>NC_033621.1:10969401-11073367 GCF_001540865.1 Ananas comosus
GAAAAAACCTTCTAATTAATTAATTATGATCCTTTATTAATTGTGTGTTTCCATCACAAATTATGCAAGATGGTTTTTTTTTTTTTTTTGAAAAAAAAATTAAAATCAAGTGGTTGGTAATTAAAGGGGAATTTAATAAATAAAGCATAGAAATTGATAGAAGAAACTTCTCAACAAATATCGAAAAACGATTTGTGAAAGAAAAAATAAATGTCTGTGGTAGAAAGCGGGGCCGTGGTTTTTTCCTGCAAAGAATTTTCCACGTAAATTCTTGTATTCTCTTTACTGTTTGTGTGCTTGTTGTAGTTATGCTACGAGGCATGAAATCATAATACATAGAAAATGTAACACAAAACACTTTTCTTTCTATTTTCAATCAATAAGTTAGGAAAGTTAGCTAGGTTTAAGAGTATATATATTCTCTAACATTGATTCATGTACAAACTGATTGCATGAGATGTTGTGATTAATGAAACCACTGGGTGCATGCATGCATGCAGATGGACAAGGCTTCTGTTCTTGGGGATGCAGTCAAATACCTGAAACAGCTGCAGGAGAAGGTGAAGACTCTGGAAGAGCAATCCAGGAAGAGAACAGTCGAAACCGCGGTCCTCGTGAAGAAGTCGCAGCTCTCTCCCGACGACGAGAGCTCCTCCTGCGACGGCGAGAGCTCCGCCATCGACGGCTCCTCCTGCGGGCCCGAGATCGAAGCCAAGATGTCGGAGAAGAGCGTGCTGGTCAAAATCCACTGCGAGAACCGGAAAGGAGTCCTCGTGAGAGCGCTCTCGGAGATCGAAAGCCACCGCCTTGCGATCGTCAGCACGAGCGTCGTTCCCTTCGCGGGTTCTTCGATCGATATTACAGTGATGGCTCAGGCAAGATATAAATCATCATCATTATTGTTACTATTATTATTTGTTGCTGTTGTTGTTCATTGTCTAATGAGTTTAAATCCTTATTTCATGTGTTTTATATATGTATGTATATATATGCAGGTTGAAGAGGGATTTTCAATGACAGTGAAGGATCTTGTGAAGAATCTGAACTCATGTTTCAAGCAGTTCATGTGAAGAAGCTAATAAATATGATCTCTTTTTTGCATTAGTACTCTTGGACATATATATATCTATATATAGACATATATATATATATAGAGAGAGAGAGAGAGAAAGAGAGAGAGGCTAATGTTTAGTGGCATTTCATAATGCTTTTAATTAGGGCTCTCCTTTTTCTTCTACCAGAGGCCTGAAGTTCCCTCAGAAGCATTGAGATCACCATTTTTCACTTGTTTTCTCTCTCTCTCTCTCTCTCTCTCTCTCTCTCTATNTTTCTATCTTTCTCTCTCTCTCTCTCTCTCTCTCTCTCTCTCTCTCTCTCTCTATCTATACACCCTTTTTGCATGGTTGAGCTAAGTCAAGTAACCAATCATGTTCTTGAGAGAGAAAACTAGCACACTTGGGGTTTTTCAAGGGCTTGATTACGTGGGTAAGTTTTAGCTTTTCAAATAATCTTTTCCTTTAATTTCTACCCCCCTCCCCTTTTTGGTTCCTATGTGGCCCTTTTTTGTTCCTTTTAGGGGATTATTATTTTTCTTTTTTTTTTTTTTTCCCCTAAACCTACTATTTCCCTTCTTCTCAATATCCATGATAACTTTTTCGCAATAGCTTGAAATTGGCTTTTTTTCTTTTTTTTTTTTAAATGGTGTACTTGTTTGTTTTGAGGGAGTGGTAGGGCCTTGTTTTAGAAGTATGGAAGGGGCGCCTCTTTTTTAGGGGCCTACAAATGATTAATTCCTCTTTTTATGAGTCTCCTTGTGAAAAATACATTAATGTTACTTAGCAAGTTTAATGTTGTTGTTGTTGTGTTAATTTTAATTTATGTAGATGCAAAAATAAATGGTTAATTTCTTTTTTCTATAGCAAATTTTATGTTATGGTGGGACTTCCTTGCTTTGGTGGCAAAATGTAGTGTATGAAAGCATTAATGTTTTGCATTTTAAATTCATTTTGCTTACCTCATTCTACAAAATTGATAATTAAAGTAGTAGTGATTGAGTGATGAGAAGGAGGAAGATCCAATTCCTTGAGAATTATTATGGGTTGGAAAATCCAATAGAAAAGTACTACATTGATTTGCTTTTGATTTGCTTGTCTAGAAGCTTAGTGAAACAATCACTTTCAATCCCTATCAATGATTATGATATTGTCTCAAACAAATCCCCCTCACTCTCTCTTATAATTAACCTTGATTGAGTTGTCCCTTTTATAATTTTGCTTCTTGTGTCATAAATTTAGTGCTAGACTAATAATAGTTTTTTTAAAATTTTATTTACTCTACATACCCTTTTTGTTTAAACTTCAAATTAATCTACTAATGCACATCTTCTCTATGAAAGGAAAAATATGCTCGAAAATATGTTTAAGTCAGTAAAATGGCATGCATTTACCAACTGTGTATTTGTGTTTGTAATGAATTGGTCATTAGTGAGCAAGGTAGTTAAAAATCAGTATCTATCCCTATATTTTTCCAATTAATTAGCGTTCTATTTTGTAAGCTTTTTTTATAAGGTTTTAGAAAAAAAAAATTTTCTATTAAGCAGCGCTATAGTTAAAAGTTGGCATTTTACTCCCCTACTTTAATTTTTTTTTTAACATAAAAATTTATTATGAAATAGTATAGTACAAATTATAAAGTCATACTTTAATACACCATAGAAATCTTGACCATTTATTTTTCTTAATAGATGGTTTAGATTTAACATGATTCTGAAGGTGACCTACTATTGAAGCATAGATACCATTCACCAGGTACCTATTTAAAGGGCATTTTGGTCTTTGTAAAATATTTTGGTTTACAAAACCAAATTTATCCAACTGAGTATACTATGACCTTTTCAAATGACTACAACAATAGTTGGATTTTAAATTACAACCGAATTGTAAATTTAAATTCAAAACAACATTTAAAACTTAATTATAAATCAAATTCAATTTTTTTAAATATAAAACACAAATTTAAAATAAAACCTTCAGTTCCAATTCAAAATTTTAATTTAAATCAAAAATTAAAATTTGGCTTTAATATTAAAAGTTCAATTTAGATTCAAATTTAAAAGTTTAATATAAATTTCAAAATTAAAATTTTACATTATAATACCAACTTCAAAAATTAAACTTAAATTTAATATTTTTTTGAGCTGGATACTTCACAAATTGGATATTATCAAACTTGGTAAGTTACCAAAGTAAATAAGATATTTAATATTTATAGGATGCTGACAAATTTGGTATGTACTACTAATTTTTTTTTCGAATATTGTCATATTAACTAATTCAAATCGGTAATCTATTCAACATGTTACTTTATGCAAAACTCAATTATATCCTTTACTAATTAAGAGTTATATTTTAATATTTATGGTGTATTGAAGCATTCCTCTAAATTATAAACCATATATAGGATAGTAAGAACAATGACATAATGAGCTCAATGTAGAGTTTGCTTATTTCTCTTAAAATTCTATATTATATAGCTTCTTTTTATAATATAAATATTCTTTAAATTGCAATTTTAGCCTTTTAATTTTTTTCACAAATCCATGTCTAGTCACTAAAAACTCTAGGACATCATTCGGTTAAATTACTATGTATTAATTTTTAATTAGAGTTTTCATGCAGTAGAATGTGCATATGAATTAAGAATTTTTCACAATCTATACAATTTATTGTGTTTATAATTTTGACAACCAACATAATTGAAACAAAAAGAAACACAAAAACAGCTAGTAACATGTTATGGTGGGGATAAATTCAAAGAAAAGAGAAATTAAGACACTCAATTTTTTCTTAATTTTTTTTTCCTCTCATCCTAACCGTCCATCAAAATTGATGGATGGTTAGAAACTTAAAAGTACATGGGCTGCTGTGCTCTTAAGAGTACAGTAGCCCTGCTCTCTCTCTCTCTCTCTCTCTCTCTATATATATATATATAATATAGAGTTTTGCTAGAATACTATTAGTAGTAAACGAGCTGTTTTACCATCTATTTGTTTTCGATGATAAAGCTTCCAAATTGACGATCGGCTCCGTTGAACATGATCTATACCACTTAAAGTGTTTAGAAATCAAATTTTAAATCTTTTCGACATCATTTGCCTAATGATCAAAGGGTTTCAAAATTTGTAATTTTAATGGTCGATAAGAGGCGTTTTCTCGTTTAACGGCGTAAAGATATCCAAATCAATTGAATTTTTGTTAGAAAATTCTTTAAACTATTTAAAACAAGATCTATACTCTTGATCTTGATTACAAGACTCTTATCATCATTTTTTAAAGAATATTCATTTTCAGCCATTTATTTTTCTGTTCACTTGATGGATAAAAGAACAATATCGAAAGTGCGTGAAATTTGATTTCTAGGTAGTTTAAATGGTTTAGATCATATTTAACGGAGCCGATCGTCAATTTGGAAGCTCTATCATCGAAAACAAATCGGTAGTAAAACGGCTCGTTTACTATCGATAGTATTCTAGCTCATCTCTCTCTCTATATATATATATAATATAAACTTTCTTGTGATCGGTGGAGAAATGTATTTGTCACGCATGAGACAAAAGCGTGAGAACTTGTTGTCCTACAACCCAACATGATTAGGACAGAGTAATTAAAATGCCTGCAATCAGAATGCGAAGGAGATGAGACCTCCTCCAAGTAACAACAACAACAATAATAATAATAATAATAACAATCAGTAAAGTGACTCGCGCGATGCGACGTATAGATAATATAAAAAAATAAAAATTTATAGAAGAAATGAAAACATGAAAATATAATTATCTTACGATTGTTGAAAATGGGGCAGCCGACGGTGGTGCCACACGCCATCCTTGTCGAGGACGTATGAGGAACAGCGGATGGGGGCTGAAAGGCTCTGAGTGGCGAATGAGAGAAAAAAGGGGAGAGAACAAGAAAAAAAAAAAAAAAAAACTAAAATTATTGGTGGAGAAATCCAAAACCGCTGCGTAAGTGAGGTGAAGGGAGGAGAAGAGACACCCCTATCGGTTTAAGAGATAAAGGAAAGTAAGAGATAAGAGAAAAAAGAAAATAGAGAGAAAGAGAGTTGAAGGAGAGAAAGAAAGGATTTTACTAAGATAAAAGAGAATAGAAAAAAAATTAAAATAAATAGTGGATCCCACCACCCTCAAATAGAGATGGTACATTCATATTGGATTTGATCATGAAAAATCATGTATAGCTATAGAATGATAATAATAAGGAAAAAAAAACATACACCCACTTATAACTTTACAGAATACTGTTACAAAACATACACCCATATACCTCGCCTGTAATTCTCCCTCAAAATGCATTATTGAAAAGCCCCCTAATAGTAAAAATAGCTAAAAATATGAAGCAATTAGGCTCCGAATATTAAAACTTCGTGTACTAATAATGAAGCACTTTGCCACTTGCTCTAGTTACAACCAATATTTAGTTTTAGTTTAAAAGTTGAAAATCAAAATAGATGATATTCCATTCATCTTATAGGGCTAAGCTTGTATGCTTTTAGAAGTACGATAGCTTCAGTACTACCAAGTCTTTTCAATAATAGGACATCCGAATCGATGGTCGGTTTTGTTAGACTTGACCTAGAATATTTGAAGTATTTAAAAGATAAATTTTGTAATTTTTTTGATATCATTTACTTAGTGATCTAAAGACTCAAAATTAACAATTTTAATGATGGTAGTGAACTTTTTGCAAGTTTAACAGTATAAAAATATCCAAATCATGTAACATTTTGATAGAAAACTTTTTATTCTATATAAAACAAGACCAATATCTTTAATCTAAAATTTAGTGTCATATCATCACTTTTCGGCCGTTAATTTTGAGCTCGTTTGATTATTAGGTAAATGATATCGCAAAATAGCAAAATTTATTTTCTAGCTATTTCAAATACCCTCACCAAATCTAATAAAGCCGATCGTTGATTCGAAAGTCCCAATATCAAAAATGACCTGATAGCACGAAGGCCACCACGCTTTTAAAAGCACACAAGCCGGAGTCCATCTTATATTACATGTTGAATATTATCATTTTTGAGCACCTAGATACTAAGCAAATAGTGCTAAATAATCACAAATTTTGGATTCTAGCAAGTTCAAATATCTTCGATTAAGATAAACAATGCCGATTATCGATTCAGATGCTTCGTCACAAAACATGACGTAGAATTAACCGTTGGATTCACTCTTAGAGTTAGTTATTCTAGCTCTTCTCAATTTTGATTTATGTTATTCCTATTACATAGTTGAATAGCGAGAAGATTATGTTACTTGTGTGTTGAAAATATGATGGAAAAAACTTGTCCACTATTTCTTTTAATGATATTATGTTTCATATGTTGCAGTGAATATTATCATTTTGACTAAAATTAAGTTGTCAAAATGAAATGTACTTGGGGTGTAAATGGGCCGGGTCGGGCCGAAGTTGAGCCCAATCCAAATTGGACCAAAATAGTTTTGTCTAGTATAGGCCCATAGATAACTTTGTTGTGCTTTTTTTTTTTTCACAATAAATATTCTATTATTAAGCTCTGAATCTCATACAATTTGGATAACCTCTGAGTTAGATCGTTGGTGTTGATCATTAATACCAAAAGCTCGAACTGTTAAAAAGATGTAATCAATTCATTTAAAATGTATAGACATAGCATACACTGGTTTCAATTGTAACTCACACTACAACAAAAACGGTTTATAGCGACACTTTTAAATGTAGATACATGTAAAAAAAGTGCTGCTAGCTAAAATTACCGACACTTTTAAAAAGTGTTGCTATATGTGTGGTCGCTAGGTATATAGTGACAGTTAAAGAGTGTCACTATAACCTAAAAGAGTGCTGCTAATTTACCAACACTTATTTAAGCATTTAGCAACCGCCGAAACTTTATCTCGTTGGTTGCGGTGGCGGAGGAGGACGACAGGAAAGGCTCTTCGTCTAATTTCAGTAGATTGAGTGAAGAGAGAAGAAAAGATGGTAATTAATTTTTTTTTTTTCTTTTCTGTTTGTAATCGGGCCAAATGGACTGGGTGTGGTGGGTTGAGTAGAGTAATCTTTTATTTTTGGTTGGATTGGGCTTTATATTTAGGCATTATTTGATGTTTTTTTAAGTTTTAGGATAAATTGGACACTTACTCAAAAGTGTCCCAAACATGTGCCCCTATAACTTAATTCTGTTGTAGTGTCAGTCCAATCAGCTGTCCACCACTTCGAACATAACTCAACTCAACACGGGCCTCCTGCCTTTTTGGACGTGACTTGGCCCAATCTAACCTTCCACTGCAAGGCAGAATGCTGGCCCCTTTTAAGCCAACACTCTGTCCCAGTTATGATACCTAGACTTATATCATGCTTTAAGAGAGAAGTGTCACAACAGTGTAACCTATGGGTATTCGTGTATATATATACAATCTATTTAAAACACATTAGCATGAGGTATGGTTATTAAAATGATTATTAATTCTGTTTTTCATAATAAAAGTAGTAATCCCACCACAATAGCAATCAAATTTTTATGTATATCATCATAGTGAAATTTGGTTTTGTTCAATTATTAAATTTTTTTTTTTTTAAAAAGAAAGAAAGCTAAAAGTGGTTCAGTAGTTTACTAAAAATCCAAATCTAATCGTATCATTTGAAAAAATAAATAAATAAATACAAATAATAAATGGCACCCAACTGACCTAAAACATCTAGAACACTCTAGTTGGATTAATTTTTGTTATTATGGGTTTACTTTGTGAATTAAATATGCCTCAAAAAGTACTTTGATAGACCCAAATGAAAAGTTTGAATTGGCACTAACCTTTTTTACTAAAGAAACAAGCACATTTTCAGAAAGAATATATTAAAAAATAAATAAATAAAAGGGAGACCCCCTCAACTATAAGTCATTTTGAAATGGTCCCTCTATTGCTTTTATTTTATTTTATTTTATTTTATTTTTTTTAAAGCAATGCTAAGGCTATAAGAACTGACAATCTCAATCTGTACCCGCAGATACTCATGAATTATTTATAAATTTAAGGATATAAATACTAATTTTTCTTACTTAAAATATTATTAGCAAAATGGGCAGGTATCTATTAAATTATGGGCATTTTGAACAATCTGAGAGTATCTACATGTATAATTTTTTCAAAAAAATTTAAAAATAAAATAATGAATGCCCTTTTTATTTTACTCTTTGCTAGAATCCTAACAGTAATTTCTCCTAATGCCATTTTTTTCTTTATTATCTATTGTATATTGTGATGTTTTAAATAATAAGTTAAATTTTAATTTTTTAATATATATGATTATTTGTGTTTGAAAAGTATAAATATAGAAAGGAAAACAGAAGGTTATGTTGTGGGTAACCCATATATCCGCCTGCTGGCAAATATGGGTAAAGATAATGACTACCCAAAATTTATGAATAAATTCTATCTACGCCCACATAACCCGTGGATACAATGATCGATCCGCGATTTGCCCATGTAGTCTGCTCGTTTGCCAGGTCTAAGCCTACAACCTACTTTGGGTCCTTATCTTACAGTTCTGCTTATCGAGTCCGGCTACTTTATTCTTATGAGTACAATCGCCTTTACACTCATAAATCGTTTTCGATGATAGAGTTTTCGAATCGATGATCCATACTGTTAAACATTATCTAGAACATTTAAAACTTCTACAAATCAAAATTTATAATTTTTTAACATCATTTACTTTACGATCAAAAAATTTCAAAATTGACAATTTTTAACGGTTGGTATATATGGGATGCTTGCTAGTTTAACAGTGTAAAAGAATCGGAATCTTTAAATTCTATTCACTATCTAGATAAAGATCAATAACTTTGATCTTAAATTGAAGGATTCGATCATCTATTTTTAGAATGTCGTTCGATTTTGACTGTTTATTTTATACCTGCTTGACGGACTTTATTATGATTTCAAAAAATTACGAAATTTATTTTTTTAGACGTTTCAAATACTTTAGATCATATTTAACGAAGTAGATCGTCGATTCAAAAGCTCCATCATAAAAAATAATTTATGAATAAAAGAAGAATTGTATACTCATAAGAGTATAGTAGTCCTACTCCTTATCAAAAAATATCTAGTTTTCTTCTACTTGTCTTATCTTTTCTTTTTTTTTCAAATAACAAAAACCCAAAATCCCTACAAAGCATTTCTCATTAAAATAATTGTTAATTACACATTTATCCCTATAAAAAATGAAATTTCATATTTATTGTACATTTATGCCTACAAAGTTTAACCCTATTTTTTATGAAAAATATGCAATCAAACTGCATATTCTCCATAAAGAAAAGGATTTTAAAAGGGTTTATTCATATTTAACATTATTTATCAATTCCAATATTTATAGAAACTACTTTTTGTATTATTTTTATCGAACCATAAATTATAAATTCTAAAAAAATTAAAAAAAATAGTGGCGTAACGGTCTAAATGGTGAAAATTTACAGGTAACGTCTACGTCCGGAGCTAAATTTGCAGATTTTCAAAGCTTCAGAGAAATATATTTTATAATTAAAACTTTATAGGGATAAAATTATAATTTAAAAAGTGCACAGGGCTACAAATGAAATTATCCCCCAAAAAATTAGCTCGTGCGGCAATTTCTAAATGCCCTATAGTTGAGGGGGTCTCCGTACATTTTTATCTTCTGAAAATGACTCAAATAAAGGAGCTTAATTTTCTCATATTAGATATTCAACATCTTTTTTTATAGGGACCAATTTCTCAATAAAAAAATCCTTTTAGAGATCTTGGAGAATGAATTGAGACCATTCAATTCAGAATCTCCCCACACGTGTAAATTGTGTCCAAATTGATCACGTGATTCACATATATATATTCTCATTAACTTTTTGTGACGACAAAAGATTTTGTGTATTTTTTAAAAAATATAGATAAATATGAAGGAAACAGAAGCTAATTCTCTGCAAACTTAAAATTTTAAAAAATTCTCCTTATTGTATAGAGAAGGTCTTTTTGCAAAAAAAAACTACTAATTTTGCCTTTTTATAAAAGTCGATCAGAATTTTTTTTTTTTACGGATTCAGATCAAAATTTTTGAAAACTGACAAAAATATTTTTGTACTCTAAACGCCCGATCTCCTTCCTTCGCCCCTTCCTTGCAAGCCATGTCTCCACTGCGTACCGGTAGCGGTCTCAAGCTTGCGTCTCATCTTTGCCGCCCTCATACTAATTCTTCTAGCATGTCTACGTCGTGAACACCTCACAAGGGAGAGAAACATGGCGAACTTGAACCCCTCATCGTCGTGGCTGCTCAGTACTTCGCCGAAGATGGAGACTAAGGTGGCAAAGGAGAAGCGTGACGATCATTGATCGAGAATACTTTCAAAGTATGTTCATGGCGAGTATGACCGATGGTGACGATAGTGAAAGAAAAAAAAAATTGACAAACAAAATAATATTGCACTATTTATTAAGAAGTTTTATTATTCAAAAATATGTTGTACTATTTAGTAAGAAAGTTGCACTATTTTATAGTTTAATATATGTATTAAATAGTGTAACTTTTTTACTAGATAGTGCAATATATGTTCGACCTTTATGCCCAAAAAAGGCCTAAAAAATTAGAAAGTATATTTAATCATGGCCAACTTGCATGAAAAATCTACAGGTTTTGCATTCTTAAAAAAATAGACCATATTTTGAAAAATATTCCTCTTTCTCTCTTTTTTTTCTCTCTCTCGTTCATTTTTCTTCTCCCTCTTTGTCTTTATTATTCTCGCCGTCTCTTCATCTCCCTTCTCCTCTTCCTCCACTGTCTCCATGTTGATCCTGCGTTTCTCTTTTTTACCTTACCCACACATCTGTTGATGCAAACTCGGATATGGCACAGATTGTGGAGGTGAGATTGTGGTGGAGGCTGTGGATGTGGATGACGATAGCCATGGTGACAATTGTACCGCACGATTTAAGGACGACAGGGAGGAAGAGTGGGTCTGGACAGGAGCAACTATTGCGTCGAAGGGCGAGAGAGGAGGTATGATAGTATAAAAGGATGCATAAGGTGGAAGAAAAAAATAAAAAATAAATTTTCTTCTTCTAGGAAGGCAATCATATGAGGTGGTCGCTACAGAAAAGGCCAAAAAGCAAAAAATAGAAGAAGAAGAAGAAGAAGAAGAAGAAGAAGAAATTACACTTGTTAAAAATAAAGTTGCATTATTTGAAATTAAGTTGTACTATTTGAGGACATGTTGTACCATTTTAAATTATTTGAGATAAGTTCGACCTTATAAAATAGAAATTACACTATTTGAGACTTAAGTTATACCACTTAAAATTATTTGAGAATAGCTTGCAACTTCTCAAATAATATAATTTAAGCCTTAAACAATGCAACTTAATCTCAAACAATACAATTTCTATTTTTTGTGGTGCAATTTAGTCTCAAATAATTTTAAATGTATAACTTAACCTTAAACAGTACAACTTTTTTTTTTCTTCTTAATTTTATCTTTATTTCTTGGCTTTTTCCGTAATGGCCACGGCGCGTGATGGTCTTCTTAGAATAAAAAATAAATATATTTTTTCTTCTTTTTTTTCCACCTTCTGTATCCATTGCCACTATCGTGCCCTCTCCCTCTCCCTTTGCCGCAGCAGCCACCCGCTTCCCAATGAACTCTCCTTCCTCGTCATCCTCAAATCCTGTAGCATCCTCGTCGATCGCCATCGCTATCGTTGTCCATGACCATATCCTCTCATGCAGTCACACCTTCGCAATCTCTACCATAGGAATTTACGTCGTCACTGCCGACATCGGTGGAGGCTCATGCTAGACAAGAGAGAGAAGCATGATGTCAGCATTGCAGTGGTGGATAAGGAGGAGAAGAGAAAGGAAGTGGAAGGAGAAAGAGAGAAAGAAATAGTGAGAACGAAGGAGATTTGACGTGGAAGAGAAAAACAAACAAAAGAGAGAAAAGAGAGTGTAACGACCCAGCCCACTAGCAACAATAACTCGTTGGACCCAAACACCAGCCCAAAATATTTAAGCCCAGTTATTATTGATGTGGGATTATTGGCACACACACAGCTAGCCCAAGATCACCAGGCGATGTGAGACGCGTCTCACTAGCCTTGTCATTCAGACCCTGACATAGCCGGTCACCTTGTGATACAGGCTCCGGCATAGTCTATCACCTTGTTTTTCAAATCCTGATTCAGCCGAGACTAGCCACAAATTTTCGGCTAGTGATTGGATATCAAATGTAACGACCCAGCCCGCTAGCAACAATTACTCGTTGGGCCCAAACACCAGCCCAAAATACTTAAGCCCAGTTATTATTACTAGTGTCTAAGTCTCTAATATACCTAACCACATTCCCATTCATATCCGATGTGGGATTATTGGAGTGTGACTGAGAAAGAACGAAAAGTAAGGATATTTTGATCAATTTATTGAAAATTCAAACCTAATTGTAAAATCCAAAAAGATGGTCTATCTTCACAAAAATACAAAACTGCTAGATTTTTTTATATAAATTGACCATTAATCTCTCTCCTAATTCTATAAAATTGTAGTGGAGAACAACCGCCGACTTTTTATAGCATCAGAGAATTTAAAGTGCTTTCGTATCATTTGGCTTTTGAAGCATGAAATCAGATGCTTTTGAAAACCGTAGCGCCAAATTAGAATCAAATTGTGAAGAGCTAGATATGGAAACTCTTATTTTAGGCCTTTTTTTTTGTAAGTAATTAAATTACTTGCACATATTTTATGTGCTCTAGCCTTTTAGTTTATTCTTTTTTGATACATCATGTTATCTTAAAAATAAATTTCATGAAAAGATCATGGAGAAGACCAAAATGTTTATCTCTACTTTATTAAGATTATAGAATTGTAATAAAATATCATTATATACTAACTTGATACGCTTTAACACTTTAAACCATATTGTACTAAAGTGAGAAAGTACGAAATCACAGGAAGGGTATTTAAAGTTTTTCCTAAATAAATTTAATGAAAAGATCATGGAAAAGACCAAAATGTTTATCTCTACTTTATTAAGAATATAGATTTGTAATAAAATATCATTATATCCTAAATTAAAAATATATTAAAGATGGACACTAAAGTTATAGGCACACATATCTCTCTAATCAATTGAGCATATGCCAATAAAGTTTATCTCTACTTTGTTAAGAATATATACTAGTAGTTAGCTAATAAAAGACTTAAAAATGATGCTCTTATCTTAACAATATAGAATTGGGCATGACTTTTGAGGATTTAACAAAAATGCCCTTCAATTGGATAAAACTGTTTTATTAGTTATCAATCTCCTTGTTAATGATTTGTTAATTTGCTTAAGATATACAAATGTATTTTGCTTTTTTTTAATGTAGCTTAGTTTTGCTTTTTCTTTGTTACGATAAAATTAGGCTTTTGGGTACAAAATATTGAGAAATATAGAAAAAAAAAATAAAGCATACAAATAACTATCATAGCTCAACCACTGGCCTACATTGCGAATCAATGACAAAGTGAAACTATTATTAGTAGTCAAAGTAAAACCAATTTATTGATTTATTACTTATGATTCTTTATATCCATGCATATATATACACACATAACTCATTGAGATAAAAGAAAAAAAAAATAGTAGTTCAATAAACCATATACAACAATAAAACTAAATCCAAGTATATGTATGTAAGTTACAAGTCAAAACATTTAATTAGGTTTTTTTTTCCTTAGACATGCTTTACATATATTGGATCTGTGAAATTGATTAAAAGTAAAAGAATGAAAGATACCATACTTGTCCCATTTTATAATTTCTCAAATTTTAGAACATTGTAGAGAAATAAAAATGCTTATTGTTTTTCATTTTTTGTTTGCTACATTTTATTAGTACTCTAATTAATTCCTTATTAATAACCTCATCAAAAAAATTCCCATCCACTCTATGTTATTCCAAAAATAGAATAAAATAAAATAAATTTAATCTAATCCGTATTCATTATATGCAATATTATATCCAAATTAACAACTTGCTTAAAAGGCAAATTATTTAATTAAGGAGCCAAATCAAAATACTTCTTAAAGTAAACGGAGGAGTTTACTTCGTATCCGTTCCGATGAGTGGGCATTCGAATCAATAATCGATACTATTAAATCTGATTTAGGTTGTTTAATTGAAACTTTTAGGCTCCAAATATCGCTATTTTTCGATATCATTTGTCTATTATTTAAGTGATCTCCAAATTAACTTTTTTTAATGGCTAATATAAGGTGAATTTATGACTACTTGAGATTACCAAGCAAATAATATCATATAATTACGAAATTCGATTCTTGTAAAGTTTAAATAGTGTAGATCATATTTAACGGAGCTGACACCGATTCGAATCCCTCTTCACCATAAATGGCACAAAAGTAAATGCCTCCATTATTTCTAGCTAGAAGTATTTGAGCTTTATTTCTATTCAAACCCATATTGTTAAAGTTGTTAATATTTCATTTCCAAATATATGTACAACTTATTTTATGTTTAATTTGGAATTATTGGAGCGTCACATTATCATTTATATACTTTAGTACAAAAGCACCTCCTAACAATTTTATTCTATTGCCACCACTATTGTTGTTGCGAGGGCTAGCAATCCAACTCGTTGTTTCACGACCCAGCTCATAATCAGCTCGAAAATGAGCTCGAGATCGATCGCTCATTTAATAAATAAGCCAAACACGAATTGAATTTTTCAGCTTGATATTTTAACAAGACGGCTAGTGATTCGGATTATTTAATAAACGGGCCGAATATAAGCTGGCCTTAACTCGCTCGCATTCGGTTCGTTGACTGTTGTACTTGTTGCTATTGTATCATAATTAATTGTTATATTTTTTTCGTATAAAATATATATATATATAGCAGGGCTACTGTGCTATTAGGAGCACGGCAGTCCTTGTGCTCTTAACTTTCTAACCACCCATTAAATTTGATGGGTGGTTAGAATGAGAGGAGGAAGAGAAATTAGAGAAAAATTGGATGTCTCAATTTCTCTTTTCCTTGAATTTTTTTTTCAATATCTCTTTCCCTTTTTTTTCTAATCACCCATCAAACTTGATAGGTGGCTAGAAAGTTAGGAGCACAAGGGCTGCTGTGCTCCTAATAGCACAGTAGCCCTGCTCTCTCTCTCTCTCTATATATATATATATATCAATATATATATATATATATTGATTTTTTTAAAAATGTTAGAAAGAAATAATAAGATTAGTTTTTTTTTTTTTAAAAATATTTAAATAGCAGTGATGGCTCTATTCATGATTGCTTTATTTACCAAACTCCTCTTTTTTTTCCTCTACTTTTAAGCTCTTTTTTTTTGTTTCTTGATCCCATTGTGGCCACACCCACTATTATCCTTTTCTAAAGTGAGCCAAAATACCTTTTTATCCAACTTTGTACTAAAATCCCAAACAAGTCAAAAAGCATTTGCCATGATAAATTATTGCCCACCCTAAATATATAAATGCACCACATGCAACACCTAATATTTGAAAACTATTAGCTTCAAATTAATATTTAAAATTTAAACTATAATTTGTAATATCTAAAAAGGATATCTGTCTATGTACCACTCAAAACCTCTAAAATATTTGATATACCTCTACTTTTTTGTGTTTCAAATATACCCTCCTATATTTTTTTCATTATTCAAAACCTCTAAAGGGGATAATATGCTTTGACCTCTTAAAAAATAAAAAATATTCACTTCGGTCCCCGCCGTCAGTATTCCGTTAGAGTTCTGTTTATATTTTATTTTTTATACTCAAAATATTTCTGAAACCCTCATACATACTCACACACATGCCCTCTGTTGTCGCCTCGCTGTCGCCTACCCCTCTGTCCATGCCCAGACACAAGCCCTCACCCTCCTCTGTTGCCGAGATAAGCAAGATTGGAGAGGAGGAGATAAAGAAGATAAGGGCGATTTGGTCATTTTGTCACACAGTACCCCCAACGAATATTTTTTATTTTTCAAGAAGGCAGAGTGTAGGCTTTTCAATAACTAGAAAAAATGAAAAAACAAATATTAACAGCCTATAAGAAATTATGTCATTTGAAAATTTGCAACTCAAACATAACATACTCTCAAAATCCACAAAAAAATAGCCAATATCATTTCTTTTGTAAAAAATTAATATACTCATGGTTTTTTATTCCTTTTAGCACTAACAAAAATTTGAATGTCTTTCTTATTTCTTTCTCTTTGGATACTATAAAATAATGATTAGAATTATTATAATACCATTAAAAAAGCAAACACTACTTTATTCTCCGGAGACGACTCCTACCCATAGTTAGTTAATTCGGATTCGGCAAAAATTTGGTACGGATATAATACGTATAAAATTCGTTTTCTAATTTTTAAATTCGTTGAAAAATTCGGCTTAAAAAAGGAATTCGGTATAAAATATAAAATATAAGATATAAAATATAAAATAATTTATATTTAAAAATAAAATTATAAGTTTTTTATTCATATTTTTAATAATTCGGCAATAATTCGCTAATAATTTGTGAATTATTCGTGAATAATTCGGCTGGCCAAAAAATTCGCGAATAATTCTCTTTCTTTCGGAAAAATTCGTAAACGGACCGTTTAATTCGGATTTTCAATAATTCGCGAATAATTCGCGAATTTACTAACTAGGCTCCTACCAGCATTTTGCAGCATTAGAGGAGAAAAGTTTTAAATTGGTTTCAAAAGTTTCAGACATCTCTGAAACATTAAAACTCGTGCTTTTCCATATTACTTTATAAACCTGAATCGGAATATCATAAAACGTATTCGATAAGTTAGATTACGATTTTGTTTATTTTATTACATGAAAATTAAATATTGTAAAAATATATTTGTAATTTACTATGTTTACAAGGACCGGTATGCAATTAACCCTAAAAAAAAAAAAAAGCCTAAATATAGATAATAGAACCAAATCTTATAACTCGTATATTTTATTTATGTAATGGGATTTTACAAGTGTATGAAATTTACTTTATACACCCGGTGCAACGAATAATTTCGCAGTAGCCATAAAACACGGTCAGTTTACGTACAAAACCGAATCGCTGGCACAAAAAATGCCCACGGTTTCTTCGGAAATTTACGATATTGCCATCACAGCATCAACGGTCACATCAATGCGCACGCTTTTCGACGCGTGCCCCGCAGTTGACTCCTCCCCCAGTTAGCGGCGTCCCCCGTTGACCAAACATACGTGGGATCTCGTACACTTAAGGTCGTATCTACCAGTCCTTCCGCCAATAGAAAATTGCCACGTGGGGGGCAAAAATAGGTATTGGACACTTGTCGAAGCCTCTCACTTCCTCTCCTCCCACCGTCCTCACGTCCACGACACGCTCCTCTCTTCTATCACACCTACACCTCAATCAATATCAGTGGTGACAACGTAGGATCAGATATGATATAGATTGTGAAGGCGAGGTTACGGCAGAGTGCATGACGTGGATGACAACAACGATGAGGGTACCGCAAAATTTGAGAATGATGGGAAGGGAGAGAGCGTGTTAGGGTCAGGGCGGGGGCTACGACAGTGGGCGAGGGAAGGGCGCCGTAGCAGAAAAGGAGACTAAGTTAAAGGTGAGGGTGCAAGCGTCGGAATTGAAACTAAATTGCATTGTTTAAGACTAAATTGCCTATTTCGAACTAACTTGCGCTAAAATAATAGAAATCATACTATTTGAGGCTAAACTGCACTATTTAAAAAGTTACAAAAGCAAAAAGTAATATAGAATTTGGATTTAAATTTAAATTCATGGCTTAAATTCAAAATGCTTGATTGAATTTAAATTTCAATTTCAAGTTCAAATCAAAATAAAAAATAAAAAAATCAATTTCTAAATTTAAACTTATATTTTAATTAAAAATTAAAGTTAGCAAATTAAATTAAATTTTGAACTAAAATATAAAATATAATTAAAGTACTTTCGGAACAAGCATTCATCTCAAGGTCCATTTGGTTCACAATATTTCAAATTCTTATGAAAAAATAAATTTTTAGAATTTAGATGCATCCAATTTGGATGTAATTTTAACTTTAGTATTTGGATCTCTTTTTACAATTTCAAATGTAGCAGTTACATACTAATGCATTACATTCTCATGCAATTAAAACTACACTTCAGTAGTGAATACTTATAACAAAATACTAAAAATTGTTAACACATCAACGGCCTATTAGAGGATCCTTTATAGGGGACCTAACATATTTCCTATTTTTTAAATAATCCCTTTAAATTAATATGTTTCAGCTTCTAATTATAACTTTAATTACGGTCAAATCCTAATTAACTGTCTTAAAATTTTAAAAAAATAGATAGTTGAATTAAAATGAGTTGATTAGGATTTTTCTAGTTGAATTAAAATGAGTTGATTCAACTATCTATATTTTAAAAATTTTGGTTTTTCTTCTAATATTTTAAATTTAAACGCGCCAATTTATTTCTCCATTTATATCATAACAATCCAGCTCGCTAGTATTAATAACTCGTCCGGTCTAATTATTTGAATGAAGATCACCGATTCTCATATTTTTAATCATAATTCGTTTTTCATCTGATGTGAAACCATTGAGATGTTATACACTCTCTTTTTAGACTCCGACAGGGTTGGTGGATCTCACACTTTCGGCTGATATTGATCTATGATACCAAATATAACGACCCAACTAGTAATACTAATCATTAATTATGTTCAAATTATCGGCCCAAAATATTAAAGTTTAATTATTAATTCTAATGATGATTGCTATAATCCTCTCGTTCTCTCATAAATTATCTGATATAAGTATACATATGAGTCCGACTACCATACTTTTACAAGTATATGCTCCTGTGTACACATAAGGTTTCGGTCGTCAGATCTACCCCTTTGATCATTTCTATCCGTTAGATCATACTATTCAACCAATAGCCCACTTAATCTTAGGGGACCACTATCATCCTAACCGTATATATCTTCATCCAATGATTGAAAATTTATAAGTATAAAAAAACTTATACTCATAAGAATATAGTAGCCCTAGCTGTATACATATACTGTATTTATAATTACATCCAATCAAGCTGTGGGTACACAAGGGCCAAGGCGGAACAATGACAATGGTGTTTTTGTACACGTGGCGATTGACAACAAATAGGGGTATAATCGTAATTGAGGAAAAGGGTGAGGGGCATTTTCGGTAATTCGCATTCGTAGTTGAGAGTGATCCTTGGGCTTCGCCTACAAATAAGCCCTCGCCCCGCGCCTTCTTTCTCTCTCTACTTCTAACTGTTTCTCTCTCTTCTTCACCGCGTTCGAATTCTCTCTCTCCTCTCTCTCTCTCTCTAGGGTTTTGATCCCACGAAGCCTCTCCATTCTCGCATCCCGATCCCGGGAGGGGCGATTCTAGGGTTTCCGCCGTTGATCACGGATCCGTTGCGTGGTTTCTGAGGGTTTTGATCGGGGGAGGTTTGGGGTTGGGGGTAGGGATTTGATGAGGTTCGACGGGGAGATCCCGCTCTGGGATGAGGAGGAGGAGGAGGAGGAGAACGAGAGGGTCTCGGCCATGGCGTGCCCCACGCCGCCCCAGAAGCTCGTCGTGGGCTACGCCCTCACGTCGAAGAAGGTGAAGAGCTTCTTGCAGCCGACGCTCGAATCCCTCGCTAGGTAAATTCGTGGTAAAACCCTAAAAATCTCGTGACTTGTACCTTTGCTTAATCAATTTACCCAACATTTGTGCTACTCTCTTTTCCCTGTTTTATTGGATACCTTTTAATCGATAAAAGGTTATATTTTTCGCCACTTTCATGTTTTTCCCGTACAAATCAAGCAAAATAATTGATAAAATGTTACGGAAACCCTATACTTTCCATACTTTGGGGAGGATTATCCGGAATATGTTCTTTTATTTGAGGAGATTATCCATCAGTTAATTAATTAATTAATTAATTAATTCAAACTTAGTAGCTTCTAATTCTTATATTAAGTTGACTCAGCGAGGAATTTCCCAAATGAATTGATAATTTCAACTTGATACCCTGATCTATCGATTCTTAGATTGTATTCTGGAGTATCTGGAATCTGGGTTTCTCAGTTGGAATATTCTTGTGCATTTACATCACCAGGGTCAGGACAGGGACTTGTGAATTAATTATGCTTGTTACCCCGGACGTACAGATATATTTACTGCATGTTGTGTTTCTTATGTCACATAAAAATATATGGCTTCTATATTGCAGAAAAACCCCTTACACTTTTGGCTGTTTCGCAAGTACCCTCGAGCATAAAAACTTGTATTGATTTCAACCCTGTGCTTTGTCACTGTGTCAATTTGGCCCAAAAAGTTTGGGATGACGGTTGAATTTAGATGCAAAACTTCACTCTAATGTTTTAATATATTACGTTGCTATGTTGGTTTTATGTCTGAACACTTTTGCTGCCATTGCTACGTGCATAATGGATCTAAAATTAGAGAAAAGAGTCTCCTGTATCAGAGCTTTCAAAATTGGTTGTTATCAGATAATTTATCTAAATTATCTATTATCATTGTCATCCACCAATTTGTTTTCGTGTAGTTTTGCATTTGAAATCATTTATCATTCCAGGTTTTTGGAACAGTTGAAAGTGTTAGTTAAAATTGATGCATTCTTTTACACAAGGGAGTAATTCAAACGCAAACTGAAGTGCGAGGGTTATCTTTTTTCTTTCATAATTCAACCTTTAATACATTGCATATTTTGCTCTGTCAAGTTTTGGATTAGGTATGATAGTAATTGGAGGCTATAATATCATCTATATATGTAGCCTGATGACATCATGGTTTTGGTAAATTTATGCATGTATGTATTTATTTATTTATTTTATATGGTCAATAGTACTCTCATAATTTTATTTACTGGTTAAAATTTGTTTAATTTACTGCACAAGATTCATCCTCTGTGATGATAGGTTTCTTCATCTTTTCAAGGACACCGTAAAGATGACTGAAAATAAGTTTAGGGTATTTTTGTTTATTTGTTCTTTGGTCAAATTTTTGTAATTTCGAAGGACATATTCAGAGAGTCCTTTAATTTTTTGACATGTCCTGTAATGAAGTCTTTGTTTTTTTTTCTTTTCACTATAGTAGTTAAATGTTTTTTTTCGTTTAATTAAACAGTTAGAAACTGTAATTCCTTGTGTTTATTTGGCCTTACAAAATTGATGCAGGAAGAAGGGCATTTGTTTCGTTGCAATCGACCAAGGCCTTCCTCTTTCAAAACAAGGTCCTTTTGACATCATTCTGCACAAGGTCTGCAGTTTACTTTTATTGGATGTGCTTGTCTTTTTTCCGTCAGTTGCATATCTTTTCCAGTCTTTGTTCAAGCATGCTTCCTTTTTTGGAAAAGCTAATTAATCTGTTTTGTACTTTTATAGCTATGAATATTTAATGAACCTTTAAGCAATTTGGGCCTAATAAGCTTCTTTATCGGTTTTTTCTTTTTTCAGTTAACGGGAAAAGATTGGCAACAGATTCTAGAGGTTTGTGTTTCCGAGTACTTTGAAATGTTCATGTTACCTTGAGTGTCCTGCTTATGCATTTGTTCTTCCACTTAATATGACATACCAAGCTTTAAATATATATTACTATGATATGATTGCTAGGTCTCTTCCAAAGGATGGTCAATTATGATCTGGCTTTAAAAGACACGCTGAAAGCTACTAGCTTTTAAAACTTATTTGCTTCTGAAATAATTTGCAGAGTGCTTAGGTAAATGTTGAAGTCTCGACAATTCAACATCCGAGGATTGTACTTCCTGAGACCAGCTAATCTAGCCTCTGATATCATTTCTTGGTGACTTTCAGGTTTAACGCATTTAATTTGGATTTAAGCTAGGCATGCCCAGTAGCGAGGTTTTTTTGAAATGAATGATTACTTGGGTGTTTGAAACATGTTATGAGTTCTATTGAGCACCTTTTCACTCTATGAAATTTTGACCCCAAAAAACATTGAAAATTAGCTCACCCAGTTATCATAGTTTTCTGGATTATTGATGCTGGATGTATTCAATGTGCTCTAATCTGTAATTCTGCTAGCCTAATTTGTTTATCTAGTATTTACGAAATGTCCCTCTTCTTTTATCTCATATGTTGTGAACTCTAAAGTGCCGCTGGACAATACACTAAATTGAATAATCTTGATACTTAAATATCTTGAATTTCAATGCACCTAGTTATATTTTGTGCAGTTCCAATATATATTTGCTTATTGGATATTCTCTTTTTTATGTTCTTTAACAAAAAGGCATAACTTATGTTGAATTCCTCATAATCTTCATGTTCTTGAAGATTTGTGGGTTGCTCGCGCTCCTGTCAGCATCTAACTTCTCTGTTATCATTAAGAAATGGAAAACATCATAAAAAACTGTTAATCAAAAGAAAAGGAAATCAAGCATGCCCGAAGCAGGGAGGTACCCCTGCCTCACAATCCGCCCTTGCACAATTCTGTATGTTTATCTTCTGTACTGTGGTGCATGCTTCTATCAGCACTTGTCTAGAGCTC
Source organism: Ananas comosus (assembly GCF_001540865.1). NCBI lineage: Eukaryota > Viridiplantae > Streptophyta > Magnoliopsida > Poales > Bromeliaceae > Ananas > Ananas comosus. The sequence continues at coordinate 10,992,057 of NC_033621.1, forward strand.
AGGGGGTGCTTCACTAAGTAGTGTTAGTGTGAAAATGCATAGAGCCTTCCAATCCTAGCAGTTTTTTTTAGCATCCCCAGCACATATTTATGCTCTTCAATTAAGTTATGCGTATCCTTGATAGGATTACTTTGAATTATTTTGTAACACTGCACCTTATAAGTACTTGATATAAAATCGAGTATTAGAACAATACTTGTCTGTCTTGGTAAAACATATCTTAAATGATCAACTGATCCTTTGTTTTTTTTTCTTTGTTCTTCTGAATTATGCTTGAAATTCTTTTACTATAATGCGGTTGATGGCAGTTAAATCCATCTTTAAGTTACTGTTTTCGAAAAGAATTGTTGTTTTGATGTTTCCTTTGTTTTAAATTAAAGGATTATCAAGAAGATCATCCAGAAGTGACCATCCTTGACCCACCCGATGCTATACGACATTTACACAATCGCCAATCGATGCTTCAGGATGTAGCTGACTTAGACTTAGCAGATTGGAATGGTAATTCCATTAAGATTAATCTTCCTTGAGCGTAGGCAACTATTTGAAGCATTCATCCTTTTTCATGGACATGTTTTCTATTTCTTGCTAGCTGCTATTATCTATAGATACCACTAGTCTATCAAAATTTGAATAAGCTCTTCAAAAGGCCAATGATTTTGTTATTGAAAATAATTTATTGTTTTAGTAGGTGTTCCAAATTTGTGACCATTGGTGGAACTCGATGAATATTTAGTCATTGATTTTTAGAGTATCTTTTGACCTTGACTGTCCTACTTTTGTGGCGTCTCAAAATGAATATCCTTTTATGTTGGTTGGAATAGATTTAAAGGTTTGCTTCTGGTTTTGATTTTCTTTATGAGGTGACTGCATGGTGCATTTCAGGTAAAGTTGACATTCCTAGGCAACTAGTTATTACCAAAGATCCATCTTCAATACCAGCTGCAGTCACAGAGGCTGGACTAACACTACCTTTAGGTAAATCTTCTATCGATTCGTCTATTTTATTGTTTAGCTCTATTTTACCGAGTTACCTCCTGTAAACAATGCCAGCTGTAATAGATAAACCATGAAGAGGCAGTTTTGTTTCTATTTGGTCTGCATATGTTTATTTTATAGTATAGTTATGCTGGTTAAGTAGCAAATCTCAACTCTCTTGTTTGGTGTCTTCTAATTAGTGAGGAACTTTGTTTTTGCTGTGAATTCGGCAGTAACTAACCTAAACAACTCCATGAGAGTTCTCATCCAAGCCCTTTCTTGTAAGTACAACACCTTTAGGCCAATTCACCGGATCACTACTGAGATGTTAAGACCTCTTTTTCCTTTTTGTTGTTTTCCTAAGAGCAAATGAACCAGTAGATGGATTTTGCTATTTTCTGTGATTGTTGGTTACTGGTTAGCTTGTGATATGTCCAAACGAAATGCAGAATGACATCTTTGCAAGAAGACAAGAAGTGAAAAAAAAAGTAAATTTGTTTTTGTTTTCTGTTGCCAATCAAATCCCATAAATTGCAAGGAATCCACTATGTAGAATTGTGTTGAGAAAAAAACAAAGAGGAGGGAAGTGGTGTCAAATGAGGCCTAAATTATTTACTAATTGTTGATGCTGTAGGCAGACTGACAGATAGACTGTATAGTATTCCAGCCTAGTGACTGGTTTTCCGACTGATAAATTGTATGCTATTCGTAGACAACTATGACCGACACCAAACATATAGGCTCAACTGTGCATAATACATGCAATGCTGTATTCAGCTGTTGTTCTGATTGTACATTTTAGGTTGTTCCAAGACCTTGACCGTCATTTAATACACAAATGCTTATTCATATAACTGGTATTTGTTGTGTACATGTGGACTGCACATTAAATATTCAAATTTCAGTGTTATGATGGTACCCATTTTCATTTTTGAATCGAAGAAGAAGATCGTACTTATGCGTAAACCATCTATCTTCTGCAGTAGCCAAGCCATTATTGGTTGATGGAAGCGAAAAGTGCCATGAATTAGCTCTCGCTTACGATCAGTTTTCCTTGTCAAAGCTCGAGCCACCTTTGGTTCTCCAGGAATTTGTGAATCATGGTAAACTTGGAACTACTACCATTTTGCCTCACACCGGTGGATAATTGGAACATTTTATTGAATTCAACTTTTGTTGTATTTACAGGGGGTGTTCTATTTAAGGTGTATATTGTTGGGGAAAGTGTTAGGGTTGTGCGCCGTTTTTCCCTTCCTGATGTTAATAAGAGTGAATTGTTGAATAATTCTGGTGTTTATCGGTTTCCGAGGGTTTCTAGTGCTGCAGCTAGCGCAGATGATGCAGATCTTGACACTAGTGTTGCTGGTATGGTTCATTGTGACGCTTTCCCCTTCTCTTTGACTTTCTGATACTAGCAAAAGAGTTCAATTCAAATTCTTGTTGGTTTAAAATTGAAATATTTGCTTTCTTTTTTGTATACAGAACTTCCTCCAAGGCCACTGCTCGAAAGTCTAGGCAAAGAACTTCGTCGACGGCTGGTATATTACTTTCTATTTCAGGATTATACATTTATCTTTTATATATTATCTGATCACTTGTCTTATATGTGTAGGGACTTAGACTGTTCAATATAGATATGATCAGAGAGCGCGGGACGAGAGACCGGTTCTATGTCATAGATATCAACTATTTCCCTGGCAAGTCAACACTATTTGCTTATAATATGAAATGCAATGCTCATTTTCATTCCACATATCTTTTTACTGTTGCTCTTCCTTTTTCGAACTTGACCCGCATAGTTGTGTCTGTTAATAAAGAATAGGCTTGCGAGTCTCTGATAAATGTGGATGATTGAGTAAAAGTTTGTTATCCCTACCTCTGACGCATGTAAAGTTCATTAATGGCATTGGTTGGTTCAAATTTTCCGGTTTGCTGAAACTTACCTCGAACTGAATAGCCCCTTTAAGACGAGAGCTTTGTGCAGCAACTTCTTGTCAGTCTCGGGCTGAAGATAAATGATCTAAGAAACAGAAAGCCTTTCTGAAATCTTATCCTATTCTTCTTCCTATGCTAAGGGGGCCTTCGCGTTCATACTTACATAAAATAATCTCTTATGAAAATTCTTGTTCCAAACCAAGGATTTAGTGCTGTGCCTCGGAATCGTGCCGGAAACTTGCCGGCACGGTATGGCACGGTGCATGCCGATGCGTGCCGGTCAAAAAAATTTTTGTGTGCCGACACATAATACTATGAAATATTTATTTTCTTTAGCAACAAAATATTCTAACTATTTATTATGCCTTTTTATCATATCTTTTCAATTTTATTGAGGAAATTACTTACTAATTTAAAGAATATAGGGTTTTAAGCTGTGCTATCAATACGGGGTCTGTATCGTGCCGGTATCTTATTGGCACGGTATGGCACGGTGGATACGGCCCGTGCCGATGGGCACTTAAAACTTTGTTCCAAACCTCAAGTCGAAATACGAAAGGGAGATCAAATCAAATTAATCGGCCAATAGATTTATCTTGTAGTGAAAAGCCTTTCGCATTATTATGTCGTGGAAACGTAATTAATTTTGGAAGACGTAGTCTATAGAAAGCGATTGAAATGTATTATTTGCCCTTGAAGCATTAAATTGATTGACTAATAATGTTCCGCCAAATGATATGATTTCTGCCACTACAAATGCCAGCCATAAATGATTGCTACTGCATGACAATAAGTTCAAGCCAATGCCCTCTCATAGAGCTTTTCTTTTTCAGCTTTTTAAAGTGTTTGTTGTTGTTGCAGGATATGGTAAATTGCCAGGCTATGAGCACGTATTCACGGACTTTCTCCTAAGCCTAGTGCAGAGCAAGTACAAACGGCGCTTGGCGAACAGTTAAACACGACGCGTCATACGACACATAAAATTCCCAAAGTACCCAGAAATCCACCTCTGCACATACTCCCAACAAGAATTCCCATGTACATAGCGGGGATAGTTCCGGTGGGTGCTTTAGTCGCTGCGAGCATAACCTCCCTCCTCACCCTTTGAATTCACTGAAGTAAGCTCTTCTGCCACGAATGTATGCAATAATATCTCCTTTAATTACAAGCTTCTTAACCTTAGGTTATTTCGTGTTTTAAGTTCCTTTTTGGAAATTTTGATAAAGAAGGTTGTTGATTACTTTTGCTACGCTCATAATAGCTGATATAAACATACAGAAAGCGAATATGCGATTAGCAAATGTTTGAATGATTAGACATCTGAGAGATAATATGTGGCTGTTGTAGTTTGATATTTCTAATCTTGCATTTACTGTAATAGTAGCCTGATATCATTGCATGTTCCTTATCCGAAGCACTCCGTACTCTCTTTTTGTTTATATTTGAATTACTTGATATCCTGGCAGTGTTCTTTGTGCTAATTATTTTTTAAGAAATTGCTTTGATGTAATATGTAAATGAATGGTGATAAAATGCTTTCGTATGTGTGTGGGGGTTACTCTTACCAGATTCTAGTAGGAACTAAAGCAATCCCTTAACCTGGGTTATATATATAGTAATGATTTTGATGTAAGGGAGTAGTAGTAGTAGCAATATAGTTGTTTTTGGGTTAATTATGTTTTTTTTTTTTCTTGAGTAAAAATATACATAACTTATCTGAACTATGGGCTATTTTGAGTTGGCTATCTAATCTGTCAAAATTTTAATTTGACTATCTAATTTTTAAATTTGCTTAATTTGAATCGGTCAACAGCATTTTGATCTCAGAATTTGAACGCGCCGTTTATCTTTTCAGGTTTAGATTGTGTACTTTATGTAACTCTTGCAATTATAAATTTATTAAAATAAGTAAAATTCGCTTAAATATTTAAAGTCGGAATATTGTTGATTGATTTAAATTAAACAAATTATAAGGTTGGCTGGTAAAATTAATTTTGTATAGCCAGATTCAAAATGGTCCATAATAGTGCTTCTACCTTTTTTCCTTTTTCCGTTCGCCCTTCTTAGCTATCTTTGGTTCTGATGATTGATTAGCTGTTTGCAAACTGAGGTGGATGATGGTTTCCGCCTCAACCTCGCATCCTTTCAAAGATGTTTGATCAGATCTTAATTTTTGAGCATTCAGGAAACTTACCAGCTGCATCTCCCAAATCAGCTTCTGTTTCTTAGAGCCATCATCCAATGAACGCTATTAGGTAAATGAAGTTAGGTTGAAAGCATATAAATATAAAGATATATACTCTCTCTCTCTCACTTAGATCATTGCGATATAAGCAACGTATATAACACACAATTTTTCTGTAATTCCAAACGGACATGCGAGAGAGGCTCTGGTTGGAAAAATTCTAGAACCTCTGGTTTGAAAAATTTTAGAACGTAACGGATGTATTGATGATGTGGCGTAACAAATTAATTAAATATTTTTTTTTAGAAATATATGTTCCATCATGATTATAAAAAAAAATATTTTTATTGTACTTTTGTCTGAAAAAAAGAAATGTGATTGGCATGATAGGAATGATAGGAATGAAAGGACATAATACATTACATATTTGCAGAAATACATTAAATTATGCAGAGGAGCTGCTGCTGTTTCTGCTACCAGTCATTCCCTTTCTCATTGGCATAACATCAAACACTTCATAGGCAATTCTCAAATCAAATTAAACAAGCATCAACTAACAAGGCAGAGAAGGCAAATCAAATTAAACAAGCATCAGCAAACAAGGAGGAGGAGGAGGAGGAGGAGGAGGAGGAGGACACAACAACAAGAAACAACAAACCCTAGAAATTGGGAGCGGCAACGGGTTCGGCTCCGGGTTCGGGTTCGGATTCGGGTTGGGCGGGGTCGAGGAGGGTCCAATCGGGGGGGAGAGTGGGGAGGGGAGGGTAGGGCGTGGGGCCCTTGCGCTTGACGTCCCAGGGCTGCGTCTTCTTGGGGCGCGTCTTCATGTGGTGCGACGTCGCCTTCTTCTGCGGCCGCGACGAGCACTCCACCACCGCCATTCCCGGCCCCAAACCCTCCTCCTGGTTCTTACCATGCTTCTTGCTGCTGCTGTTCTTGTTGTCGCGTACGGCGCCGACGACGGAGGCTCGCCAAATCCCTGCGGCGATCGACGCCATTGATGAGCTCCGAGGAAGAAGAAGCAGCAGCTCAAGAAGAGGATAAGGTTGTGGTGGTGATTTTGAAAATGGATACGGAAATGGGGGACGGAGTTATCAATCAAGCCAAACAAAATTGCCTAGTAGAATAATTATATGTGGTGGTGGTGTACTGGTGAACTGGTGAACTGGTGATCGGCCGCGTCATCTCTAAAACGGGTTAATTAATGGATATTGGAGCTCCGCATGAGTTCACCTGCCCGTTTATGCCTACCCGGATCCGATCCACCAAATCGGCTTGACCCGAACTCATTGACTCCTCAACCAGCCGCACGAATCGTAAAGCTACAACATTCTATGTAAACCTATATATATATATATATATATATGTAGAAATGTGTGTGCATATGTTTGCAACGCAACACAAACATTTGCACCACGTAATTAGGAGAGATTAATAAAAGATTTAAAAAGCACGCACGTAGAAGCCATGCAAACGCCGAGCTCCACGTCGTCGGTTTCCTCTCCGCCGCCCCGCGCCGACGCAGACGCCGACCCCGTGCCCGGCGCTGACTTCGGCCACCCGTTGCTGCCGCACCTCCTAGACCAGGCGACAGCGGAGATCCGGCCGCCGCTGCTGCCGGAGGCGCCGCACGAGGCGCAGCTCCCGGTGCTGGCGGCGGATGCAGCGGCCGCCGAGCGCCCCCGCTTCGGGGCTCTGGCATATCGTCGGCGGCTGCTGCGGCTGCGGCAGATTCTGGAGCGGTACCAATGGCAGGCGCGGCAGTCGCATGCGCGGCGGATGCAGGCGCGGCGGCTCTTCTGGGAGCTGCAGGCGATCGCCGAGGAGGAGTGGGTGGGTCGGCGGCTGATGAGGGTGGCGCACGACGAGTTCAACCACATCGCCACCGCCCCGCCGCGGCACAACAACTAGGACGTACGTGGCCGGGGACGACGAGCGAGGACGAGGACAAGAACAAGAATTGCGTGGCCCGGGCCGTGAGGATATTGTTTTTTTTTCTTTTCACATAGGATTTATACCAATCCAATTCTTTTCGGATTTTATACTACTACTTCTTACGTAGGAGGTAAATACAAATACCTGCTCAAATTCGTTCCATCTGTACCATTCCATTAATTCATACTAATTCGATTCTTTTTACGGAGGATTTATACCAAACCAACTTCGTTTCGATTCTTTCAATCTCGTTTCGTGCATTTCTTTATCCAGCGTAATCTAATTTTAAGTTCCATCAAATTCAAATTCGTTCGGTTTTCGTATTACGCCTATTGTGCTCATTTGCGCAATTTGAATTTTGGTAATGTCATAAGAAATTAACTTTAGCGTTAACAAGATCATATTAAAAAATTTTACTTTCATTTTTTTCAAATCGATCGATCTTGTCCCGTTCTGAGATGTTCCCTAATATTTCTAATTATAGAAAATTTTTTAGTTATTTTAGTATTTTTTTAGTTATTTTTAATAAAACAAAATTAAGGTTAGCTTATTTTATTTTTATTGTTCTCTTTCTCCTTATTTCTCTATCTCTAAGTGTATCTTTTTTTAAGACAGTTCGATATCCTTTCGAATCATCGAATGGATCATTTATTTCTATCGATACAGTCGAATCGAATCACATTCTCAACTGCTATTATTTTATGTTTATACAATATAAACTTTTTATAAAGTTAATGGTAAATAATTTTCAAATTTATTTTATCATAGTTTCTAGCTTAAATTTTCTAAATTGTTGCAAATAAAAATTTAGTTGAATAGATGCTTAAGTTATCTTAGTCATTATGACGTTACTGTTTATCATATTATTGCATCACTACTAAATTAGCGACACATCATTATTTATTTAACCGCGTAAATTAAATTGTAAGGCTTATTTCCATAATTTGAAAAATCTGAGTTAGAAATTGCAATAAATTAAATTTGAGAACGTATAAAATTATATGAAACAACCATAGTTCTCTAAATGCTCAAGATCATAAAGAATGATATTTTTATATTTTTATATTTAGCACTTTCTTCCGGTTTGGGCTCAATTTTTATATTTTTCATATTTAATATTGTGTCTCAAGAATTTTAGATAGACCCATGACGTGAACTTATATTAAATCAAATAAGAGAAAATTAATTAGATTACATTTTATATTTAGTATTTCTACTCAAATCTGGGCTGATGTGAAATTAAATTAAATTAAATGGGATGAAATTAATTGTGATAGCATTTCTCTTATTTGATTTAATATATTAATCAGTGAATTCAATGATGAATATATCGAATATAATGATTTCATTAATTTTTAATTAAATTAAATTAAATTAAATTAAATTAAATTAAATGGCTAAGAATTAATAGAAATATTAAAATATAATATAATTTTAACTGTGCTAACAAAAAAAAAAATCACTTTAGAAAAGTTAGAAGACGTTTATAAAATAAAGAAAAAACATCAACTACCACCTCTATAGTTTAGTGCTTTCTCATTTTAGTATCTTATAATTTTATTTTTCTCTTTTTGTTATCCCTTTTATTAATTTTTTTATCATATGGATCGGTGATAAAATTAAAATTATATGGTACTAAAGTAAAAATTCAGTAAACCACATAATACTAAAGTAAAATTAAAATTATATGATAGTAAAGTAAAAATTCAGTAAACCACATAATAGTAAAGTGAATATTCAATAAATTATAGATCGGTCATATAAAGTTTTTTTATATCATTTAACAGATGTGCTGACTGAAAAAGAAAAAATGAAACTACAGGTACTAAAGTGATATATTTTAAATTATAGGATATCGGAATGAAAAGGTGCAAATTTATCCTAAAATGAAAGTTGATAGAGCTATTTCTAAATGAGATATAGTGTAGGGATCTCCGAGCAATTTTACCTTGAATACGTGAGTTGGATGAGATTTAAAGGGAACCAGTGTAAATATCTATCCCAGTTCCTGGAACTTAGACAGGTTGTGATGTATATATAGGGGTTATTCGTTACAGCATGTCTACGGGTCTATGAATTATGAGGCGTGTGAGAATAGCATCTTTTGTGTTCGTATTTGGATCGCTGCATTATTTATAAGAATTTATTTTAAGATCAGTTGGTTGAAATCTTTCTCTTCTGAGAATAAATTTTTAATTAAGTCATGGATAACATATATGCCCTTTGATTACAAACTTATTCCAAAACAAAAGAAAAAGAAAAGAAGTTAATTATAGAGGTAACATCAAAATCCTGCATTCACTTTATTCGCAAGGTATAGCAATTGTTTGGCAAATTGATGTAACCTCTTTCATTCAAATTTTTATAGATGATGTNTTATTCATGTTTTTTTTTTAATCTTTTTTAGTAAAAATTTACAAAGCTTATCTGAACTAATAGATTATTTTGATTTTGCTATCTAGTTTTTCAAAATTTTAATTTTACTATCTAATTTTTAAATTTGCTTAATTTGAATCAGTCAACAGGATTTTCACCTCATAATTTGAATGCGCTATTTATTTTTTCAGGTTCATATTGTGTACTTTATGCAATTCTTGCAACCGTAAATTTATTAAAATAAATAATTCGCTTAAATATTTAAAGTCAAAATATTATTGATTGATTTAAATTAAACAAATTATAAGATTGGATGGTAAAATTAATTTTGTATAGCTGATTAAAATGGTTCATAGTGTCAGTAGGGCGTGGGATCAGAAAAAAAAATATATATTATATAATTTTTCTGTAATTCCAAACGGACGCATGTGGGAGGTTCCGGCTGGTAATAACAGCAATTGATAGAATTGAAGGACATAATATATCACATACATGCAGAGGAGTTGCTTGTCACGGCTTCAGTGTTTTTGTTCGTAAAGCCCGCGCGGCGCCCTCCTTCCTACTCGAAGATGGACAAGTTTTCGTCCCTGTTGCTAGTCCGGACCTTCGCGTCCTACGACTAAGTATGCAAGAGGAATGAGAGAGAGAGAGAGGCAGAAGTTCACTCAAAAAAACTATGTACTCCACTACTTAAAAAAAGAGATTACAACACAAATACACTCCCTCTTGTGTGTTTTGGTCTTAGCCAAACCCCACTATTTATAAGTCTAAGAATACAATGAACCTAGCCACATAACTTACCCACTAGCCTACTCATAATGAGTCCTCATAATACCCAAAAGTCACCATATTAACTCTTGGTTGTTTTGTAATCTTTAAGCTTTCATCATTGATGAAAAAAATTACAAAATCCTTCATTTCCCCACAGCAGGTTGGGTTTGGGTCTCCATGACAATCCGATTCAACCCGTTTTCACTAGTAGAATTGGGCCAAGGACTAAGATTGCATAGCAATTTCGCTAAGTCCCTAACATGCTGCTGCTTCTCTTGCTGTTACCGGCCATTCCCCTTCTCATCGGCATAGCATCAACACCTCATAGGCATTTCGCAAACCAAATTAAACAAGCATCAGCAAACAAGGAAGAGGAGCAGGAAAAAACAACAACAACAACAACAACAACAACAACAACAACAACGATAATAAGAACACCAGCACAAGAAACCCTAGAAATTGGGAGTGGCGACGGGTTCGCCTCTGGCGCCATTGATGAGCTCCGAGGAGGAAAGAGCAGGTCAAGAAGAAGAAGAGGAGGAGAAGGTGGTGGTGATTTTGAAAATGGATACGGAAACAGGGACGGACTTATCTCAGCTCAAGCTTGGCTTGAAATTAATTTCGATTCTAAATTTAGACTCAAGCTCGGCTTAATAAATTCGAGCCGAACACAAGCTCTAACTCGCCGAAAATCGAGTCGAACGCGAGCCGACTTGCTCATTTGCCAGCCCTATGGGCGGAGTTATTAATCAATCCAAATAGAATAATATATGCGGTGGTGGTGAACTAGGGATGGGCCAAATCATCTCTAAAACGGGTTAATTAATGGATATTGGAGCTCCGCATGAGTTCACCTGCCCGTTTATGCCTACCCGGATCCGATCCACGAGATCGGCTAGACTCGAACTTATTAGACTCCCCCAACCAGCCGCACGAATCGTAAAGCTACAACATCTTATGCAAACCTCTCTCTCTCTATATATATATATATATACATGTACGTATGTATGCAACCACACAACACAAGCATTTGCACCACGTACGTACGTAATTAGGAGTGATTTGAAAAAAGAAAGATCAAGAGCGCGAACGTAGAAGCCATGCAAAGGCCGAGCTCCGCGCCATCGGCCTCCTCTCCGCTGCCCCGCACCGACGCCGGCTTTGGCATCCCCCATCCGTTGCCGCCACGCCACCTAGACCCAGCGGCAGCGCTGATCCGGCCATTGTTGTTGCCGGAGGCGCCGAACGACCTCCCGGTGATGGCGGCAACTGTGGCGCAGCTGGCGGCGGAGGCGGCGGCCGCCGAGTGCGCCGGCTTCGGTGCTGCGGCGTACCGTCGGCGGCTGCAGCGGCTGCGGCAGATTCTGGAGCGGTACGAATGGCAGGCGCGGCGGTCGCAGGCGCGGCGGTCGCAGGCGCAGCGGCTCTTCTGGGAGCTGCGGGCGATCGCCGAGGAGGAGCGGCGGGGGCAGCGGGTGATGTGGGTGGCGAACAACGAGTTCAACCATATCGCCGCCGCCGCCCCGCGGTACAACAACTAGGACGTACGTGGCCGGGGACGACGAGCGAGAACAAGAAACAAGAACAAGAATTGCGTGGCCCGGGACGTGAGGACATTTTTTTTCATTTTTTTTTCACATAGGATTTATACCAATCCAATTCTTTTCTTCGAATTTTATACTACTACTTCATACGTAGGAGGTAAATACAAATACCTGTTCAAATTCGTTCCATCTGTACCATTCCATTAATTCATACTAATACGATTCTTTTTACGGAGGATTTATACCAAACCAATTTCGTTTCGATTCTTTCAATCTCGTTTCGTGCATTTCTTTATCCAGCGTAATCTAATTTTAAGTTCGATCAAATTCAAATTCGTTCGGTTTTCGTATTATGCCTATTGTGCTCATTTGCGCAATTCGAATTTTGGTAATGTATAACAAGATCATATTCAAAAATTTTAGTTTCGTTTTTTTAAAACCGATCGATTTTGTCCCATTCTGGGATGTTCCCTAGCTAGATTAGGATATTTCTAAATTATATATGGAAAAAATTATATTATTTTAGTATTTATAGAATTAAGGTTAGCTTTTATATATATGTGTGTGTATTTTATGGTTTGAAGAATAATGAGAAAATTAGTTGTTTAATTAATTATATTTTCTTTCTTGTTCTCTTCCTCCTTATTTCCCTACCTCTAAATATCTCTTTCTTTTGATCACCTCGAATAGATCGTTTATAACTATCGATATAATAGAATGGTATCACATTCTCATCTATTATATATATTGGGTTTATACAATATAAACTTTTTATAAAGTTATGGGTAAATAATTTTCAAAATTTATTTTACCGTAGTTTCTGGTTTAAATTTTTAAATTATTACAAATTAACTAATACAGACTAATTTAGTTGAATAGATACTTACGTTATCTTAGTCATTATGACGTTACTGATTATCATATTATTGCATCACTACTAAATTACCGGCACATCATTACTTATTTAACCGCGTAAATTAAATTGTAAGGCTTATTTCCAACAATTTAAAAAATCTGAGTTAGAAATTGTAATGAATTAAAATTTGAGAACGTATAAGATTACATGAAATAACTATAGTTCTGTAAATGCTCAAGATCGTAGAGAATGATTTTTTTATATTTTTATATTTACCACTTTCCTCGGGTTAATTTGGGCTCAATTTTTATATTTTTCATATTTAATGTTATGGCTCAAGACTTTGAGATAGACCAATGACATGAACTTAAATTAAATTAAATAAGAGAAAATTAATTAAGATTACATTTTATATTTAGCACTTCTCTTCAAATTTGAGCTGATGTGAACTTAAATTAAATTAAATAAGAGAAAATTAATTAAGATTACATTTTATATTTAGCACTTCTCTTCAAATTTGAGCTGATGTGAACTTAAATTAAATTAAATAAGAGAAAATTAATTAAGATTACATTTTATATTTAGCACTTCTCTTCAAATTTGAGCTGATGTGAACTTAAATTAAATTAAATAAGAGAAAATTAATTAAGATTACATTTTATATTTAGCACTTCTCTTCAAATTTGAGCTGATGTGAACTTAAATTAAATTAAATAAGAGAAAATTAATTAAGATTACATTTTATATTTAGCACTTCTCTTCAAATTTGAGCTGATGTGAACTTAAATTAAATTAAATAAGAGAAAATTAATTAAGATTACATTTTATATTTAGCACTTCTCTTCAAATTTGAGCTGATGTGAACTTAAATTAAATTAAATAAGAGAAAATTAATTAAGATTACATTTTATATTTAGCACTTCTCTTCAAATTTGAGCTGATGTGAACTTAAATTAAATTAAATAAGAGAAAATTAATTAAGATTACATTTTATATTTAGCACTTCTCTTCAAATTTGAGCTGATGTGAACTTAAATTAAATTAAATAAGAGAAAATTAATTAAGATTACATTTTATATTTAGCACTTCTCTTCAAATTTGAGCTGATGTGAACTTAAATTAAATTAAATAAGAGAAAATTAATTAAGATTACATTTTATATTTAGCACTTCTCTTCAAATTTGAGCTGATGTGAACTTAAATTAAATTAAATGGGATAAAATTAATTCTGATAGCATTTCTTTTTAGAAAGAAAGGTACCATATATATTGTGCTAATAGTTTTTTAAGAAATTGCTTTGATGTAATATGTAAATGAATGATAATAAAATAAAATGCTTTTTTATGTGTGTGGGGGTTACTCCTACCAGATCCTAGTAGGAGCTAAGGCAATCTTTAACCTGGGTTATATATACATGTATAGTAATGATTATGATGTAAGTGAGTAGAAGTAGCAATATAATTGTTTTCGGTTTAATTATGATTTTTTTTTTTATCTTTCTTAGTAAAAATTTACGAAATTTATCTGAACTATAGGTCATTTTGAGTTGGCTATCATCTAATCTTTCAAAATTTTAATTTTACTATCTAATTTTTAAATTTGCTTAATTTGAATCGGTCAACAGCATTTTGACCTCATAATTTGAATGCGCCGTTTATTTTTTCAGATTCATATTGTGTACTTTATGCAAATCTTGCAACCGTAAATTTATTAAAATAAGTAATTCGCTTACATATTTAAAGTCAAAATATCATTGATTGACTTAAATTAAACAAATTATAAGATTGGATGGTAAAATTAATTTTATATAGCTGATTCAAAATAGTTCATAGTGTGAGTAGAGCGTGGGGTCAGAAAAAATATATATTATATAATTTATCTGTAATTCCAAACGGACGCATATGGGAGGTTCCGGTTGGTAATAACAGCAATTGATGGAATTGAAGGACATAATACATCACATACATGCAGAGGAGCTGCTTGTCACGGCTTTACCGTTTTTATTCGCAAAGCCCGTGCGGCGCCCGCCTTCCTACTCGAAGATGGACAAGTCTTTGTCCCTGCTGCTAGTCTGGATCTTCGCGTCCTACGACTAAGTATGCAAGAGGAATGACAGATAGAGAGGCAGAAGTTCACTTAAAAAAACTAAATACTCCACTATTTAGAAAAAAAGATTACAACACATATATATATACTCCTTTTTGTGTGTTTTGGTCTTAGCCAAACGCACTATTTATAAGGCTAAGAATACAATGAACCTAGCCACATAACTCACCCACTAGCCTACACATAATGAGCCCTCATTATACCCAAAAGTCCAAAAGTCACTCTATTAACTTTTGGTAGTTTTGTAATCTTTGAGCTTTCATCATTGATAGGAGAAGTTACAAAATCCTTAATCTCCTGACAGCGGGTTGGGTTTGGGTTTGGGTCTCTATGACAACCCAATTCAACCCGTTTTCACTAGCAGAGTTGGGCTAAGGACTCAGATTGCATAGCAATTTGGCTAAGTCCCTGACATGCTGCTGTTTCTCTTGCTGTTATCGGCCATTCCCCTTTTCATCGGCGTAACATCAAACACCTCTAGGGACGTCAATGGGTATGGATACCCGAAATATTATCCGAACCCGAACCCGAACGGGGCGGGTTTATCCGAGTTAAACGGGTATGGATTCAGTTATGGGTATGGAAAATAAAAACCAGACAGATATGGATACGGGTATGGATTTTGTATTTACCCAACCCGAACCCGAACCCGAACCCGAACCCGAACCCGAACCCGAACCCGAACCCGAACCCGAACCCGAATAAATTATACATATACATAATTTATTTATATAATATATAAAATATTTAATAATTTTTATTCTTTAGATCTTTATTCAACAGTATGGATTTTTAAAACCCACCGGGTCCGGGTTCGGATTTCGGGTTTTTTATCGGGTACGGATATGGGTATGGATTTTTAAAACCCGCCAAGTTCGGGTCTGGATACAGGTTTTAATTTGGTTTTCGGGTTCGGGTTCGGGTTCGGATTTTTAAAAATCCGACCCAAATCCGACCCGTTGACATCCCTAAACACCTCATAGGCATTTCGCAAGCCAAATTAAACAAGCATCAGCAAACAAGGAAGAGGAGCAGAAGACGACGACAACAACAACAACAACAAACAACAACGATAATAAGAATATCAGTGTGAAACAACCGTTGTACTCTAAAAGTTTAAACTGTTAGAGAACGGTGTTTATATATTTTTATATTTAACATTCTTTCTCATGTCTGGACTCGAAACTCTTTAGTTGGCCTGTGACGTAGGCTTGAATTAAAGGGGAGAAAACTAATACGCAAGGAGTCTGGCATGACTCTAACTCAGGACCTCCTGCTCTGATACCATGTGAAACAACCGTTGTATTCTAAAAACTTAAGCTGCTATAGAACGGTATTTATATGTTTTTATATTTAATAACCAGCACAACAAACCCTAGAAATTGGGAGCAGTGACGGGTTCAGCTCCGACGCCATTGATGAGCTCGGAGGAGGAAGGAGCAGCTCAAGAAGAAGACGAAGAGGAGGAGAAGGTGGTGGTGATTTTGAAAATGGATACGGAAATGGATATTGATAAATGTGGCGGTGAACTGGTGATGGGCCGCACCGCATCTCTAAAACGGGTTAATTAATGGATAGCTCCGCATGAGTTCACCTGCCCGTTTCTGCCTACCCGAATCCGATCCACGAGATCGGCTTGACTCGAACTTATTAGACTCCCCCAATCAGCCGCACGAATCGTAAAGCTACAACATCTTATGCAAACCTCTCTCTCTCTCTATATATATATATATATACATGTGCGTATGTATGCAACCACACAACACAAGCATTTGCACCACGTACGCACGTAATTAGGAGTGATTTGAAAAAAGAAAGATCAAGAGCACGTACGTAGAAGCCATGCAAAGGCCGAGCTCCGCGCCATCGGCCTCCTCTCCGCGGCCCCGCACCGACGCCGGCTTTGGCATCCCCCGTCCGTTGCCGCCACGCCACCTAGACCCGGCGGCAGCGCCGATCCGGCCATTGTTGCTGCCAGAGGCGCCGAACGACCTCCCGGTGATGGCGGCGACGGTGGCGCAGCTGGCGGCGGAGGCGGCGGCCGCCGAGCGCGCCGGCTTCGGGGCTGCGGCGTACCGTCGGCGGCTGCAGCGGCTGCGGCAGATTCTGGAGCGGTACGAATGGCAGGCGCGGCGGTCGCAGGCGCGGCGGTCGCAGGCGCAGCGGCTCTTCTGGGAGCTGCGGGCGATCGCCGAGGAGGAGCGGCAGGGGCAGCGGGTGATGCGGGTGGCGAACAACGAGTTCAACCACATCGCCGCCGCCGACCCGCGGTACAACAACTAGGACGTACGTGGCCGGGGACGACGAGCGAGGACGAGGACGAGGACAAGAACAAGAATTGCGTGGCCCGAGCCGTGAGGACATTCCTTTTTCTTTTTTTTTTCTCACATAGGATTTATATCAATCCAATTCTTTTCTTCGGATTTTATACTGCTTCAGTTGCATCTGTACCATTCCAATTCTTACTAAATCGATTCTTTTTACGGAGGATTTAATCCAAACCAATTTCGTTTCGATTCTTTCAATCTCGTTTCGTGCATTAATTTCTTTATCCAGCGTAATCTAATTTTAAGTTCGATCAAATTCGAATTCGTCCTGTTTTCGTATTATGCCTATTGTGCTCATTTGTGCAATTCGAATTTTGGCGCGCAATGTCGTAAGAAATTAATTTTATCGTTAACAAGATCATATTCAAAACTTTTAGTTTCATTTTTTTTCAAACCGATCGATCTTGTCCCATTCTGAGATGTTCCCTAGCTAGATTAGGATATTTCTAAATTATATATGGAAAAAAATTATATTATTTTAGTATTTATAGAATTAAGGTTAATTAGCTTTTATATGTGTGTGTGTATTTTATGGTTTGAAGAATAATGAGAAAAATTAGTTGTTTAATTATAATTTTCTTTCTTGTTCTCTTCCTCCTTATTTCCCTACTTCTAAATATCTCTTTCTTTTGATCACCTCGAATAGATCGTTTATCACTATCGATGTAATAGAATGGTATCACATTCTCATATATTATATTGGGCTTATACAATATAAACTTTTTATAAAGTTATGGGTAAATGATTTTCAAATTTATTTTATCGTAGTTTCTGGTTTAAACTTTTAAATTGTTGCAAATTAAAATTTAGTTGAATAGATACTTACATTATCTTAGTCATTATGACATTACTGATTATCATATTATTGCATCACTGCTAAATTAGCGACACATCATTATTTATTTAACTACGTAAATTAAATTGTAAGACTTATTTTCATTAATTTGAAAAATCTGAGTTAGAAATTGTAATAAATTAAAATTTGAGAACATATAAAATTATATGAAACAACCAAAGTTCTCTAAATGCTCAAGATCATAGAGAATGATATTTTTATATTTTTATATTTTGCGCTTTCCTCATGCTTGGACTCAATTTTTATATTTTTTATAGTTAATGTTGTGGCTTAAGACTTTTAGATATACCCAAGACATGAACTTTAATTAAATCAAATAAGAGAAAATTAATTAGATTACGATGTGAACTTAAATTAAATTAAATAAGAGAAAATTAATTAGATTACATTTTATATTTAGCACTTCTTCTCAAATCTGGGCTGATGTGAACTTAAATTAAATTAAATGGGATGAAATTAATTCTGATAGCATTTCATTTTTGAAAGAAAGGTAGCATATTGTGCTAATAATTTTTTAAGAAATTGCTTTGATGTAATATGTAAATGAATGGTGATAAAATGCTTTCATATATACATAGTAATGATTTTGATGTAAGGGAGTAGAAGTAGCAATATAATTGTTTCTGGTTTAATTATGTTTTTTTTAAAAAAAATTTAGTAAAAATTTACGAAACTTATCTCAACTATAGATCATTTTGAGTTGACTATCCAATATTTCAAAATTTTAATTTTACGATCTAATTTTTAAATTTGCTTAATTTGAATCGGTCAACAGTATTTTGACCTCATAATTTGAATGCATCGTTTATCTTTTCAAGTTCAGATTGTGTTTAAAGCAATTCTTACAATTGTAAATTTATTAAAATAAGTAATTTTCTTAAATATTTAAAGTCAAAATATTATTGATTGATTTAAATTAAACAAATTATAAGGTTGGATGGTAAAATTAATTTTGTATAGTTAATTCAAAATGGTGCATAATGTGGGTGGGTAGGGTGTGGGATCGGAGAAAATATATTTAACGGGTTTGGACGGAGCGTAATTTCTCTACAATTGCAAACAAAGGGAAATCAAAAGTAGCGGCCTTTCATGAGAGATGAAGGGGTATATAACTGCTGCAATTAATTCTTATATAATTGCTAGCGAAAACCAAGAGTCGACATTGATAACTTTTGGAATCACTAGGTATTCACGCATGCGGACTCATGATTATTTAATAATGGGCTAGTTAATATGCTTTAATGAGAGAGATTTTTTTTTTTGACAAATAGATAGCACACTAACCGCTTCGTTTATTTCATTTAAAAATAAACTTAGCTGAAAATTTAGTGAGAGAAAGTTAGTGTAGACTTTATTCATACAAATTATAGAGAATGCTAAGGCAAAAAGAAGAAGAGAGGAAATATAGATAGAAACACATGAGGAGTTGTATATTATATTCCTATTCTTCTAAACAGTGGAGTACTTAGTTTCTTAGCAAGTCTCTGCGCGCCTCTCTCTTTTCTCTCTTTTCGCATACATAGTCACAGAGCACGTAGGTCCGGATCAGCAAGAAGGAGTAGGCTTGCACATCTTTGCGAAGAAAGGCGGGTGCCGCACGGACTTTGCACACAAAAATGTTAACACCGTGAACAGCTCAAGAAGAAGAAGAAGAAGAAGAAGAAGAGGATAAGGTGGTGATGATTTTCTTTTGAAAATGGATATGGAAATGGGGACCGAGTTATTATATAATCGATCCAAATAGAATAATATATATGGTGACGATGGGCCAAATCATCTCTAAAACGGGTTAATTAATGGATATTGGAGCTCCGCATGAGTTCACCTGCCCGTTTATGCCTACCCGGATCCGATCCACGAGATCGGCTTAGACTAGAACTTATTAGACTCCCCAACCAGCCGCACGAATCGTAAAGCTACAACATTTTATGCAAACCCCTATATATATATATATATATATATATATAGAATTAGGCTACTATACTATCTATAGTACCGAAGCTCCGGTACTATAGTATTGTTTTCGATCTTAGAGCGTTCAAATCAACGATCCATATCGTTAAATATGATTTAGGGTATATGAAGTTCTTAGGAATAAAATTTTTAATTTTTTTCAAATATCGTTTATTAGTAAATAAATTATATCAAAATAGACGGTGGAAATTGAATACTCTTAAAATTGAGCATAGGACTTTTAAATTCAAAATCAAGAATGTTAACCTTAAATCTATATAAGTTTAAAGTATTTTCCTATCTATAAAAATTGAAGAAATTTAAATTCTTCTACACCGAAATCAACTCAAACTCGTCAAAATAAGCCATTGAAAATTGACAATTTTGAAATTATTTGATCATAAAGTAAAACTATGTCGAAAAAATATAAAATTTTATTTCTAAAAACTTTAAATAACGCTAGATTTAGGTTTAACGATATGAATCGTTGATTTTAAATAGCCGAAAATCACAAAAACGAGATTATAGTACCGAAGCTCCGTAATATAAATAATATAAGGAGTCTAGTTCTATATATACATATATATATATAAATATATAATATATATATAATATATATACTACTATAGTATATATATTATATATATATATATATATGTAGTTGCAACCACACAAACAAACATTTGCCCACACGTACCTAATTAGGAGAGATTTAAAAAAAAAGAAAGATCAAGGAGTACGTAGAAGCCATGCAAACGCCGAGCTCCACGTCGTCGGTCTTCTCTCCGCCGCCACGCGCCGTGGCCGACGCCCGGCACGCAAACCCCGACGCCGTGCCCGGCGCGCGCTTCATGGACGGCCTGCCGGCGCACCTCCAAAACGAGGTGGCGGCGGAGATCCGGCGCAGGTGCTGCAGGGGCGCCGCACAAGGCGGAGCTCCGGGCGATGGCGGCGACGGTGGCGCGGCTTGAGGCAGAGGCGGCGGCAGCCGAGCGCGCCTGCTTCGGGCCGCGGCGGCGTATGGCAGGTGGCTGCCGCACTGCGCAGTTCCTGGTGCTGTACGAACGGCAGGCGTCGGCGGTGCGCAAGCGGGGTCGTCGGGCTCAGGTGCTCTTCTGGGAGCTGCGCGGGCGATCGACGAGGAGGAGCGGGTGGGGCTGCGGGCGATGCAGGCGCGCGCGCGACGAGTTCAACCGGCATCGCCGCCGCCGCCCGCCCCGTGTGGAGAACAACTAGCCGTGGCACGGACGAGGACAGGACAAGGACTAGGTACAAGAAATTGCGTGTACGCCGGGCTGTTCTTTACATCATCAGATAGAGTGACATCTTTTTCACATAGGATTTATACCAATCCAATTCTTTTCTTCGAATTTTTTACTGCTTCAGTTGCATCTGTACGTACTATTTCAATTCTTACTAATTCGATTCTTTTTACGTAGGATTCATACCAAACCAATTTCGTTTTGATTCTTTCAATCTGGTTTCGTGCATTTCTTTACCTAGCATAATATAATTTTAAGTTCGATCAAATTCAAATTCGTCCGGTTTTCGTATTATGTCTACTGTGCTCATTTGCGCAATTCGAATTTTGGTAATGTCGTAAGAAATTAATTTTAGCGTTAACAAGATCGTATTCAAAAATTTTACTTTCATTTTTTTAAAACCGATCGATCTCGTCCCATTCTGAGATGTTCCCCAGCTAGATTAGGATATATATTTCTAAATTATGGAAAATTATATTATTTTACTATTTTATAGAATTAGGGTTAGCATATATATATACATAGAGTGCGTCTGGGGTGCTTTCGGAAGCACGGAGCGCTCCGTGCTTCCACTTTGTTTTCGATGTTGGGACTTTCAAATCGACGATCGGCTCCGTTAGACTTGATCTAGAGTATTTGAAGTATCTAGAAAATAAATTTTGCGATTTTTCGATATCATTTGCCTAGTGATCGAAGTGGCTCAAAATCAACGGCTGAAAATAAAAATCTCACAAAATATGATGATATGACATTAAAATTTTAGATCAAAGTTATTGATCTTGTTTTATATGGTATAAAGAATTTTCTATCAAAATTTCACGTGATTTGGATATTTCTACACCGTTAAACTTGCAACCGGTTCACCACAGCCGTTAAAATTATTGATTTTGAGCCCCTTCGATCACTAGGCAAATGATATCGAAAATCGCAAAATTTAATTTCTTGGTACTTTAAATACTCTAGATCAATTCTAACGGAGCCGATCGTCGATTCGAAAGTCCGAACATCGAAAACAAAGTGGAAGCACGGAGGCCTCCGTGCTTACGAAAGCATACCAGCCCACTCTATATACATATGTGTATATTTTATGATTTGAAGAATAATGAGAAATTAGTTGTTTAATTATATTTTCTTTCTTGTTCTCTTTCTCCTTATTTCTATACCTCTAAATATTTCTTTCTTTCGATCACCTCGAGTAGATCGTTTATCACTATCGATACAATAGAGATACAATAGAGTCGTATCACATTCTCCTCTATTATATTGTGTTTATACAATATAAACTTGTTATAAAGCTATGGGTAAATGATTTTCAAATTTTATTTTATCGTAGTTTCTGGTTTAAATTTCTAAATTGCTGCAAATTAATTAACTTATACAGACTAATTTAATTGAATAGATACTTATGTTGTCTTAAGCATTATAACATTATTGATTATCATACTATTGCATCACTGCTAAATTAGCGGCACATCATTAGTTAACCACGTAAATTAAATTGTAAGGCTTATATGCATCAGTTTGAAAAATCTCACTCAAAAATCATAAGAAATTAAAATTTGAGAACTTGTAAAATTATATAAAACAACCGCAGTTCTCTAAATGCTCAAAATCGTAAAGAATGATATTTTTATATTTTTATATTTAGCACTTTCCTCATATCTGGGCTCAATTTTTATATTTTTTATATTTAGCACTCCCTTTGACGTCGGGGCTAAAGATTTTCTGATAGACCCACGACGTAAACTTAAATTAAATTAAATAAAAGAAAATCAATTAGGATTATTTTTTATATTTAGCACTTTCTCTCAAATCTAGGCTGATGTGAACTTAAATTAAATTAAATGCATGGGATGAATTTAACATCAAAACTAAATCAATTAATGGCCAAAACTATGTTAAAGCAATCATAAAGTGAGCTTGAAACACGAATCCGCTACCGCGATTTGCGATACGGCAAAACTGTACAGATTTTGTCGTATCGCAAACGGTTAAAAATAAAAATCTCATAAAAAAATAGTGGTCAAAATACTTACATTTTAAAATCGGAACTATTGATCTTACTGGCGATGCGAAGTAAAATTTTGTATTAAAACTTTAACTAATTTGAGCTGTTCTACCTGTTGAACTTACATGCTTACTTCATCGGTCTTTAAAATGGTTATTTTTTAGACTCTTTAATCTTTCAACTATAATAAACAATGATTTAAAAATCAGGTCGAATCGATCGGCTCGACCTGTCCGATCGTGACTCAGTCATAGTGTGGTTTGATTTAACCCTCTGAATGGATAAGTTAAAAAATCGTTTTGAACCGCTCAAACCGGCGATTCAACCATCGACTCGGTGAATCGTCTGATTTTAATCAAGCCGGCTATATTTTTTTTATCATGTCATATTAAAATTTAACAACTTAAAATCAACTAGTTCAGAGCTACAATTCTAAATTTTAAAGGAACAAAATAAAAGTCTTTAAAAGCCAAAAAATAAAAAAAAAAAAGGTAATCATTTATAAAAGGCTATATTATAAAAAATCCTCTTATAAATACCCACTTTTTTTAATTTTTCTTCCATAACTTTCAAAAATTTATATTTTATCCCCTCAACGTTTTAAGTTGTTGCATTTCGCCCCACTCCGCTTTGGTTTCATCATCATTCCGTCCATTTCTTATAATATATACCTAAAAAATCTTTCAAAATGACAAAAATATATTAAAAAATTATATTTTTTCTTAACACAAGGAATTAATAAGGACAATTTGATTATTTTGCCCTCTCCATTAACGTTATACTCTTCCTGAAAATATTTTTAAAATTTTAAAAAGACAATATAAAATTTAAAAAGTCAAAGAGAAAAAAAAAATATTTATAAAATAGAGTAATTTAGCCTCATTAAAATATTTTTTAAAAAAAAACTAGGTCAAATTTTAAGTTTTCTAATCTTATTTTATTTTATATTTTTTTTTGTCATTTCCATGTTCACATGGCATTCATTGATTCTTACCTGTCACTGCAAGTGAGCAGGTGTTGACCATGCTATTAATTAATTAATTAATTAATATAAGATCTTGTATTTACTGCACATAATTTTTAATTAATAAAATAAATAAAATAAATTATTATTCTCATACATTAATGATCTCAACTCGGACCCACGTGTGCAAGGATCTGAGGTGCATGCACGCACGTGTCACGTGCGTGCACCTACCCCACTGCCACATGTATCGAGGATCAAATGCTTTGTGCACAAATTATTATTATCTATCTATAAATTATAAAAATTATATATTTATTACCATCAAATTTTATAAACTCTTATAATTAATTGTTGGCCAATTTGCATAAAAAATCCACTAGTTTTGCGTTTTTGCAAAAATGGGTAATCTTTTTTGATTTTGTAGATTCGAACCGGATTTTCAGCCGCATGACAAAAATGCCCCTAGTCTACATCCGCTTGATATACGTATATCTACGCAAGAGGCAGATGTAGACGAGGGGTATTTTGATCAAGCGGCTGAAAATTCGGCCCGAATCTGCAAAATTGAAAAATGTGGCCTATTTTTGCAAAAACACAAAATTAGTGAATTTTTTATGCAAATTGGCTTAGATTTATGTTTTGTCAATTTAAAATGGCTATTATTGTCAGGCTGTTTGGTTCCTTAAAAATTGTATAGAATAAAAATTTTTCGAAAAAATTTTTTTATGATTTTTTTTTTCCATAAACTAGCTATTTTGGATAAATTTTTTTTTCAAATTTCATAAAAAATTAGTGTATTCATTTTACTCTCTTGGAAAAGTAAAAATGCATGTTATTATTCTGTAACATAATTTTTGACATGCACCTAAAATCTGTCTAAGGTTGTAATTGATTGATGCCTACTTTTTTGGCCCTGTTAATTTTCCACCAAGTAAAAAAAAAAAAAGAAAAAGAAAAAAAAGGAAAATCAACAAATTATTTTCATGCTTTTATTAGAATACTACAAGCAGAATATTTTTCTTACCTATTTCAACTAGTACTTTGTACATGTGCTATTCAATTATTATGCATGTGAATAGGTACGTAAAATATAAGTTGCACGAGAATACTATTAATAATTTTTGTACTTTTTTATTATTGATTTTTTAGCCGTTAAGAGTTGAGCTGAAATACTATTATTAGTATGGGTTAATTTCATATAGGTCACTATAAATATAGTGAATTGTAAACATATCTCTACAAAGTTCAACTTCCATATGTTGTTTTTATAAAAATCTTGATGTTTTTAAATATATTCTTGCCGTCAGGATCCGTTAAAAAAAATTAGTTAACTATAGATAAAATACTTAACCCTAGTTAGTTAATGAGGTGAATTGATCTTTTTACCCATCTTTAATTAATAGTTTGGACTTTTGAAGAAATATATTTGTGATGCCAAAAAGTCATTTCACTTATAAAATAAACAGTATTTTAACGGTAACAAATCAGAGGGACATATTTGAAAATATTGGGACTCTTATAGGAACAACATATGAAAATTGAACTTTGCAGGAATATAATTGCAATTCACTATATTTATAAGGACCTACATGAAATCAACCCTAACAGTATTTGTACTTTTTTGCTATAATTTTTTAGCCATTAAAAGTTGAGCTGAAATACTATTAATAGTATTTGGATTCTTTTACTATCGATTTTTTAGCCATTAGATGTACACTTTGATCAATTTCGTCCTTTAGATTATACTATTCAACAAACAATATTTTATTATTGATTTTCGTATCTATAAATTTTATTATCTGTGCTAGGCTCGACTATAAAATATTGCACAATTTAAAAAATGCATCTGACCGATCTATCTCTTTTCACAGAATCAAAAGCTCCAAATTCAAATTTCTAATTTTGAGGCTTTTTTTTTTCTATAGCAGAAGAGGTATTACTTTTTTTCTTTTGTTTATCAAACATATTTATTAAATCGACTATTGCTGAAAGCAGAAGCAGGCTCAAAAAGCTCCTAAGCCAATAAAGTATACTTTTTCTAAACCCAGACTATAATATTGCTAAAAAGTAGGAACTGATCTTTTCTTGTGCACAATCAAAAGCAGTAAATTAGAGTTCCATAAAAAATTACTAACTAATTTTTTTCTGTGCAAAATGAGAAGCAATAAATTAGACTCTCTGCTTTTAAGGCTCAAAAGTTAATTTGTAATTTTCACTACGACAAAGATTTTACTTTTTTTACTATATTAAATATTTAAGTAAATTATTCTATTGCTGAAAACAGAAGCAGATCTAACAAGCCCTTAACCCAACAAATGCGCTTTTACCAAACCTTGATTGTCTTATATTAGAAAAACCATTGACTAATCTTTTTTCTATGCAAAATGAGAAGCAATAAATCAGACTTTCAGCTTTTAAGGCTCAAAAGTTGATTTGTAATTTTTCACTATGACAAAATTTTAATTTAATTTTTCTCTATCAAATATTTAATTAAATGGGAAAAATATTTTTTTTACGTTTCAACGTATTTCAAATATATTCCTAGAGTTAAATTCTGTTAATGAACTATTAGCAATAGCTGTTATCTGTATAAAATTACCGTTTTACCCTTTCAAATATACCCTTCCACCATCACCGACTTTTCTTATTTACCCTGAAGTTAGGAACACAAAAAGTATTTTGATTTTTGGTCTTTTCAAATATACCCCTCTACCATCACCAACATTTCTTATTTGCCCTTAAGTTAAGGACCAAAGAGGCATTTTGATTTTTTTTTTTTTAACTCTAGTAGATATTTAACTCATGTTAAATCCAAGTTAACTTAACGGATGATAACTGCAGGGGTATTTCGGAATAACGGAGGAACATATCAGGAATATATTAGAAAGAAAAAAAAAAGTAAGGATAAATGAGATATTTTCGAAATTTTAAGGGGTATATAGGTAATTATCCCTTTAATTAAATTACACAGTAGCTGAAAGCATAAATGAAGTCAAACAGGTCCAATTTCTAGGCCAGTAAAATACACTTATTACACCAACCCTGGTTGTACAGCTTCTCCCAACCACACTTGTAGCTAATCAAAACATGTTAGCTTTAAAAGTACCCTAAGGTTTCAGGTGGGAGAGAAAGCTCCAAACTTTTATCACCATAATAATAATAATAATAGCTTCCTCAGAACCCTATTCATGGAGAGAGAGACAGAGAGAGAGAGAGAGAGAGAGGAGAGGTCAAAACACATGTGTCTACATAAAAGGGGGAGCTTTCTGAGTGTTTAGGTAGAGAAAGAGGGGGGTTAGGGTTAGGGTTTGTGGGGTTTCTTTGAATTTTTTTGTTAAATTTTTTTCCTTTGTTGGATCAATTGCGGTTTGACCAAGCTCATCCACTTCAACACCCTCCTCTTCTTCCTTTCCATATATATATATTAAAGAAAAAAAATAGAGCTCTAGGAAAAAGGAGCTCCTTGGTTTTCTTTGAGGTATGGTCTCTAATTTTCCCTCCTATTCTTCTTGCTTGGATCTCAAAGATGGTATTTTTGGGGCTTTTTTTTGTTTTTTTTTTTTTGGGGGGTTGGGTATTGTGATTTCCCCCCACCCCCCTGTTTTTGTGTTTGGATTTGATTTTTACTGTTTTGGCCAAGTGGATTTTGCTTAAAACTTGAAAAAGGTGGGATTTTTGGGTTTTTTTGGGTGATGGGTTATTGTGATTTTCCCCCCTTTTTTTGGTGTTTGGTTTTGATTCTTACTGTGTTTGGGCAACTGGGTTTTACTTAAAACTTGAAAAGGTGAGAATTTTTATCTGTTTTCATGGGGTTTTTTTTTTAAGGCTTTGATTCATGTGATTTTGTTTTTGTTTTCTTCAAAATTTGAAATTTAGCAGTGAGACTGGGATTTGATCTTCTTTTGTGATTTATTTTGTTTAAATAATACTACATGTTCTCCATGTCTATGTCCAATAATTAATTTTGTGCTTCTCCCCATCATGATCATAATCATGTGTGTACTGTACTATAGTTCATATTTTACTTCAGAACCAAAATTTTCACATAATTTCTTGTTTTTTCTTTTTTGTTTTATTTTCCCTTGTACAGGCACTGTTACAATTCATTTTGGTGAAAACCCATTTAGGAGTTGTTCTTAGATTCAGGAATTTTAGATCTTAAATTTAGAAAAGAAAAAAAAAAAAAGGTTAAACATGTTGAGACAAATTTCTAGTAGAAACCACAGATCCAAGGGATTCAAATTGAAAAATGCCCTTCAAATTTGCCTCTTAGTAGTTGTCACCATTTGGTTGTTGTTCCAAGTTAAGCATTCGTATGATAAGAAGTCCGAGTACGAAGACCGAAACGCGCATTTGTCGATCAAACACGAGCGCAACGGTGATCGGCACGAGGCGTTCGAAATCGGCCGAAAAGGTCTTCCCCATGATGTCCGAATCGAGGACGAGGTGAGCGAAGATGACCTCGAGCAAGAGTTGCTCAAACACGACGAGAATGGCGAGAGCGATGCGATCGACGAGCAGGATCAGGGGAAGGACGACGACGGCGGCGACGAGCAGAGCGTGTTCGAGGATGCGGAGAGCAACAAGGAGGGGGCGAATGCGGCCCGAGAGGAGAGCTTTCGAGGGGACGACGTCGCGAGCGCGGTGGTGGTCAGCCACACTGGTCGGCCGGAGGAGCGCGGAGACCACTCTCGCGAGGCGAGGGAGAAGAGCTTTAACGGCGATAACGTTTCTAGTGCCGTAGCTCACGAGGATCATTTGGAGAGCGCGGAGAGCAAAGTCGGGGGCGGTGAAAATTTGACATTCGTCGATTCGACTAGCGACGGGGGTTCAAAGGATCGCGAAGTGACGCCGAATAATGAAGTTTCGTCAAATTCGACGGTTGATGAACCGAACAACGACACAAAACCGAGGGTTGATCCGACTACTACGAATGTCAACGGCAACCGAACGGAAACGCCGTTTAGTTCATCAAACAAAACAGCTGGTCAAGAAGCAATAGAGAGTCCGACGAATGCGACAACCGTGTCGAGCAACCAGATTGAGCTTTCGACTAACCTGAATGAGACGACAAACTCGGGTTCGGGTTCGGCTCGCGACGGAAACGGCACGGTGATTCAAATCCCTGGAGACGACAAGCTCAATACCGGCGCTACTACATCATCGGCTTCAAGCGAGAAAGGAGAAGGGAAAGTGGAGTTCCAGGATGCGACGCGGAATATGGCCGAGGAAGAAATGAGAGAAGTTCCGATCGCGAAAATTGAAAAACTCGCAAAAAGTGGTGAAGAGGCTGTGTTGGAGTGAATCTGAGAGAGTGTTTAACTCAAAAACTCTTTAAGGATCTTGGTTTTTCTAGTCTCTTTCTTTTTTTTTAGTTTTTTTTTTTTTCTTTTTTCTTTTTTGGTCTCAGTTTAAGCATCACATACATACTTTAATATGAGAAAGATGTAACAGAACAACACATCATGAGTTTTCAGGATCTAAATGGTAGGGAGATGTGTTGAATGAGATACTAATCTCTGCAGAAGTGTTGTATAATGGAAACTTCAAAAACTGCAGCTTTTCATATACCAATTGTATTTCTTTAGTATCTTTTACACAGATGTATTTGTGTTATAACTGTGTCAGATCTCTAATATAAGTTGGCATCTGAAAACATATAATTAGTTAGTAGGCATGAGATTCAGAGTGTCTGCTTCAACATCCTTCTTGTGGTGTGGTGATCTGATCGCATTCCCATCCCATTTGCGTTTAATCGATCGATTTCGATCGGTGTTTGTTGTTCCAAAGTAAACAGTTCGAAGCAGATTACTAAATGAAGAGGAATGCCTCTTCGTCGTCCAGCATCTGAAACAACTTCTCTGATATGCAGCCGAGCTTTCTGGCATGGTGGTGCTTTTGCTGCTCGGTTCCATAAAAGAATAAGAAGGCCGGTAGTGCTTTTCGAATTGCTTCTACTCAAGTAGTATTTTACGGAATTCTCTAGCACAGCTTTTCAGCTACGAGAAGCAGTAGCCAAGAATTTAGCAAACAAAAAAAAATTCAGGGTTTTAATTCTGCCTAGAAGCTAAAATTTGAGTTTCGAGCTCTTACAGATACTTTTGCTTCTGCCATAATTGATAGTGCTTTTTCGAATAGCTGACTCGTAAATTATATTTTGGTGCAAGTCTCAACCAATCAAAAGTTTTACGATAAGATATGTGAAAAGGGTCATTAAGAAAAATAAGATTTTCTCAGTCAAAGGTTGTGCTATCTTAAATAAAGAAATGAGATTTGTGTAGAAATTTGCAAAATAAATAAATATTTGATTTAATTTTCTACGATTTTTTTTTGACCATTGGAAACTTCTAGAATTTGCCTTGAAAATATTGCAAGTGTTGGACTTTGGTGTTTCCACTGGAAATTTTTTATTGGAGTTTTTTTTTTCAAAAAATAAAAATAAAAATTGGATGGGTGCTTTTGGAGTGACCATTGATTACTATTTGAATTTCCGGAGCTAAACTGCACTTTTGATCCCCAACTTTTTTTTTTTTTCTTTTCTTTTTCCGCGGGTTCCTTAAAACTTTTAGCCTCCGTTTGGTTGGGAGTTAAGGGGTGGAACAACCCCTTAACTCCCATTTTATTCCCAAACATTTCTAAAAATAAATGAGGTTAGCTAACCTCACCTCAAATGGGTTATTCCGGATTAGCTAACCCCACCTAACCCCACTAAACCCCAACCAAATACTATTTTTTATTCATAATAATTCACTATTCTTCTTATTCCACCTACTCCAACCAAACACTATTTTTCACTATCCTGGCTTAACTCTAACCTCCAACCAAACACAAAAATACTTTAACCCCACCTTAACTCTAAACTTAATCCTATTCCTGGAATAACTGATTTTTTTTTAATCCCGAACCAGACGGTAGCTTAGAATTAATTACAGTATTGGTTCCTAACCTCTTCTCCTGTATGCGCACGCCAGTTATGTCAAGTTCATTCTCACCATCCTCAGTGTCAAAGTACGATGCCTACAAAACCATCTTGACTCGCACACGCCGTCTACTAACTCTTTTGAAGTATCTGACATCATCATCATCGAGTCAGACATGTAACCAAACTCTTTAAGAAATTTAAAAAAATTAGTACTGAGATGGATCAGGATCTGCCAAATTATAACTGTGATCTACATGATTAAACGGGGCTTAATCGGAGTTGACGTGGTCAATGTTTGTCAAAATTAATAAAAATATTGGTGAAACAAAATATAAAAGTTAGATCCCTAATAGTTTTTTTTAAAAAATTAGAGCCAAAGTGAAAAAAAAAAAAAGGGTAAAAGTTCACAACCACATAGGTTAGAGCCTTTTGGTATTGTTATTAATTTTTTTTTCCACATAGAACATTGATTTCTTTGATTAATTGTGTTAAAAAATTTTAATGGATTTCATAGCTCAGTTAGCTTTTAGCAATTAATTGAACTAGTTTTATTGCTATAATAATGTAGTTTAAACTATAAAATTTGATGGAGTTATCAATTCATTTTATAAAATTTTTCAATTTATTTTGCTAAAATTACTCGATTTCAAAAATTCAAAATTGAGGAGCTCTCAATCGAAAAAGTTGTAGTTCAGGGGCGTTAGTTTTAGAATCGCGAATAGTTGGGGGGGTCACCATACATTTTTACCTCTTCTTACCTCTTCCATTCCGATTAGGGGTGTCAACGAGCCGAACACGAACTAGCTGGGGCCGGCTCGTGTTACACGAGCTAGCTCGTTAAAATATTGAGTCGAAAAATTCGGCTCGTGTTCGGCTTGTTTATTAACGAGCTGAACATGAGCCGAATACGAGCTCGCTTATGAATAAAAATTTAAAAAAATTAAAAAATATATATATAGGAAATAAATTTATAAGATCTTATCCGTTATATTTTGATCTAATGATCAAAATTTTACATATAAATAAATCATTTTATAATTGAGTTGGACCTTATATGATAGTGCGGCTAAAAATCGATTAATAAAAATTTTATATTATATACATATATAATATTAATTATTATATAATAAATATATGTATTCGAGCTGTTATCAAGCCGAACACAGAGGAGCTGCCGTTAGCTCGTGTTCGCGCTCGTTTATTAACGAGGCCTGAAATATCAGCTCATACTTAGCTCGTTTATTAAACGAGCGATTCGATCTCGAGCTTACTTCGAGCCGAACACGAGCTGACTCGCGAACGACGAGCTGGATTGCCACCCCTAATTCCGATGTAGTGATGCAAATGGATTCGGATTTGTGGAGATCCCGCCCCGATCCGCCCCTTAGTAGGGTGGTAAGTGGGAATAAAAAATAACAAAAAAAAAAGAATCCATTTTGAATCCGCTTCTGCCTCGTCCCGCTTCGAATGAAATGGCAAGTCAAAGCAAAAAATAGGATAAATTTCAACCCGCTTCGAATTTGTCCCGACCCGCTCCGTTTGCATCCCTATTTGGAAAGCGAGATCACATTTTAGGACAGAAAGGGTTGATCACATCACAAACTCTCTAATCCATTTATACTCCATTTTCTATTTATTATATATTTAGTTTTAACAAGGAAACATTATTGTAAAATAAATACTTAAGTACGGTATTCAAATCGATAATCGATACCGTTAAACTTGAACTTTTAAGTTCCAAATTTTATAATGTTTTTTACTTCACTTGCTTGCGATTATAGTGGTATGAAAATCAGACTATTTTTAATGACTAATATAAGATAAATTTGAGACTAAACATCACGAAATTTAAGCTTTATAAAGTTCGAATAGTTTAGATCATGTTGTGATTCAGATAACCCTTCGCCAGAAGGGTTCAAAAGTATTCTAACTTTACTCATAAACTGACGCTTATTTATCGGAAAATAAAAAGGGTGTCAATCGAAGAGACCTCTTATACTTTTATATTTGTTTTCAAATGATTAAAAAAGATTTAAAAATCATAAAAAGTTTCTTAGATAGGCTTAATCCCAAATGCTCACTACTCCTGAGCCAAACAAAAAGAAATAATCCCTGATATAAAAGTTCATGAATGTTGAACACATTATTGCTACAATAATGAGTAAATATTTCGCGGGTTAGCGAGGCGCTAACCCTACGCAAGAAACCGTAAAATACGAAATCGTTGATTCCACCTCTGTTTAGTTCTCGCAGAAGTTCAGAAACCCCATGTATTCGCGATGTTCGATCATCGATATCGTCTTCGCGGTTCCCACGACACCTAAACATAGTTAAAATTAGAATTTCAGATATATCGAATACTGCTATTGAATGTTTGTTATTTGCGGGTTTTCGATCTACCCATTGTTAGTGCACTCGCGAAGATGACGGAGGAGAGAATGAATACGATGATCGATGCCCGCTTGAGGAACTTCACTAGCTTCCTGACGAAGTACTGGCCCCAGAAGCCGGCCATAACCGAGACTGAGATGAGATATAAAGCTGCAGGAAAAAGAGAGCGTCAAGTTAGATTGTCAGTCCTACTACCGAGTGAAAAGTTGAAAGCAAATTTAAAAAATATTAATCTATATATATATATATAGAGAGAGAGAGAGAGAGAGAGAGAGAGAGAGCTAGGCTGGTATACAATTGGTAGCACGAAGGCCTCCGTGCTACCAAGTTGTTTTTAATGATGTGGCTTCCAAATCGACGATCGGCTCCGTTAGACTTGATCTACACTATTCAAAGTATTTGGAAACTAAATTTCATAATTTTTCGACATCATTTGGCTAGTGATCAAAAGGTCTCAAAATTGATAATTTTAATGGTCGATGTGATGCGTTTGTGAATTTAACGGCGTAAAACAATCCAAATCCGATAAAATTTTTATAGAAAATTCGTTTTACTATTTAGAGTAAGATCAGTACCTCTGATCTTAAATTCAAGTCTTTTATCATCATTTTTTATAAGATTTTTATTTTCAACCGTTCATTTTTAGACCATTTGTTTGATAGATAAATGATACCGAAAAATTATGAATTTTAGTTTTCAAATACTTTCAATAGTGTAGATCAAGTCTAACAGAGCCGATCGTCGATTTGGAAGCCACATCATTTGGAAAACAAATCTTGATAGCCACAAATGCCCTCTATGCTGTCGATAGTTACCAGCCTAGTCTCCTCTCTCTCTCTCTCTCTCTCTCTCTCTCTTCTCTCTCTCTCTCTCTCTCTCTCTCTATATATATATTATATATATATATATATATATATATATATATATATATCTGAACTATATTCGAGTCGAACACAGTGTGAGCTAACCCAAGCTCGTGTTCGACTCGTTAAGATTTCAAACTCAAAACTCCAGCCAACGTTCGGCTCATTGAGTGAACGAGGGATCAATCTCGAGCTCATTTCGAGCCGAACACGAACTGGCCTCCGAATGCCAGCCCTATGTGGAAGGGGAGTACCATAAGGGATGGGGAATCTCTTGAGGAAGTAGAACTCCACCACTGAGAGGGATGAGGAGAACATCATCACAAATGTTGCTGTGGCACTTGCAACCTAGCACCCAAAAAAAAAAAAAGTACAAATTTATAATGATGGATTTTGTACAAATTTCTGTTAGTTTGACACTCTTATTCTGTCAAATATTTATTTTTAATAATATTAATTTTAACACTGTAACCCCCTGTTGCATATTTCTAATCTATCTAGGAGAGCTAAGTGCATATATTCGTTTTTTATTTTAGGGGTTAAGTGCGACAAGTGATATATTGAGTGAGGTAATTCATATTTTTAGCCCCAAAAAAATGATTAAGAATTCGAATATAATGAAATATGAAATCATATATAACTAGAACAATTAAGGTTCCCAGTTGGACGGCTGAAGCTCTTGCAAAAGTGTGGTCTGAGTAATGTTATTAAAAGAAGCACTGACATAGTCTTTATCAAATTTGTCCTAATTGGCGATACTCAGAATCTTAGTTAAAACCTTAAGAGACTCTAACAAGATACATGACTGGTTAGAATGATTAGCGTTTGTTTGGCAGAGCTAGACGACTAAACTTTCTGCAGAAATATTGTCCGAGCTTTTTCAAAAATCGCTAACAACTTTTTCAGCAACAACAATCCAAGGAACATATCTGGTTCTAACTGGGGGAGATTCAGAGTAATAACTTGTGAGCATCTCAACTGGTGATCAGTGATCACATGAATGGGGCCCCATTAAGAGAGATCACTCTCTTGTGATTTTCTTTGTGGAAAATTGGAAATAAAAGCCCTTAGTCTCAACATGTGGTTAAAATAGGAAGGTACCTACCCTAGTAAGTCTCCACCAGTTAATGTGTCATGAGAAAGAACAGGGCCACTTTTTTTTAGCATCTTGAACACATCCAAAATACCAAAAACCAAACCACCACTAACATGCAAAAATAGAACTGATGACCCCTTTGCATACATCAGCAATCTATTCATCATTATGATAATGTTATGTAAGTTAATTATCAAATATTTTAGGGGTCCTCAAACTTCAGTTTGTTGCAATTTATTGTTCAAACTTTCTAAACTGTTGCAATCAAGTCTGCAATTCATTTCGTTGATATGTCATTAATGTGAAAGTAATATAGTAGCGTTGTGATTGATGATGTGGTAATAATTAAGATATCACATCACTTTCACATCAGCGATACATCGATCTTTATTTAACTAATCTGATTGTAATAATTTAGAAACTTTGAACTAAAAATTATAATGAATTACAGTTTACAGATCAGAATGTTACATGCCTAGTAGTTGGAGAATCAAAAGTATAAATTACCCCTACATTTTAGAGCCTATGTTATTTAAAAACAAAAAGAAAGGTAGTGGATGCCAATATCTACTGTAAAAAGTACAGTAGTACATTGAATTTTAGGGCCCATATGTGAAAATAGGCACAAGGAGGGATCAAAGAAGAATCAAAATGTGGGTACACTTATGAAAAAGATTGAAAGAGACTTTTAAGTCCATTAGTTCAATTAATTTAGGATTTGCTGTAGGACAAGAATTTTACTGTACTATCGAAGAGATAAAAGGTGATTTGACATTGTAATCAGTGAGTTTTGATTTGAATTTTTCACTTCTTTTCTTCATTTTCAACATTTATCCATCACTTTGTGACGGTCACTAACTTTACACGCAATGTAATTCATGAGCGTTATTCAAGTGTTTAAGCGAAAAGTACAGAAAGGAATAAGTACTAATCCATAGTACGTACCTGAGGGATCACGCCGATCTCGAGGAGGAGAGGGCCGAGAATGAAGCCGCCGCCGGAGCCGAGGAGGCCGCCAACGGTGCCACCTAGGAGGCCGCAGAGGGCGCAGAAGAGCAGCTGCGGCGCAGTCCAGTCGATGGAAGCCTCGCAAACACGCTCCATGTTTCCGCACGTGCGTCGTGCCCGGCTCTCCCGCCACAGCTTCACCGCTTCCCACGCGAACACACTCGCCGCGATCGGAATCTACGAAGCGCTCATTTTTCAATAGATGCGAGAATTTTCTTCAATGTACGCCGATCATTTTATGTCAATGTAATCTATAGATAAAGAGAAATTAAAATTTATCGGTGTTCTGAAAATTTTGGTTTCTAACACGCAGATTGTGGATTCGAATGTCTCAATACCAATTTTCTGATTAATAAAATATTTAAGCCATATCAAATCAACTGTATCCTAATCTATCTGTGCCATGCAATGCCAAAATTGCCCATGTGAGAGTTAGGCATGCTCATGTTACATAAACAAACATAAAAAGGAAAAGAGAAAGATGAGCACCTGCAAGATATTTATTGCCCAGTAGAAGATGCTACATGTTTCTGACCCATTCTGCAACCCCATTGAACCAATTTTAGCATCTTACACCATCATAAGAACCAATAAATGCCAAACACTAGAGACAGAAACAACTAGATATGTAGAGAGAGAGAGAGAGAGAGAGAGAGAGAGGTTACTAATCACATGCCTTTAGGATTTGGAGTACAAGAAAGGAAGACCAAACCAGCATAAGGATAAGGATTCCCTTCCACCTTATGTTGAACAAAAGTGCTTCCTTGGGAAATAAAAAAAACAACATCACAATGATGATCACAACACAAAATGATGAAGCAGGTTTAAGCTTTTGAAGAACAACGATTATCTTACACAATTTAACATGATATCAGAACAAGTCTCGAGTTTGAGCTCGGCCCTTATTAAGTCAATGTCTTGAACAAGATTTTATGTGCCCGTTGGCACGGGCCATATCCACCGTGCTAATAATATACCGGCACAATACAGATCCCGTGCCGATGGCACAACTCAAAACCCTCTATTCTTTAAATTAATAAGTAATTTTTTCAATAAAGTTTAAAAATGTGATAAAAAGACATAATAAATAATTAAAATATTTTGTTACTAAAGAAAATAAATATTTCATGCTATTATGTATCGGCACACAAGAATTTTTTTTGATTGGCACTGCTCGGCATGGTGCCGTACCATACCGGCAAGTTTCCGGCACGATCTCGTGCCACGGCACTTAAATCCTTGGTCTTGAACTTTTTGAGAAGTTTTGAATATAAATATTAGAAATATCATTCTCTGAAAGCTTGATCTTTCGAAGAATAACAATTATTTCATATACTTCAATAATAGTAACGCTATTTGTAGGATACTCTTATGTACTTACAAGTTTGGATTTCTCCTCTGTCTGAGGAAGAAGAGGCTCATATTCTGAATCAATAATAACTGGATCACAAACAAAAGAATATTTAATGGGTACCAAATAAAGCAACAAATGAGAAAGAACATACACTACAAAATGTTATTCTGTTTTTTTTTTTTTCCATTTACCATCATTATTGCGGGAATTTGTTTGCGCTTCTC
This sequence comes from Ananas comosus, assembly GCF_001540865.1. Classification (NCBI taxonomy): domain Eukaryota; kingdom Viridiplantae; phylum Streptophyta; class Magnoliopsida; order Poales; family Bromeliaceae; genus Ananas; species Ananas comosus. The sequence goes on from NC_033621.1 coordinate 11,029,974, forward strand.
GCTTTTCTGTCTCCATCTGCATTTCGTATGTGCGCGATTTAAAATTAGTGAAGCCGCAAATCACTTGTCTTTAATACCAATATCTCTTTCTAATATGCATTTGCAGAATAATTAGTGCCTGTTGGGGTCAGATTTTTGGAATAGCTTCTCTACAAGTGCAGTAGAATTCAAACTTTTCGAAATCTAATGATTTTGAAATGATTGAAAAGACAAAAGAAAAAAAACAGAAAGGACTTCTAGATCACAACAACAAAGGCTCTAGGTTTGCGTTTCTGCTTATTATTTTATAAAGAAAAAGCAATTTGAGCCTTTTCAAATAGCTCCTTGAACAGCATTTTTTAAGAAGCTCCAGCGTAATCGAATAAACTCTTGATCCTTAGTAGTTCATGAAACAATTGATATCAAAGTAAAAGGAAATTACGAAAAAGAAGAACTTTAAAAAAGAGAGTTTACGACACCGGAAAAGGAAGTTTTAAACAACCTTGAGTATGGTTTCTTGCTTCCACATCTGGATTCCCCTGAAGAAGGACCGAGACGAAGTACCTGTCCATAATTCGTAACAGAATCACTAAAACCAATCTAACAAAATGGTACGCATGTCGTAAAAGGGCAAAATGTAGAATTTGTAAGTCGATCCTGGCGTCTTTTTATTTAAACACTTTACTTCATAAACGTTTACGCATGTTACAAGTTCACTTCGTTGGAACGATCATTTGACACCTTCTCCTGCAAAATAATCCTTGGGCCAGAAAAATCACTTTATAGGAAAGTTAGTTCTTTTAATTAGTTGTCGCATATGGAGCTACGACGTATGAGAAAGATCAGAAAGTAAAGTGTTTAAGTAAAAAGTGTAGGAGTTCAGTCGCAGTGTCGAACTAACACAGTAACTATTCAAAACTTGTGGTCGGAATTGATCAGGAAGTAAAGTGTTAAAGTTAAAAGTACGTGAGTTCAGTCGCAGTATGGAACTAATACAGTAACTATTCAAAACTTATGGTTGAAAAAGGATCAAGAAATAAAGTAAGTGTATAAGTAAAAAAGTACAAAAGTTCAATCGTAGTGTCGAATTAACAAAGCAACTATTCAAATCTAGTAGTTTACAAAGATCGGGAAGTAAAGTGTTTAAGTAAAAAATTACATTAGTTCAGTCGCAGCGTCGAACTAATAGAGTAACTATTCAAAACTTATGGTTGAAAAAGATCAGGAAGTAAAGTGTTAAAGTTAATAAGTACATGAGCTCAGTCACAGTATCGAACTAATACAGTAACTATTCAAAACTTATGGTTGAAAAAAGATCAAGAAGTAGAGTGTTTAAGTAAGAAGTACAAAAGTTCAGTCGCAGTGTCGAACTAATACAGTAACTATTCAAAACTTACGGTTGAAAAAAGATCAGGAAATAGAGTGTTTGAGTTAAAAGTACATGAGCTCAATCGCAGTGTCCAACTAATACAGCAACTATTCAAAACTTATGGTCAAAAAAAGGTCAAGAAGTAGAGTGTTTAAGTAAAAAGTACAAAAGTTCAATCGCAGTGTCGAACTAATACAGTAACTATTCAAAACTCATGGTTGAGAAAGATCACGAAGTAAAGTGTTTAAGTGAAACGTACAGGAGTTCAATCGCAATGTCGAACTAACTACTACAGCAACTGATCAAAACTTTGTGATTTAATTACCTAAGAAGAGGATAATGATGAGGACAGTGATCAACCAGAAAGGGAAAACAACACTGAGCTCAACACCAATGGTGATGCCCAGCATGAGCATGGGCTGAAACAGCAGTGCCAGATTGTAGTCTATGATGGGCACCTCCTTTGTTGGGTGAGACACCTGCAGATTGTACCACACCGACGACGTCGAAGCGCCCATAATCATACCTTAAAAAAAATAGTTAAGATCAATCACATTCGTCAATCCATCGATCTAAAATAGTTAAGATTAATCACATTCGTCAATCCATCGATCTCTTCTGTGATCCTTATGAGTATGTAAGTGATGATATCAATTCCAATACAGAGCTATTAAAGCCTAGTTCGGTAATACGGTCACGGAAAGTACCATTTAAAAGCGCTCTCAATCTTCTTTTTTTTTTATGCTATAAAAATTACTGTCACAGACGCAGCAGTCGCCATTGGTTGCTACTGCAACAAAAAATTTACTAATTTAATTTACCAAGTTATCATGGTATCAGTACAAAAGATCCTGAGGTCACATCAATTCTTTTGAGTACTAAAATTTAATTTGTATTTTATAAATCCTAGGGGAGGGATTATAGTTCAAATTTAAAAAGTCAAGGCTAAATTAAACTTTTAGTCCTCAAACTATGAATAATCGTATGTTTTGATACTCAAACTTTAATTTGTCGTAGTTCTCACTCGAACTTTTTAAATTATCATAATTAAATTTCTTTTATGCTATAAAAATTACTGTCGCAAAAGCTGCAGTCCGTTGGTTGCTACTTGCTACTGCAATTTTATTGTATAAACAAAAATACCTGGACTATGAATACACGTGGATTTTGTGAAAAGGCCCGAAAATTACTAATTTAATTTACCAAGTTATTATGGTATCAGTACAAAAGACCCTGAGGTCACATCAATTTTTTTTTAAATTCTAAAATTTAATTTGTATTTTATAAAATATTAGGGGAGGGATTATAGTCCAAATTTAAAACTTTTAGTCCTCAAACTTTAATCTGTTCTTGTTCTGACTCGAATTTTTTAAATTATCACAATTAAATTCTGCAGTACAATTCAAAATATCTCGGTGGTGGGGACGGTATCCTCATCGCATCAGCAAGGCATCGTCATCCAGTCACAACCAATTAAAAAATACCAAACTTTAAATTATCAAAATTTAAAAGTTCGAGCCGAAAATTATATAATAATAATTTAGAGAAAAGTGAAGGGCTAAACAGCTAAAAATCAAACCGTCCAAAAAAAGGTCGGTAATTTCTCTCTCTCTCTCTCTCTCTCTCGCTTGCTCTTAACCCTAATGCGCTTTACGACGTACTTAATTAACCCTAAACGGATCAAAAAAATCCCAAAAAATCAGGAAAAAATAAGCAAAAAAAAAAAAAAAAAAAGGTTGTTGCTTACATTTGGAGAGTGCGGCGGCGGATTTGGTGTCGAATCCGACGACGAGGTTGAGGAGGGGGACGAAGACGCCGCCGCCGCCGACGCCGCCGACGGTGCCGAACGCCGACCCCAGGAACCCCACCACCGTCGCCACCGCGCTCTGCCAATTCGCCTCCAACCCCTGCAAACAAAACACGCAAATACAACAAATCAAATCAAATCAAAACCTGGGTGCACCACCCAATTCCTCCAATGGAGCCATTGCTACAACTACTACTGCTTAATTACCGGCCAAACACGGCGAGGAGAGGAGGTGGCGGAGAAGAAGATACGGCGGCGGCGGTGGTGGGATTGATTTGCATTGCCGGAGGAGGAGAAGAAGAAGAAGGCGGCCGCAGCGACGGCGACGGAGGATGCGAAGAGAATGTATGCGACGAACCGCTTGGTTGTTGTCGTTGTTGTCGTCGTTGTTGCTGCATTGTTGGTGTTGGTGGTGGTGGTTTCCATGGTTTGTGTTTGTGTTGGGGGAGGAGGGAGGCTCTACTTGTTTGTGTATGTGTATATATATATATTATGTATATATATATATATATATATATGGAAGATGATGAACATAAATTGGAAACGTTTTGGGGTACACGTACGTGCAGAGTTGGGCCGGAATTTAATATTAATAGCGTGGTATTATTTATTTTATTAATATTTTTAGGGTTAGGGTGTTACTGAAGAGAGCGAAGTGGTTGAACTATCCTTTTAATTTTTTTTAAAATTTTTGGTTAAATTATAGAAAATTCTCTTATAATAATTCGCTTTTTCACTTTTCTCTCCTGACATTTAAAAACTTACACTTTGCCCCCTTGTAAAATAAAAAATATACACTTCACCCCCTACCGTTAGGGTTCCGTTAGGATTCTATTATAAAATATTTTTTTATGCCGAAAATATCCCTCCGCCCTCTTCTCTGTTGCTTCGCCTCTCTCCGGCTCGCCACCTCGCCGCCGCCTCGCCGTCCTCCACTGCCTCGCCCTCGCCCACATTCCCTTCGCCGTCGTCCGCCGCCTTGCCTTCGCATTCGCCTTCGTTGCTTTTGCCTACCTCTCCATCAACACCCACCTCGGTTTCCTTCCTACTGTCGCCAAAATCGAGGGGCGGCGAAGGTGCAGGAGGAAAAAGGGAGAAGGAAATGGAGAGAAATCGCGGCCGATTGAGGTAGGAATCGCGGCCGATCGAAAGAGTAGCTGAGGAAGATGAGGAAGAAGACGAAAATGGCGAGGGGCAAAATGGTCATTTTACACACCGTAACCCCCCTATGAATATTTTTTATTTCACAAGAGGGCAAAGTGTAGGTTTCTAAATGTCAGGGGGCAAAAGTGAAAAGGTGGGTTATTACAGAGAGATTTTCTATAATTTAGCCTAAATTTTTTAATATATTTTTATTATTTTAAATGATATTTTTAATATAAATTATAAAAAATAAACAGGATAGCGACGGAACGTTGAAGAACGCGAGAATAAGTAATGAACTTAAAATTTTAAGCGGACAAAATATAAATTTTTAAAAATTAGAGGAAAAATAAACTTGTTTTTTTTATTTTAGTATCTGTAAGTTTTAATTACATCACTCAAATTAAAGGACCTTGCGTTTCTATTCTTATTCTCTATTATACCCTTTATTAATTTTTTCTTTAAAACAGTCATGTGCTAGCTGCACAAATATTGTTAATTGTCGCGTTTTCGCCGTTAAGCATCTAGCAAGAACGATCAGAATTATGCCGCAAGGAATTTCATGCTATTTTTATCGACTCTTTTGGGACATCTCTAGCGCATATGCGCGGCACATGGCGAATTTAACTATAAACAAAAATAAAAATTACAAAATATTTAAATGATACAATTAAAATCAATATGATAGTGTAATAAAAGAATCGTAAACCACATAACTATCCCAAGTGTTTTCTAAATTAATTTATTTGGTCATATCTTTCCATATATGAATACACTGAATAAAATACTTTGCTCACTTACTAGTTTACAAAAAAAAAAAAAAAAATTACTGAAACAAATATGGCAGTTTCTTATTAGTTCTCTTTGCCTAGAATAATAATTACCATTCAACTAATACATTGAATTATTTTTCTCAATACATTAACTTTTAATTGGAGTTATTTATGGAATTTTTTTGCATGGGGGAGAGAGAGAGAATGTGTTACCATATAATGCGCAACATTCCAGAAGTATATGAGGATTAAATAAGTAAAGAAAGGGTCAGCGTAAGAAGGTAGTTTCCATATGAGATAAGGGCATTAGAAATTATTAGGATATATGAGAGGATGGATAAACAGAGACAAACATGTGGTGCCTCATTTATTTGGCTTCACATTACTATATATATATATATATATATATATATATATATAGAATTAGGCTGGAATACTATTAATAGTAAAACGTTTTTTTTGCTATCAAGTTTTTAATACTTGGATGAAAAATTATAGGGTCAGGATGATATTAGTCGGTTAGAGTTGAGTGGTCCCCCTAGGGTTGAGTGGTCCTCACTGGGTTATAGTATTTAATCCAATGGTTAGAAATAATGAAAAGAGTTGATCCAAAGGCTAAAAAATTGGTAGCAACAATGAAATTTTGCTCCTAATAGTAGCCCAGTCCAACTCTCTCTCTCTCTCTCTCTCTCTCTCTCTCTCTCTCTCTCTCTCTTTATATATATATATATATAGAGTTGAGCTAGAATACTATCGATAGCAAACGGGCTCCGTTGCCACCCATTTGTTTTCGATGATAGAGTCTCCAAATCGACGATCGGTACTGTTGAACATAATCTATACCACTTGAAGTATTTCGAAATTAAATTTCAAATTTTTTTACATCATTTGCCTAATGATCAAAGAGTTTCAAAATTTGTAATTTTAATGGTCGATATGAGGCGTTTCTTGTTTAACGGCGTAAAGATATCCAAATCAATTGAGCTTTTGTTAGAAAATTTTTTAAACTATTTAAAACAAGATCTATACTCTTGATCTTGATTACAAGACTCCTATCATCATTTTTTAAAGAATATTCATTTTCAGCCGTTTATTTTTGTGTCCACTCAATGGATAAGAGAACAATATCGAAAATATATAAAAATTGATTTCTAAATACTTCAAGTGGTATAGATCATATTCAACGGTGCCGATCGTTGATTTGGAGGCTCCATTATCGAAAACAAATAGGTGGCAACGGAGCCCATTTGCTATCGATAGCATTCTAGCTCAACTCTCTCTCTCTCTCTCACTCTCTCTCTCTCTCTCTCTCTCTCTATATATATATATATATAGAGAGAGAGAGAGAGAGAGAGAGTTGAGCTGGATACTATTAGTAGCAAACAAGTTTTATTACTATTTATTTATTTTTGATAACCGAGTCTTCAAATCAACGATCGGCACTGTTGAACATGATCTATACTATTTGAAGCATCTGAAAATTAATTTTTATATTTTTTCCAAGGATTTGTCCAACTGTTTTTTAAAATTAATCCTTATTCAGCAGCTTGTTTATATTTAACAATCACATAAAGAAATAAACAATAGAAAAAAAAAATATCTATTCTTAAAAAAAAATTAGTTAGATGTTCAATAAATGGTATTACCCAGCATACAATTTCATGATTTAAATTTAAAACATATTCAAAATCTAATTAACAATTATGTTAGAACTAAATTAAATTTGTTTTAATTATTTTAATTATTTGCAAAATAGTGGAGATATTATTAGAGGTAGGGAGAAAGCACAAACACTCATCACTGATTCAGGGAGAATTACTTATCCAAATTTTTGTCTTCTTTCTAATAAAAAAATATTTATATGTACAAGCCAAAGAGTACTTGCTTTTTTACATCTAGAACCAAAAGCCACCTCAACTTCGCATTGTTATTCAATAATACTTTATTGTACCTTTTTGGCCCATATATGTGAAAATTTGATTATAAAATCTTGCTTAAAGAGATCATTAACACATTATCCATATTATTAAATATAGAAATATAAAAATATTACATTCTACAAGCTTTAGTTTTTACAATACCAAGATTGTTTCGCATTTTTTAATATGGTATCGAAACAATAAGTCTTCAGTTCAAATCCTGTCAAACTCCTAACGTTATTTAATTTTCTCTTATTTAATTTAACACATGTCTTGAGTTTATTAAAAATGAGTGGGAGTGTTGAATATAAAATATATAAATATTGTTCTCTGATAATTTAAGTTTGTAAAAAATAGCGGTTGTTTCATATAAACATATATATTATATGAAAATATTTTATTAGTTTTGTGGATTCACTTCAAAAATGCAAAGTGTGTTTCCATGTAACAATATGAATGAATCAATCCTATTTCCTTTGCATATATCTTTTCACTTTCTACAATATAAAATCTTTTTTTTTTTTCAAACATACTACTCAACTATTTTTTTAATTCCTACACTGTAAATAATAAATCTATAATTTTTTTATATAAAAACTATTAATAAATTACTCGTTAAAAGTGGCGAAACATATATTAAACTCATTTTGCCATAAAAATAATAAAAATAATTTAAAATAACTTAATAGAAACTTTTCATTCCTACAGTATAAGCAATAAATTTATAATTTTATATAAAAATTATTAAAAAATTAGTGGTTAAAAGTGACAAAGCATATATTAAACCCATTTTGGCACAAAAATAACAAAAATAAATAAAAACAACTTAATATAAAATTTTAATAAATTTATCATGGAGGTTTGTTTTATACATTTTCTACTATCTAATCAATGTCTCTTAACAAAATTGGTAAATTTCATCTATAATAATAGATTTGTTAATAATAACATAGAGATTGGCAAGATCAAAAAATAAATAGTTTAGTGATATTTATGAAAATAAATTAGTATAAGTAGCAAAATAAAAATAAATTTAAAATATAAAACTTTATAAAATATAAAAATATAATAGTGTTATTTTTTTAAAAAAAAATATAATACATTAAATAAAAATAATACTAAAGTACAGTGCAGTAGAGGGTAATTAAGCTCATATGATATGAAATGATGGAGAGTTAATGGAGGGTAATATGGTAATTCTCTATTGAAATGGTGTAAAGAAAAGATCATGCATGTATCTATCTTTGTGAAATAATTGTGATTTAAAAAATAGAATTTATCCATTCAAGGGACCCAAAACTTTCCCCTTTTGTTTTTATGTGTGATTGGGATCTCAACTTAATATTTTTTATTCAATAATTTTCATTGTACCACTTTTGACCCACACATGTTTTTAGTATGATTAGGATCTCAACCTTTTTTTTTAAAATTTTTTTGGTTCAATAATTTTCACTGTAGCTCTTTGGCCTATATCTAGATAGGAACAACACTACATGTCTCCTAAAATACCAATGTTATAAATTATTGATGTGTTATTTTATATTTGATTTAAAGATATATGATTATTTCAAATATTTCACATCTCTCTTTCTATCTGTCCATCTCTTTGGACACTTCCAACATGCTAGTTTTTTTAATTAAAATCACATACGCAGTCATCGTACCCTGACCTTATTAGGGATGCAAATGGATTCCGACTGGTGGAGCTCCCACTCTCATCCGTCTTGAATGAGACGGTAAGTAAAAACAAAAAAAATATAAAAAAATATAATCTGTCTCGAAACAGTCCCGATCTGCGAAGAAAATAAATGAAATGAGAGGCGGGAACCACCCGCCACCAGAAATCTGCTCTTAGCTCAATCTGCTTCGAATAGAGCGATAAGTGGGAGCCAAAAAAATAGGATGCAAATTAATCCATCCCAAGCCTATGAAAACCCGATAAGTTACCAAATAAATGGGAGGTGGGAAACCTCTCTCGCCTCTGGATTCGCCCATTTGTAGCTCTAGACCTTATGAGCCGCGATTCAAGTAACAAATAGTGAGCTAAGCAGCTATTATCTTATGTGTATTTATCAATACATCAATAATATATAAAACCAACATATCAGCATCTCTAAAGACAGAAAGTTAGAGTTTAAGCGCTAATCGATACGGACCGTGCCTACCGTGTCGTATTGTACTAATAAGATACTGATACAATACAACCCTTTGTACCAATGGCACAGCTCAAAACTCTATTTGTTTTGAAATTAGTCAATAATAAACTCAATAAAGTGCTAAAGATTTGATCGTGAAATCACCACATAAATATTTTTTTTGACCGGCACGCATCGGCACAGCATACACTGTGTCGTACAGTACAAGTAAGTTTTCGCCACGATTTCATGTCAAGATACTTAAATTCTTGGCAACAAATATTTTTCCATATTGTTTTTAATCTATGATTAGGATCTTACAACCCAATGACAAAATCTTCCTTAATTGTTTTGTATTGTGAGTTTGCTATCATCAAATCTCTATCAAGAGATAATATTTTGTGTCTCATTAATGTATGTTTGAGGCTATGTCTATTTATATTATTATCAAGGTTAATTTCAGGTACATTGGGTCCCTCCACACTGTCCCTTTTATAGGTACATAAATGGCCAAAAAAGAATATGGTTTAGAGATAGGTACCCAAAAAATAAAAAACAAAAAAGTACATTTTATCACTATTTCACCTAAAATTGTGAGAATATTTTAAAAAAAGTTTAGAAAGTGGAGAACCAAATATTCTTAATTATGGATTGAAAAAGAAATATACCTACTTGCTTGCTCAAAATTTCAATTAAAAAAAGCCTATATGAATTGAAAAAGAAAAAATAGAGATAATATCTGGTATATCTTTTAAAATTTTAAAAATATCTAATATATTTCTGATTGATTAAAATATTTTTATTGATTTTCAAAAATTTCTTCAAATATCCTGATACCCCCTATGATTTTCTAATTGGATTTGGGGTTTAAAAAAAATATTTTGATAATTTCTGAATAATTTTGAAAATTTTGATCAGTAGTCAAGGAATAAATAAGAAAAAGCACCAAGAAAATATACCAACAGGCTTGTTAAAAGTGAAATAAAAAAAAAAAAAAGAAGCTCTATGAAGAAGGTTCATTACATGTATCAGTATATTTATAAAAATATATACAATTTATCTGAAGTATGAACCATTTTGAATTGATTACCTTACTTTTTAAAATTTTGATTTTAATTTAATTTTAATACTCAATATTCCAAATTGTTTACTCTGAATTGGTCGACAATACTTTGGCTTCAAAATTTAAATTAATTTCATACTTTATTGAATTTATAGTTACAAGAATTGTATAAAATATATTAACTGAATCTATAAAAATAAATAATACATTCAAATTTAAAGTCAAAGTTTGACCGACTCAAATCAAACAAAATGAAAAGTTGAATAGTAAAATTTTGATAGATTGAACAGTAAATTTAAAATAGTGTATAGTTCGGATAAATTTTATAAATTTATATTTATTTATTTATTTTAAGGAAATGAAGGTACACATCATTTATATTAATAAAAAAGAAAAGAGTGGATAAGAATGAGAAGAACAAACAAAGAACCAGGGATAAGGCAAATATCAAGAAGAGAACTACAACTTGTCAAAAAAAAAAAAAAAAATTTAAAAAAGAAGGGCTGGGGACTAGAATGAAAAATCTGGAAGATGTTGGAGACCAATGGTGTAATTTACTGGTTTAAAGAAACCAGCATTTTGTCCTGTATCGAAAGATCAGATTGGACCGAATCATGTTCAAAATGACGAGAGGTCGAATTAAGTCGAGTCATGTTCAAAATTACATAAGGCTGATCATGTCGAGTCAAAATCGAAACCCATGAACTAGTTGCGTATTTCTAACATATCTCTGAGCTTCTGGGATAACTAGTTAGCGCCAACGATCCGATAGTTAACCTCTATAAAGTTTACTCACGAGCCCATAAATTATAATCATAAACATTATTTTGATAATTAAGTATAAAAAAGCTAAAATGCAGAATTTTTTTTATATAAATATCTCTTTTTGCAATTCTATCCCCGATTATTTCAAAAGCTAATATTTTGCCACCTCAAAATTTAAAATTATAGTGTGTTGTGAAAAAATATTAATTAGTAAATAGTAGAGAATCTCTTTCATAAAATTAGTTAATTCGAGGAAAATAAAAGATTCTAATATATTTTCATAACTTGTAAAATACAATAAAAATATTTTAGTAAGTTACTCGGCCGTGTTAAGTATACGATTTTAAATTTTAAAGAAAAAAATAAAAATTTTATCCCAACACAAAGAGTAATGTGCAAAAGTGAATATTTATTGGATTTTTTTTTTTTTTACTATTTTAGCCTGAATAAAATTCATGTTCAACCTCACGTGGCTCATTTTTTTTATTAATTTAATAATCGTGCTCAATACAATTCTCATAATAAACGACAAAAAGCAATACCTAAAAAGTGTTCCAATAATAAATTATGTGGTAAAAAATAGGCACAAGTATTTTATATATGCAAACCTAACGCAACAACAATAATTTAAAATTAATGTGGATTGGAGTTTAATTCCAAAAAGAAAAAGAGAGAGAGAGAGAGAGTATATACAACTCACATGAGAAATGTTTTTATTAGCGAAGTTGAATTTGACTAAAATTTTGTTCACAAATCATGTCTAGTAACAGTAATTATAAGGCCAAAATTCGCATTTGGTTTTCAAATTTCAATTTATTGTAATTTCTAATTCACAATTTTCAGAATTGCTATAATCAAGTTCTACAATTCAATTTAGTAAACTAAATATTAATGAGCCGCTAATATGAAAGTGATATTCCAATATTGTGATAGATAATGCGACAATAATTAACATGTCACATCACTGTTAAAGTAGATTATTGAACTTAATTGGAACTTTAAGTTTGAGGACTAATGTGTCACCGGTGTCATAGTTTGAGGACCAAACATGCATTTTAGCCTAAGTAATAATCCTAATTATAAATATAACTCTTGGCTTATTCAAGAGATAATATTTCGTAGCAATATACATAATTTGATTGGAGAATGAGCACTTAACAACACTGCAGAGACCTGCTATGCTCTCACTCTCCACATTACCAAAAATAAAAAATATGCTCATATTAACCTAACACATACATTTATAATCATCAATTTACGAAAAAATCTTAAGTAGGATATTTACCGCACGCTGCTACGAAGTCGTCGGATGGAGTAACCACTGAGGTAGCTTCGCGAAAAACTCTCTCCTCGTGTCCAACGGTTAAATTCCGAAGCTCGAAACATGTGATGAACACCTCAAGTCAGGTAATATTTGCGCGCTTCCTTAGTTCTCACAAGAGAAAATGGTCGATCATGTGAAAGATCACATCCGCGCCATCGGAATGCAAAAAGTACGTCTTTACCTGCACGGAATAAAGAAACAAAAGTACAGAGAAAGTTATTCTCGCGCTGCAGATTCTGTCGCGGTAGATGATACCTCACGTGCACAACAACTACAAGAGGAAACTGGTACGAGTCGCTGCGAGAGAAACCTGAATAGTGCTGTGAGCGAAAATTCTTTGCTTGCTTTTCTTGAAGCTGACATCGACTCTTTCCCACGGAACTCGGTTCAGACCTCTGATCATAGCCTCTACAGTTAATGATGATTTTACAAAGAGATAATAGAAAGTCAGTTCTGTGATTCTAGTTCGGAACTAATTGTTCGGAAATGTTCAAACCTTCCATTTCCGCTGTAGTTCTTGCCTGATAAATCATTGCGTCTGAAAAATCATCTGGCTGGTTAGTAGCAGGTTTCGGCTTCTCCACGTAGACGATGTGCGGATATTTGCCATCCTTTATAAAATTTTGGCGCTGCATTAGAGAGAAAAACTTGAGATGAGATACACGCACCGCACTCGAACAATGTTGATAATTCGGTGCTTTACCTTCGGAAGCTCGTTTTGCCGACGTATCGAAGATGTTTTCCGGCCAACAACGACTGAATCCAGTTAAGCCCGACAATTAATCGATTGTGAACGTAACATGGAATCTTTTTGATGATTGAAGTTTTTCATAATATCAGAACAAAGGATACAATCACCACACACATTTGAGTAAGCAACATGGCGCTTGAAGGATTGCAACGCGGACCTACAAAAGAAAGCAAAATAATATATGATTTGACATGAATCAAGGTAATGAGGAAGAGACAAACTAGCTTATCTAAGAAGCCGTACATGAAACGAAGATCTCCAAAATCAGTGACCATTTGAAGAAGGAGAGGCGGCTTGCCATCTTTTCCGTCCTTGAGAAAGAGATGCTTCCCGCTCTTCCGAGCAATCCAAGATAGCCGGAATGCCATCTTTTCCAATGTATTGATGCCACCAAGTAGCGGTATCTGCAAGCAAAATTTCACACTCATATTAATAAGCAATTACACTGCGGCGCGAGTCTTGATAATAGAATACTTTCTTCAAACAGAACGAACAGGCATAGAATCAGATCGATTCCCAAAATGCCTTTTTGGATCTTCCTCAGTGTCCCAGCTATTCACGGAACCCCACAATAGTCATGCTACTCAATCTATCAATAGGAGAATTTGTAATAGTTAATGTAGTTCTTTAATAAATATTTTTTCGTTTTCTTCGAATTTGTAAACAATGTGCATCTCATATGCCTTGGGCAGACGCTTTATGCCCTCGTTGCACCTTGTGACTTGCTCGTTGCATCAAGCCTCCACTCCAGAAGCCCTTTCACTAGAGCACCATACACCATTTAAAACTATGATCTCAACTGGCTTTGTTGCCATTGGTCTTTGAAAGAATCACCATGCCGTGACAAAGTTAATCTCATGGGAAAGATCGTATGCAATGTTAACATAACCACAAAGAAACCACGACATTCGGATATGTTGAGAGAAATTCATTGGACATCATGAAGGAGCAGCTTAAGCAAAGTACAAAAAGAACTTATATAAATCAAATTTACAAGGATTCATGCCGTGAAAGCCCAATCTTATTTATGCACAGGGAAGATGATATGAACAAGTTAACTATAAATAGTAAAACAATAAGAAGTATTCATGTCACGCAAGAGATTACCCTACTAATAAACCAACCTATATGTGCAGCTATCTCATGGCGAGGAGGCATTGAGATTAAAATTTTTTTAATAGAAAGGTGTTTTCTTCAACATTACCTGCTTGTGAGACCTCGTACCAAGGTGTGGTGTCGCAAAAGTGATGAAGTTCATGGGCTCCAATCCAGCAATGTTGCCTTTCAAGTTTTGATTCACAGATTGAGTTTGGGATATATTAGTATTAAGTTCCCCATTATCCTCAGAAGATTCCTTCGAGATGCCTTTCTCATAAAGTAATGCAATGGTATATCTTGCAATCAAGCCACCTAGTGAATGTGCGACAAAGGAAATTTTTTGAAGCCAAGGCCTTTTTGAGACAACAGATATTACCTGAATAAACAAACTTAGTAAGTAGCAGAACCTATAGATTTAATATAGGTTGATGAATCTATTTGCTACACTAATGATTTGCGTAATCAAATAAACAAAATTAAAATACCTTTTGAGTCATTTGAAACACAACCCAAGATGAGGGATTAACAATTGTAAGATCACAGTTTTATATCGTTCCAAGTCGAAGCAGAATTTTGATTTAATAATTGTTAAAACCGAGCTGGACCACATGACAATATGGACCAAATCGGGTACATCGAAATAACCCTAGTTTGCTTTAGTTTACAAATTAGTGTTGAACTTTCTTTTTCCTTTTCATGTAGGCCTTCAACGTTTTTTTCCCTTTGTTTTTTTTTCACAATTTCATTGACATTCAAGTCAAACACAGAAGACGGAATCTCTTCCCAATTTATCTAAAAGATGATTAACTACAAGCATTTCAGAAATAAAACATAGTGTGTTTCTTCCTTTTACCATTTGGAAAATATCCTACATCTCTTGAGAAAATTATCGTTAGAACAGGATGGAGACTTTTCATAAGAATTCATGTTTACAATTATAATGCTCCATTAATGTGGAGCACACGTGTAGTGTTACTACAAAACCGACATGTTATAGTCTTGAACTGAACCGGATTGGAAAATGAACATTTTGCTATTTTAAAACCAAAAGTGAACAGAGAAATAATAAAATCAAGGCAACTTGTGTTTATTGGTTTGACATGCTCTATTTTCTGTTTTCAACCAAATTTGAACATTCTCAGAAAAAAGTTTATCTACAGCTGCGATTTCTCAAAATAAAGTGTAAATCATATTAGACTAATATAATGTCATTCTATTAGCAAGTGGAATACAGTGACGTCTACCTCCTCTGCTAATCTTTCTCCCATCATATCAACACCATCAAGAGTCAGGGTTGCAGAATTACATTCACTGCCTGTAGATCAAAATAAATAGCACGTGTTCATTATACAAAGGAAGGAAGAAAGTAGATGCAGAAGGGAAGGCATAGCAACATCCAGAAACATATAGAAGGGAAACATGTAAAGAATCAAAGATGGACTCACATTGCGAGTTAAAGACATTACGGTTATCTAATGAATTCCCTTCTAGTATTGCTGATTTTCAATTGCAATAGCAATCAATGTATATACCTTCAGAATCAAGAATAATTCAGCTGCTTAATAATTGTTTTGTGATTATTGTTAGTCCTACTACATTTCTTACATGTTAGGGAACAAGATTTCAAAAGTTTCGACATGCAACCCAAACATCATGAGCCTTAGGACTTGTTTAGATGTCGAAATAACTTATAGTTGATAACTCATCCGTTGAGAACTTATTTGGCATGCAGCTTGTGTCGTGTAATTGGAAGATGGGAGTTTGATTTTTGCTCTTGAAAGACCTTTGGCATCCATGATTTAGTAGAACAACATATTTCACCTATGAAGTGATTTATTTTATTCCCGAAAAAATAACTTGAAGGCTGAATATGTTACTCCCTTCCAGACATTTTGACAACATTCCTAGCTTTCAATCACAATAGAAAATCCTCATATTGAATAAGATATCACTGGATAACTTATTCCAACATGCAAACAATCCTTAGTAATTTTGACTACAATGGCATCAAACTACTACATTCAAAGAAAACTACTACTGCTAGACTCTCTTCCTGGAATGTTTCTTCGTTTAATAGGTCATCATACACATTACTAGTACAGCTGAATAAATCCACAAGAATGTCGAATGATGAATGGCTAAGAGAAGATAGAAAAGAGTAATAATGCAAACACCTTGAGTTTCTAAATACAAAACGAGTGAGAGGCAAACATTCAATTACATAGATAACAGGAAACTAGGCTCTTTTAGCTCTTTTAAATTTAGAGGATCAGTTACTCAATATTTTCATGAAGGATAATTATATGGAGAAGTATGAAAGGTTTAGAACCTTACAATGTACAATAACATCTTCGGGGTACTTCTTCACAAACTTTTTCGCAGCAAATTTCCAATCCGCAGCGCTGCAGGCATACCAAGAAGAATATCAAAAAGAAGAACATCAAATTTAATAGTGGATAGGCAGGCTCATGACACTAATGAAGGCACACCAATACCAATACAGGCAATCAGAATTCATAGACAACAGAACTAGTTTTACATTCCACTTTTTCCTCAAAAAAAAAAAAGGAAAAGGAAAAAAGTTCATCTTGTCACTGGAATAGGCCAATCGCTTAGGAAAATTTCTAGCCAGACAAGTTTGACAGTTACAATTACTTTTCCTATTTCAGAATATCATGTTCAATAATGTTAGAGTAAACTTTGGCATCAAGTATAGATAACAAGTACCAATCTTAGTTTCTATTTTGGTGTGGCCTCGGAAACAGCTTCTCCATTCAAGAAGCACAAGCGAGCATTTAGCAAACAAAAAGTCCAGCAACTAGGTGCGGCAGAAAGGTAACTGAGCTTCCAGGAAGCTTTTACTTGTAGCTGGCACAAGAAAGATGTTGGAAAGATATGGGAAAAGCAACAAGAGCTTATTCAAATAGCTACTCAAACAACACTTTTGCAGAAATTTTCAAGCAGCCAAATCTTTGAGAAGAAGCTATGCATTACTGCTGATATAAAAGAACATAAATAAGTACAAATCCAAGAAGTTAAATAGTAGATTTTGGAGAACATAATGTTGCCCCTCCACAACATAATCTAGCAGATTCCATGGAAAGTACTTCCCTTTAGAGACAAAGTAATGCAGTAACAACCTAAGATATTTACAAAATTATCCATAGGAGCTCCCAATTCTTCTAGTATAACACATGCTAAGAGATCACTATTGGAACTCACCACATATTCCTAAATTCCTCAAACGGTTTCTAATGTTTATTATAGTATTCTAACTAATTAAGTATACTATATGTTCAATTTGGATAAAAATCTCCTAATGATGATCCACTTACACTCTTATTACAACTAGGTAAAAATGTACCGATGCCCTTCAACTACAGGACATTTTGAAATAGTTCCCTCAGCTTTATTTATCCCGTTTTGATAGCGCCCTTTCAATCCTTTTTGTTAGTTGAATCAAGTTAATGGCTCAACTTGTTTTAGCCATTAATTACTAAAGAAATCTGCAGTTTTTGCAGAAAAGGGAGTAAATCGGTTAAAGTTATTAGAACAGTTTGAATTTAACAAAATTTGCAAATTAGCTAAGTAAAATTGTTCATCAAAGAATCAAAATTAAAGGGCACGTCAATTGAAAAAGGAAAAAAAATGAGGGGTCCATTTAAAATGGTCCTAAGGCGTCATTTAGATCCTTCAACTTTTTTCTTTTCCGATTGCACCGCTTAATCATTAATCATTTAGACTTACGTTCTTTCCTAAGTTGAACTAGGGATTGTTGCTCCATTAGCAAAATTAAATGTTCGCAGTTCCATCAGGGCGAAAAAGTGTTTAGAGCAGTTAAATTTATATAATCACAACTAAATTTATAACAAAATCGTAATTTGATTCATGAAAATAACTTAAACCAGAAACAATCCAAACTGGAGGGGCCCAAATCAAAGGGAATTAGTTGAGAGGTCCACATTTTCACTACAACATATGATTCACTAAACGAGAAAGATGTATAGCTCCTAATTTCTTCATAAAAGGAGGAATCGAACCAGAAAAGGGATGGATCCATCTCGAACCCCACCTTCCGACGATCCCATTCACCATCACCACCAGATGCGGCGGCGTCGGAATCCTCCTCTCCCCCTCGCCTCCTCCTCCTCCGCCGCCTCCGCCGGAGACCGGCGAGCCGTCGACGACCTTGAAGCAACTCGGTCGCCGGAGATACGCTCTGTAGGTCACCCCCTCCCACCCCCTCCTCTTCTTCTCCCCCTGCGCCATTAGTGAACCCTATAGGAGAAGCTCTAAGGATCGGAATCGTCTCCTTCAACCGAATTAGGGTTAGGGTTAGGGTTGGGGTTAGGATTTTATAGTGGGGGTGGCGCCGTTTTCAGCTCTCTCGTCGCCGACAACTTCAATTTTTTATTTTATTTTATTTTATTTTGCTCAGTTCGTAGGACTCCAACAGGACGAAGCCCTCGCTTCTAGATGATCTATTACGTACACCTGGTGCACCACCTCATCACGTACACCGCAACCTTTTACTCATTGGACGGCGCTGATTGGGTGGATTATCAGAGCGGTTCACAGAATGATGTGGCGCACCGTGAGCACGTATTTTAGCTTCATTAATTTGAATCTTTGTCGGGGGCCCACCACAATTGTGATGGGCCCCACATGTCGTGATTAACGCTACAGTGGATGGAGCATTTTATCCGCCACGTGCAATGGCTTCGAACAGCAACTTGATCGAACGGCTGAAATTAACGGGCTCCCAACGTGGCACGGATCTAAAAGCGATGTCGCATAAAATATTCTGTGTTCGTCGGAAACGAATCTTGACCGTTCACCGAAAGGCGAGCGTCCAGATATCGTTCCACGCATAGAAGTTTTTTGTGGGGACGTCTCTGACGTCATGCTGGGGCCCCTTAGGTGTGACGTGTGCGGGAACCGTTAGGTTCGACCGGAGAGTGGGGCCTACTTGTCGATGACGTGGACAAAGTGGACCTTTGTCATCTTTGTTCCGGCCTAGTCGGAGTCAAAGTCAAAGTGACGACTTAGACTACCGTTACTATTGGTCCACGTGGCGTATTATCTAGAAGAAGGGCCAACCGAATTGAAGTTAGGCTAACTAATTACGACTTTTAAGTAAATTTGTGGTGCTCAGGGGAGCCACGTAAGACATAGACGTATTAGTGGCGGATATTATACGGGTAATTACTGTTGGATTAGTATGCTGCTATGTAGCTTAGGCCGAGTCACATTCGAAATGACGTGAGGTTGGATAGGCCGAGTCATATTCGAAGTGGCGTGAGGCTGGATGAGTCGAGTCATAATTGAGATCCGTGGGCGCTGTATCTATACACTTAATTAAGTGAATTAGTTGCGTATTTAACAGCTCGAGCTTTTGGTATTAATGGTTAGCGCAAACAATCTGACAATTACAACCTAATAAATCACCTAAGTTAACAATTTGATGAGTTCAATCGAAAAGGTTTCACCTTTTGTTAAAAGAAGAAGAAGAAACTAATCCAAAAATTCGCGAATTATAAATCCAACACAAAAATTTACTTATTATTCCGATTTTTTGTGAATAAATCGCATACAGATCGTTTTATTCGGATTTTCAATAATTCGCAAATTAACTAATTATGGATTCAAGCTGAAGCAAGATATTTGGATTTTTTTTCGAAAATTGTGCATATATAAGGCAGATTAATTGGCCAACAACATTTTAAAGATATTTTAAGTCTGAGATCCATCTAAAGAGGCTTAACCAGTCTACGTACAAAGAAATCTGAATCGTGCGACACCGAAGAAAGAAAATGAAACCTTAGGCTCGGTCGGATTTTCCTGTTGGTTCATTTCATTTCTCGATATCGGATCAAACTCATTAGCTTCAAGGAAGTCGACCCGGATTTGCGAAAATTTGAACCTTGTCGACTGTATCGGCTCTCACTCAATTTTTTCATTGATTGGTACGGCATGCTCGACGTGCCGAGATTTGGGCCTATCCGTTTGATGTCCATCCTAAGCTCGTCCCAACCCGAGAGATGAATGAGCTGCGCTCGGTTTCAGCTCTAACGAGCGTGGCTTAACAAGTACGAAAGCCATTGAACTCATAAAAATACAGTAGCTCTGCTAATACACACACTATTTGTAGGCCCAAAGCCCCACTTGCGAGCCTCGAAGTACGTGACGATCTCGGCTTGGGCCTGTTGTGAGGCCCAGTCTTCCGGGCTGGGCTACACTCGGGCCTCGTACTTTCGAAACTGGACCACGTATGTTTCCGTACGTAATATTGCGTTTCGCATATTGCTCGCATATATTTCTCCGTTGTTTAAAAATAATCTCACTATTAGGCCCCGTTTGGATACCTCTAAAAACGTAGCATAGTTAAACTATGCTACGGTGGTAGGAAAATAATCCTATGAAGCGTTTGGAAGAAAAAAAAAATGACGTAATTTTTGGAATATAGTTATACTATACTACAAAAAATGTAGTAAACTTACAATACCCTTTAACCAAAGGAAAAAATTCTACCATTTCGGGCTCCCAAAGATGTATCAATTTTTAAATTTTAAATTTCAACATAAAATTTTAGATTTCAAATTTTAAAATTTTAAAATTCAAATTTAATTTTGATTTTAAATTTCAAATTTTAAATTTCAAATTTCAAATTTCAAAAACTTCAAATTTTAAATTTTAAATTTCAAATTTCAAAAACTTCAAATTTCAAATTTCAAATTTCAAATTTCAAATTTCAAATTTCAAAAGTTCAAATTTCAAATTTCAAATTTCAAATTTCAAATTTCAAATTTCAAATTTCAAATTTTAAATTTCAACTTTCAAATTTCAACTTTCAAACTTTAAAATTTCAAATTTCAAAAAAAGTTCAAATTTCAAATTCAAATTTCAAAAAGTTCAAATTTCAAATTTCAAATTTCAAATTTTAATTTAATTTTAATTTTTAATTTTCAATCTTCAAAATTTAAATTTAACTTAAATTTAAAATTTTAATTATTTAAAATTAAAAATTTAAAGTTTAAATGGTATACTTTAAGTTTTAAATTTTAAAGTTTCAAATTTCAAATTTGAAATTTTAAATTCCAAATTTTAAATTCCAAATTTCAAATTCCAAATTTAAAACATAAAATCTAATTTACTTTTTAAATTTTTAATTTTAAATTTTAATTTTAAATTTTGAATTTTTAATTTTAATTTTTAAAATTTTATTTTTAAATTTTGAATTTTGAATTTTGAGTTTTGAATTTTGAATTTTAAAATTTTAAAATTTTAAAAATTTAATTGTTATAAATACTGGAAAATTGTATGGTATGTATCCAAACAGCTTAAAAATAAAGCTGTGGAATTTTTTTGTAGTTACAGAATTCTGTATTTCATTTAGACCAAAACCATAGAATAAAATTCCATGGAGTTTTTTAATTAATAATCCAAACAGGGCCTTAGTGTCCATTAAGTTATTTCGGGTTAAATCTAAGTTAAATTGTACTATAGTTAAAAATAGTAAAAACATTTATTTTGTCCCTAACTTAATAGCAAATAAGAAAGTTGGTGGGGCAAAAAATCAAAATATTTTTTTTCTCCTCATTTAAAAGCAAATAAAAAAATGGTTGACGATAGAAAAATATATTTGAAATGGTAAAATAATAATTTTATAAAAATACTAATGTTTTCTGATATATATTTATTTTTAATGTTATTTTACGTACCGATAAAGATCTATTATTTGCTCCTTCCATTGACACCATAACTATTCAAAACTACTTTTAAAATTTTAAAATATAAAATTTAATTTTTAAAATTAGAAGAGAAAAATAAATTCATCAACCGAAATTAAACTAAAATGAGAGTTGGTTCCCGAACAGCGAGCCAAAATATCCTGTTCCAAATAGATTTTTTTTTGTGTGAGGCTACTATGCTTCTGGAAACACGGAGCCTTTCGTGCTTCCATATCGTTTTTCATGTTGCAACTTTCGAATCGTCGATCGGCTCCGTTAAACTTGATCTAGAGTATTTGAAGTATGTAGAAAATAAATTTTATGATTTTTCGATATCATTTGTCTAGTGATCGAAGGGGCTCAAAATTAGTAATTTTAATGACCGTAGTGAGCTGTTTGGAAGTTTAACGGTGTAGAAATATCCAAATCACGTGAAATTTTGATAGAAAATTCTTTATACTATATAAAACAAGATCTATATCTTTGATCTAAAATTTTAATATCATATTATCATGTTTTGTAAAATTTTTATTTTCAGCCATTAATTTTGTGCCTCTTTGTTCACTAAGCAAATAATATCGAAAAATCGCATAATTTATTTTCTAGGTACTTCAAATACTCTAGATCAAATTTAACAGAGCCGATAGACGATTTAAAAGTCGCAACATAAAATACGACCTAGAAGCACGGAATGCTCCGTGCTTCCAGAAGCATAGTAGCTTACTTTCTTATTTTTCTTTTTTTTTTTTTTTTTTTTTTTTTTTTTTTTTTTGCTTCCTCTCGAAGCAGAGCATCATTACATTCTTAGCTTTCCCCGGGTTGGTGAGGAGACATTCTCCAGAGGGGCTTTTTTTGCAAATAGCCCCCTGAGCAATTTTTATTTTAAAAATAGCCCTATCAAAATTAAAATTGCAAAAATGGCCCTATCCCTGCCACGCAGGTGCCACGTCAGCGCCACGTGGGCAGGGCTGGGGCCAGGGTATTAAGTTGAACACGGTGAATCATTCACCGTGTCTAAACACGGTGAATGGTTCACCGTGTTTCTTACGTATTTTTTGTATATTGAAAAGTGGAATAAGGAGTAGGGATGTCAAGAGGTATGGATACCCGAAATATTATCCGAATCCAAACCCGAATAAATTATATATATATATAATTTATTTTTATTTATTTATATAATATATAAAATATTTAATAATTTTATTTCTTAAATCTTCATCCAACCCAGCGGGTTTTAAAAATCTATACCGTTGGATGAAGATCTAAGGAATAAAAATTATTAAATATTTTATATATTGTATAAATAAATAAAAATAAATTATGTATATATATATAATTTATTCGGATTTGAATTCGGATAATATTTCGGATATCCATATCTATTTACATCCCTACTCCCTATTCCACTTTTAAATACGTAAGAAAAAATACGTACTAAACACGGTGAACCACTCACCGTGTTTGAACACGGTGAATGGTTCACCGTGTTCAACTTAACACACGGGCCCAACCCCTGTCCGCGTGGCGCTGACGTGGCGCCTGCGTGGCAGGCCCAGGGCCATTTTTGCAAATTAAATTTTGACAGGGCTATTTTTAAAATAAAAATTTGTCAGGGGTCTAAATGCAAAAAAAGCCCTCTCCAGAGTGTTGGACACGTGGCGGGCAATGATTGGCGACAATTTCCATTTTAAAAACTGTGGCGGTTGTACTAGTTCGCTACAACGACCGCCGCACGGAAATTGTTTTGGAGACATCGACTGCGCACCGAAGCGGCCGAGGAGAATAACTCAACTCTCCCTACCGCTTACTCCTCAAGACGAAATTAAGTTCGCAGAGCGGCAGAAGTCGGCGCCGAGATCTGCATGAGGCGGCTGTTGTCGGCGCTGTGTCTGAGGCGGACGCCGACTTCTTCTTCTCCGCGACATCATCGCCCCGTAACCCATCTCTCCCCCTCTCCCCATTTCCCCCCTTCGCTTCGCATTCGAAACCCTCAATTATTAATCATCATCATCATCATTATTATTATTATTAATTTTTTCTATATATATTTTTGGGATTTTAGGAGAAGGGCGAAGCCGCAGCGAACGACGGTCGTGGCGGTGGTGGTGGTGGTGGTGGTGGTGGTGGTGGTACTACTACGAACCAAGGCGAGGTATATACATATATATATATATTGCCTGCTTTAATATTCGTGCTCTCCTGCGCATTCGGGTGGGGAGTTTTTTTTCCCCCCCCCTTAAATTA
The DNA here is from genome assembly GCF_001540865.1 of Ananas comosus. Taxonomy (NCBI): domain Eukaryota; kingdom Viridiplantae; phylum Streptophyta; class Magnoliopsida; order Poales; family Bromeliaceae; genus Ananas; species Ananas comosus. Next base: position 11,054,074 of record NC_033621.1, read on the forward strand.
GTTTCTAAGATCAGATCTCGGTATACGCCTTTGGAGAGATCTTGTTGGCGAGTTGTTTGTTGTTTTGCCTCAACGGATTACTCCCATTTCATGTCGTGCCTAAAAACACCGTTCTCGAACATCTTAAGCCATTTAATATTTATATATAAAGAAAAAACTTCAAATACCAACCCTGTGGTTTCGCACTTTCTGACTCTAGTACTACTATGTGGTTTAAAGTGTATTACTTTCGTACCCTGTGGTTTTATATTTCTCTTTTTGTTATCCTCTTTATTAATTTTTTTTTGTTAAATCAGTGATGAAATTAAAACTAAAGGGTACTAAAGTGAATATTCGATAAACTATAGATAGGGTATCTGAAGTTTTTTTATATGATTTAACGAAAAGTTAACAGAGGTACTGACGAAAAGAAAAAAATGAAATCACAGGATACTAAATTCATACACTGCAAACCACAGGATACAAAGAAAGTGCGAAACCACATGCGTGGTATTTGAAGTTTATCCATCGTTTCATATAATCTAAAATAGTAAACTTGTCAAAATATCTCGAGCCTGGACGTCAAGGGGAGTGTTGAATATGCAGGATTAAAATACAGTTCTCTGACAGCTTACGGTTGTTTCACATAATTTAACCTGGTATCAGAGCAGAGCAGAAACTACTGGGTTTAATTTAAGTCCTCGTCCTGAACCTATCGAAATATCTCGAGCCCAGATGCGAGGGTGGGGATGTCGAATGTATAAAATCGGTCTCTAACTCCTTAAAGCTATTGGAAATAAACGGTTGTTTCACATTTCGATCAGAAGGAAACCATTTGATGATCGATACGTAATCCTCCTTACTTGATAATTCACGACGATTTATAACATTTTGTTGTCTCTAAACTTTGCGATATGTAAATTCGAAAAATTTCGATCTCCCTCTTTTTTCTCAACAGAGAACTGAGATGCATGTCGGATCTCGCGATGTTGCTACGGAAAACATCATCGCCAATCACGACTTTTCAGAAGGTTTGCGTTCGTGGCGTCCTAATCACTGCCACGCGTATGTTGCTTCCGACGAATCTAATTACGTTCCCGGAGTAAGGCCGAATTCGGGGGCGAAGTATGCCGTAGTCACGAACCGAACGCAAAGCTGGCAAGGTTTGGAGCAAGACGTCACAGATGAGATTACTTCTAATACTAAATATACCGTCTCGGCCTATGTTAGAGTTCGTGGGGACGTTCATGAGCCGATTGGGGTTCAAGCGACGCTGAAACTAGAGAACCATGACAATTCGATTAGCTACGTAGGTATTGGAAGGTAATGCGGTTCGAATGACGTTTTCAGCTTTCTATTTTCTTTCTTTGATCGGAATGCTGCAAACTCCCTATACTGTTATTTTTAAATGCTTTGTGTTTTAAGAGCTTATCGACAAAATTAGCTGATTTAGGGTTGTGCCCTTGAAAGAACACTGGGAGAAGTTGGAAGGATCCTTTTCATTGAAGAGCTTGCCAAAACGTGTAATTTTCTATCTTGAAGGGCCCCCTCCGGGGATAGACTTGCTGATTGATTCCGTCGTCATCTCTTATGAGGTAATTTCTTAGCTATCGCCTTCTCATTCGCATGTTTCGAGTGAGAATAGATAAGGAATAAATGTCTACTAGATGTATTTGCAACACATTAGCATGGTCTCTTTACATGAAAAGGCTGGGTTGTTTTCTCTGAGTATGACATTTTCAAATTGGATAAACCTTGCGCTGCCTTTTGGGTAGCTTTAAAGCAAGGATTTGAGTGTTCATAGGTCGTGCCCACCGTGCTGTACCGTGTTGATAAGATATCAGCATGATATGGCCCCTATGCTGACGTCACGGTTCAAACATTCTTTTCTTTGAAGTTAGTAGATAGTTACCTTGGTAAAGAGCTAAAAATTTGATGAAACTATATGATAGAGCATATTGGTGCAAAGAAAATTAATATTTCATGCTACGCGCACTGGTGTGGCACAACACACCCCGTGCAGTACCATGCCAGCAAGTTTTTGGCATGGTCTCGTGCGACAATACCTAAATCCTTACTTTAATGGAACTTCTTGGTCAATCTTGTCTATCATAAGCTCTATTTTATGGCACCACATGTTTATGTCCAACAAAACAACTTTGTGTTTTGTAAACTATCATTTCTCTTGTTTGTGTTGTTACCTTTGTGCTATTGATTTTACATCTATTCAATTTTTTTGGTCTATTTTATCTCAACCACAGATTACTCACACAAATAACATCATTACAAACCATGACTTCTCTCGAGGGCTAAATCCGTGGAAGCCCAATTCTTGTCATGCCTATGTGGCTTCGGAGTGGTCCGGTTTCCTTACCAGTGTTAAAGGAAAATCAGGAGAGAATTATGCTGTTGTCACCAAACGCACCCAAAAATGGCAAGGCCTTGAACAGGACATTACGGGAAAAGTTTCTGTTAACACTACTTATACTGTTTCTGCCAATGTTAGAGTTTACGGGGAGATTCAGGGACAGTTTGAAGTACAAGCTACCTTGAAACTAGAGAACCACGATTCTTCTATAAGCTACTTACCTGTTGGGAGGTACTACCTTTGAAATTGTATCGATATTGGGCGATACCAATGTTTAGTTATTAATCAGAATCTGCTATTGTAGGACCCAAGGTTCTAAAGATCAATGGAAGAAGTTGCATAGCTCCTTTACTTTGACGAACATGCCCAAAAGAGTTGTGTTTTACTTGGAAGGGCCTCCTCCCGGCGTGGATCTTCTTATAGATTCAGTCATAATCTCTTGCTCCGATTTTAAGCAACAGAAAGTAAGCGCTCTAACGCTGTTCTGTTTTAGGACCTTTCTCGATGCCTTTTTCTTCGGTTGAGATTGTTACTAATATTGTAATACAACACTTTTGTACTTCTTTTGCTTGAAAGGAAGTGAATGCAGCACCTCTTTCCATCAGAAGTGAAAATATCATCCAGAACCCTCAATTTGAATACGGTTTAGATAAGTGGTCTGGAAGAGGATGCAAGATTCTTAGACACGAAGTTGTTGGATATGGTAACGTGACTCCTTTTACTGGGCAATGTTTTGCTTCCGTAACTGAACGAAGCCAGATTTGGAACGGCGTTCAGCAGGAAATCACCGGCAGGTTGCAAAGAAAACTTGCGTATGAGGTTACTGCGGTTGTTCGGATATGTGGAAGTGCTTCGGCTGAAGTGCGGGTCACTTTGTGCGTTCAAGAACGAAATGGTCATGATCGCTATATAGGAATTGCCAAGTATGTTTAATTTGTTCGTTTTTTTTTTCTTATTATTAGCTGTTATTTAACTCCTGTTGCTAATTATTTTTCAGTGTGTTAATATAATGATGCTAGTCGATCTCTGTTTGGCCTACCTTCTAGAATGGTTTCTTTGCTTCCCAAAACCCGATGCTTGTGAAAAACCATGAATAAATAAATTAACCGGAAGTTTTGCCACGGTGAAAAGCTAAAAGATGAGCTTTTGGGCCTGCAAAAGCAAAAGCGACATGTTGTAGAGGAGATTTTTATAGAAAAATGTTAATAGTGGTTCTTCAAACAGCTCTACTCGAAGTCTCAAAATCCACATCTTTAGAAGCTCCACTCGGATTCAATTGTTTTATAGATAGTCTTCGTGACCACATTTTTCTTTTTTTTTTTTTTACTTTAAAGAGCACAGGCATCGGACAAGGAATGGGTGCATTTACAAGGAAAATTTCTCCTTCATGGCACTGTTTCGAAAGCTGTCATTTTTCTGGAAGGGCCTCCCCCAGGAATTGACATTCTTATCGATAGTTTAGTGTTGAAACGTGCAACAAAAATTCCCCGGCCTCCTCTATTGAACTTTGAGGTTAGTAGATCATCTTACATTCCATATTATTTCCAAAATTGATGGTTGTACACTCGTTTATCGCCATGTCTTGCTTTTGTAGATCGAGGAAGATATCTTAATATAATTCTGTTGGAAAATCTTGCTTTTCATCATGTGGTTCACATTTAAATCATGTAAAAGTGCAAAAACGTGCACTTAGAGTAATCTCAAGATGAAGCATTGCCTTTATTTGATCCTGTGTCTATGAAACATCAGCACGAAAGAACCGAGCTTTACCCAAATAATTTTCTTTTAGATTAGGCGATATTGAGTCTAAACTGCCCTCTATTAGGACCACTGCCAAATTCATAGGATTAATGCTACAATCGAACCCTTCCTCTCTCTAAGGGGAAGAATCTTCTTTCCTAACTTTACCTAAGAACTTGCTACAAAAGGGGCCTTCGACACATATTTATAGATCTCCAAAACCTCCAATTCTAGCTAGGATTTCTAATATGATAATGATACTACATAGGGAAAGGATAAAGGAGAAAAAAGGGGGGAAAAAAAGGCAAAGGGATATGCAATGAGAAAAAGAGAACGCCGACGCAGGTGATGAGATTACTTTGAATCGACAAAAGGCATTTCCTGAAATAGAGTTGAATTATAGAATCACATAAAAGTCGGCAACATTTTATGTAGACTTAGTTGCTCTCTTCTTCTTGTTCTTGTACGAATAGGACTTAATTTTGTAGTTTCTCTTCTCATTCATCAGCTGTTGTCTCCTGTTGTGTCAAAGAACTCGTAATAATTTTCAGGGGATTTTTTCTTTTCATAACTGCATATATCTCGCAGAAATTCACATCAACTATGAATCACTTTGGAAATATAGGGTAATTATCCAGTAGTATCATTTTAAAAGCATAATAAATAATCGCAGAACTGTAAATCAGCATAACCTTCTGTGATCGGATCCTATGCTTTAAATAATGCATGAATCATCGTCTGCATCTTCTCTATGTTTTTTAAATCTGCGATTACAGCTACTAATTTCTTAAATCACATTCCTTTGTGTATACGTTGTCTCGCAGAATGCGCTCTATGGAGTTAACATAATCATGAACAGTGACTTCAAACATGGTCTTGCTGGGTGGGCTCCCCTTGGCTCGTGTAGACTAAGCGTATGTACCGAATCGCCTCACATGATTCCTTCAACATTAAAGGTCCCTCTTGGTCGTTATATGCTGACGGCAAATCGCACCGAGACCTGGATGGGCCCTTCTCAGATAATAACCGATAAGCTGAAGCTTCATTTGACCTACCGTGTTTCTGCTTGGGTTCGTGTGGGCCCCACAGCAAGCAGCCATCAGAAAGTTAATGTGGCTCTCGGCGTAGACGAGCGGTGGGTCAACGGTGGGCACGTCGAAGCCGATTCTTACCAGTGGTACGAAGTTAGGGGATCATTTAGGATCGAGAAACAGCCGTCGAAAGTTACCGTGTATGTACAAGGCCCTTCGCCCGGTGTCGATCTGATGGTCATGGGTCTTCAGATATTTCCTATTGATAGAAAGGCACGATTCGATTATCTAAAGGAGAAAACTGACAAGGTATTCATTTATTGTCTGAAATTAAGTTACCACTGCAAATTGTTCCGCAATTGTTTGTGCCTGCTTGGGCTGATGTCTAAAACAACTTCCCTACTCGAGAAGCAGAAGCTAGGTGGTTGCAATATGAAAAGTTTAGTTCTTCTGGCTATAGTGGCGAGCCAAAATAAGTTTCTGGGTTCCAAAAGTAAACGCTCGAATGTGAATCTTTTGCTTCTAGTTGCTTTAGGGGCTCTTATCTAAACAGTTCTACTGAAACAGCATTCCTAAACAATTCTCTAGGCCTCTATAGACTATGTTCAGTCTTCTAGTTGTTTTTAATCTTTATTTTCGCCCCCTCTTAACTCAATTGTGCATGCATTTTGTCACAGATAAGAAAGCGCGATGTCGTAATAAAATTGAAGGGATCTAGTGAAGGCAAGTTTGTCGGCGCTTCAGTAAAGATCAGGCAGATGGATAACAGCTTTCCATTTGGGTCATGTATAAGTAGATCGAGCATGGAGAATGAGGAGTACATCGGTTTCTTCGTGAAGAACTTCAATTGGGCCGTATTCGAGAATGAACTGAAGTGGTACTGCACCGAGCCCGAGCGAGGAAAGCTCAACTACAGAGATGCCGATGAGATGGTTCAGTTTTGCGAAAAGCATGGCATGAAACTTAGAGGCCACTGCATCTTCTGGGAAGTGGAAGATACCGTCCAGCAATGGATCCGATGTTTAAACCCTGATGATCTGCTGATGGCCGTTCAGAATCGCCTTCAAGATTTATTATCCCGTTACAGAGGTAAGTTCGAGCACTACGATGTGAACAACGAGATGCTTCATGGATCTTTCTACCAAGATAGACTAGGAAAAGATATTAGAGCATACATGTTTAGAGAAGCTCATCGGCTCGACCCTTCCGCGGTGCTTTTCGTGAACGATTATAACGTCGAAGATGGTTGCGACCCGAACGCCACTCCAGAGAAGTACATTCAACAGGTTCTTGATCTCCAAGAACAGGGTGCTCCTGTTGGAGGGATTGGTATACAAGGCCATATTAGCAATCCGGTGGGCGAGATCATATGCGATTCGTTGGATAAGCTATCAATACTAGGAATTCCTGTTTGGATCACCGAATTAGATGTCTCAGCCGCGAATGAGCACATCCGTGCGGACGACTTGGAGGTGGTAATGCGTGAGGCCTATGCGCACCCTGCCGTGGAGGGGATCGTGCTTTGGGGATATTGGGAGCTGTTTATGTTCAGAAATGATTCTCATTTGGTCGATGCCGAAGGGGAGATCAACGAAGCCGGTCGGAGATATCTTGCACTGAAGGAGGAGTGGTTGTCGAATGCTGACGGACGCATGGATAACAGCGGGGAATTCAAATTCAGAGGATATCATGGTAAATATACCGTAGAAATAACTACCCCTTCAAAGAAAATATCTAAATCATTTGACGTCGAGAAGGGAGAATCTCCTCTAGTGATACAAATATAAACTTATCGCGTGTATAAAAGTCGAAGATTGGTATTCATAATCTTAAATGCGCTTCATGTCATATTGATGAGTAGTTAGCTGCTCTTCGCAGTTCTTTGTTTGTTTGTTTATACAAACATGGTGACATGATGAAATATGTATGCTGCTTTGTTATTTGTGCAGAGTGCAACTATTTACAGCATTGTTTGATTAATGTATTTTTCAAACTAATATGTTAGTTTAAGAGATTGTTGATCTTTACAGTTATCTATCTATTGCGGATGTGTGCAAAGTAGTGTTGAACAAGATAGCATGTTTATAGCTTGAGCTATGAAAGAAAATTTATTTTTATAATTGTCTAATGTAATAGGTAATGTTTGATTTGGCCCACTAAGCTATTTTTATCTTTATAAGCGAAAATGAGCGTACGCATGCGTGATGTAACGATCCGAACCGCTAGCAATAATAACTCGTTGGGTCTAAACTATCGGCCCAAAATGCTTACGAGTTATTATTATTATTAGGATGCGAGACTACAAAATCAAAATTTTATTTTTCATCTGAATGCAGAATTATTGGGACGTTACAGATTCAAACTCTTCAAGTATCTATAGGAAAGAGCATAAGAGTGAGATGTAGATAGTGGATTATTTACGGTTCTCACAATCTGAGATAATAGTATTGGCAATAATACAAAATAAAAAAATTTAAAGTAGCTTTTTTGTTTTTATTTTTGGGTGAGTTTTAATTTACTTCTCTATGACTTGGCGCATTTTTACCTCAGAACCCTATGTATTAAAATTTTACTCTTTACAATCTAATTTTTGTTACCCCACATAAATAGAACAGTAAAGTAGTACATTTAACAAATATAGAGTGGTAAATAAAGTATTTCGCTATGATATAATTTTTTATTTTTCTAGGAGGGGCGTTGTTTATTTACATCTATCCCAATGAGCCATCTATCGAATCGTTGCAATTGATGTTCGATCCAGAAGAGAAGGAAGAGATCTTCGAAAAGTGGGTTTTTATGATCCAATAAAGAATCAAACTTATTTAAGCGTTCCTGCTATTCTATATTTCTTTGAAAATGGTACTCTGTTTATAATATTTTAAGAAAGACAGAAATTTTTAAAGAAAGAACTTATTATTTCTTTCTCTTCCCTCATGTTGAGTTTTTCAATTTTTCCCGCCGAATGATTACCTATAGTATGTCTCTTTAAAGTGAAAGTGGAATTCATCCTTTATTTTTTCATTTTTAAAGAAAAAGATCCAGATACAAAATAATTTTTTATTATTTTAATTAGAAAAGTATATTCTAATTCAACTAACCAAGTAATCATCTTCTGAGATAAGTCAACGCATTGCATCAAAAATATGCTCAATTAACCACCTTATGAGATAAGTCAACGGACACTAATCATTTAAATCTTGTAAAAGAGTTCGCTCTGTTGACAAATATTCTTTTAAATTTTAGTTTTTTCAAATCTTATTTAGCTAGTTTTTATCTAAAGAAAAGACATTTATCGAAACAGAGTTAGCACTACAAAAAAAATCATGAGTTTGATATGAACTTGTTAACATCTATCCAACAACAACAATCTTAGGAAATTGATCATCTTCAACTGCTGGAGTTATGCAGATTTTTGATTTTATCTAATATTTCAAACATTTCTATATAATTCTATTTATTTATACAATTTATATTTATGATACACTAAAGTTTTTTGGGACACTTTTTTTCAAATAAATCCTTAAAAATTTTTTAGTTTCCGAAATAATCCTATCACAATTTTATTTGGCGATGAATGATTCACCATCTTTAATAACATTTAAAAGAGAGATAGTGAATCATTTATCATTTCCAACAAATCATATATAGTCTTAACAACAAAAAAAAATCCTAACAATCTATTCATATAATTTTAACATCAATCAAAACTTCTAATATTCCACATATAATCCTAATAATTTCATAAAAATTTTCACAATATATATATATATATATATATAGGCTGGGGCTACTATACTCATATGAGTATAGAGCCCTTTGTACTCATAAGTTTTTAACCGTTCGGATGAAAAAATGTGCGGCTAGGAGGAAAGTGGTTACAGTTAAGTTGATAGTGGCCCCCCTAGGGTTGAGTGGGTGGTTGGTTGAATAGTATAATCTAACGGGTGAAAATGATTAAAGGGTAGATCTAACGGTCAAAAACTTATGAGTACAATAGGCTCTATACTCATAAAAGTATAGCAGCGGGACTCATATATATATATATATATATATATATATATATATATAAACATCAGATAAAAATATAAAATAAATAAAATAATTCACAGATTCCGAAATAGGGAAAACTTCCTGTGTGCCTTCTAAAAGCATGTATTATTACAAATGCCGCCTATAAAATGAAAATATTCTAAATGCCCCTCTAATATAGAAAACTTTCAAAATAAACCCTTCAAAGACACATTTTTTGTATAAAATGTACAGTAACAACAATCAAAATACGATTTTACCTTTCATATTGCCCTTATAAATGTTCAAATTATACTAATGAAGACTTAATTCATCATACCCTCTAAACTTCAAAATATATACAATCCTAATTTGTTATACACAAATATCCTTACAAATACTATCTATAAATATATTCTCGTTGTCATATTCTATCTCCTACCAAACATCTATTAATTTAGAAAGGTTATTATGAATTAGTGAAAATGTTCATTTAATCCTGAATTTTTAAAATTTTTGAAAAGCACTTTAAGTGATAAAATGTACAACAAATAAATCTTTCAAAACTGCCCCTCAGTAGTAATTAGTTTAATAAAGATAACAATTATATTTAAATATTATTAAAATATAATAAAAAAGTCAATTCACACTGTATTTATAATTTTCATTTCCTAAACCTTAATTATAAAATTATCAGAAATCGAGTTTTTTTTAAAAAAATTTGTAAACAATGCTAAATCGTTTTATTGTAATTTCAAATCTAGTAAGTAATTTTATGCTTTATAATTAATGATAAAACTGTAATTTTTCAGCTATTTACTATTTTCTCTCTCCATTTTAAAAAAATTAAAAATATTTAATAATATTGAGTAAGATAAAAATATTATTCTTTTAGAATATATAATTCTTCCAGAAATCAATGTGAAAATATAACTAAATAACTTTTAAATTTGTAAAACTTTTAAATTTATGGGGTATTTACAAAAGTTAAAATTATTACTAATAATAGGAATATTTAAAAGGGCAATTATGAAAAGGGTAAAATCGGTATTTTGATTGTTGTTACTGTAGATTTTAACAAAAATGTGTTTTGAAGGGTATTTTTGAAAGTTTTTTTATATTTAGAGGGGCATTTAGGATATTTCAACTTTTATAGGGGCATCCATGTAAATACATACTGTTAGAGGGGCAAACAGGAAATTGTCCCTTTGAAATATGGTGAACAACTTACCACCTTTCTTATTTTTATTCAACATAACACGAATTTGGCAAGAACAAAGTTAGTTGGTCAAATAAAATATTGAAAGAGTAATTTGATCAATTAGAAATTTGCTACGAGTTATTTTTTTTAAAAAAATACTTTTTTGAGTTAAATATGTGTAGGTATATAACCGGGAAGTACATAATTATAAAATGGATCATAACCATGTCTAAATTTTTCATTATTTTTTTGAATAATATAAATTTATTATTTACTTCTAAGTTGATACTTTTGAAAGTAAATGCATGTTTTTTTGTTTTTTTTTTTTAGAGAAATAAAGTAAATGCATGTTGGCCTGTTCTTAGCTAAGATAGTGGTTTATATGCATTGGTTCTCACTACCCCTTTCATATATATATATATATACTCGCGCCAAACTTTAAAAACCATTATATGTCACATAAACTTTTACTTAATCCCTTAATTAGGTCGTCTATATTCTGTAAATTTAAGGTAACTAATGTTAGTCAAATGATTGAGAAACAGCAAAGAATGCATGCCAAAAATATTAAAGGATTCTTTTCATGTTAAATTTAAGGTAGCTAATCTTAGTTAAATGTCAAGAAACAACAAAGAATGCATGCGAAAAGTATTTAAGGTAACCAGTTGCAGTAAAAGATAATTTTTTAGCATTTAATTGTTAAAAAGTAAATGTGAGAATTGTGATCAATGATTTAGAGGATACCATGTAGAAATAGCATTCCATGTTCACAATATTAATTTAAGCTAGTGGATCAACAACAGTAATTTAAAATTAAAAATATACGAAAGTTACAGCATGATCAGCAGTACAGCATCTGCTTTACAGACGGCAAAGCATATAACAACTACCAGAAGAAGAACAGAAGTTTGATCTTAGTCTTCCGCACCAGAAAAACTCAATAAATAACTACTATAAAGTTTCAGCATTCAAATATGCAAAGGAAAGGTTAAAGAGAAAAAACAGTTTGAATACCTGTCGAGTTTTAACACTAGTATGTTTCAGAATTTAACAGCAACTGGTTCAGAGCAATATGGGCAGTTCCCGAAAAGAACATCAAATGACCTGAAAAAGCCAATCGGAAGTGCATAACATTTCGAAAGAAACCGAGAAAAGCATTAAAGCAAATATACGAACAAATACGACAATAAGGATTTTATTATCCGAACTTACTGCCTTGTTGTTGTGATTGTACGCAACCAATCTCTCAAGCAAACGGTGTGGAAAGCTTTACTGCAACTGGCATTTTCGCATGTATAATCCGGCGCACATCCACTGCTAGCCCCGAGTTCGTCAGCTTGCGAAACAAAGAAGTTGTATTATTTGAAAAACAAGCAAGTGTTTATCTAAAATACCAGATATTAATGACTGTTTCCGCAATGTTGCGTATTTACGAAGCTGCGTATGCGAAAGAACACAGAGATCCTATGAGGCAAGAAACTCACCAACAGGCAGGTGCTTGGCGTAGCAAATTCCACAGTCAAGTTGATCATCGTCTTCGGCGCTTGCTGCAGGAGGTTGAGGTAATTGAGTCTCTAAAATGGTTGCGAGATTTTCGTGGAATGCTTTGTCACTTGTCCTATTTATTAGAAGTAGAAAATAATTACATATGCTCTCTAGAACAAATGATTAGTACCAAGAATTTAAGCGCCCATCAGCGCCATGCACGCCATGCCGCATCATACCAACAAGATATCAGTATGATACGAACCCATGACGATAGTTAACAAATAGTTATCTCAACAAAATGCAAAATATTGAATATATTAGTGGCAAAGAAATAAAATATTTTATGCCAATGTGTGTCGGCGCACAAGTATTTTTTTCTAAACAACATGCAACAAGTTTTCGGCACAACCCTGTATCACGGTACTTAAATCCTTGATTAGTATAAATATTGAAATAGACATAGAACAAACAAGTAACAGTCTAAAACATAATTAACACAAAACAAAGGAAAACGTCCTGAAATTTCTTTTAATTAAGACCACCACTAAGGAAAAATGGCTTCAACTCTTCAGGAACCTAAAATTTGAATGAAATCGCTCTTCCTTCTTGGCGCGCTATGTATTATTTGTTAGATGTTATACACCATATCAATACAACAGTACGCAAGGAACATAACTGATGAAAAGGTCAAGAGTGGAATACCATTTTCTGCAATTCTTTCTCCAATTCTTTACTAGTAAGTCAACAGTTCCGTCAGGGCCAAGAAAACGGCACCTAGAGATTCAGAAATTAAAAACTGTAAACATGATATAGGGCATCATCCTCTGTACCAGACAAACTTACTCTGGCAAGGAGTTCGGTTTCCTCGCATTTATATTAAGTAGAAGACAGCAATCATCACCTAAACAACCTCCAAATGTGAAAAAAAGGGGTCCGGTCTGATTGTTTGAGAGAAGCTAACAATCAGAAACCAAAAGGGCAAAAGGTTAATACAATAATAAGGAAAATTCACCAAGAACAACACGCCGATACGATGCAGCAAGAGGCGGCTGTTTTGGATCGACAACCCAAAGAGTCTTGTCAATGTCATCCATTGTGGACCAGAATTGCTGCAACTTCTTCAAATGCTGTTTATCGTTGTAAAACAAACGAGTACGCATGATCAAAGAATGTTTAGAAATCGTGAAAATAAATATGATTAACAGCAATGCTTTTATGTACCTCGCGAAACTGATGTACAACATCTTTCAATCTTGAGGTTCTCGACCAGTGTATCTTCGCTACATACGGTAAGTCCTAAATTGAGCCAAAAAAAAAAAGGACATAAAGATAGAGAAGGTTCTACAATCTGTAGACATCAACGTAACATTTTGTGGAAGTATGAACAGAGCCAGACTAGCCATTCGTGAAGTATTAGTTGGTTAAACTTCGGTAGTCAGTTTTATTTATGATTAACAAAGTTTGAGCAAGGTTTTTGGCCATCACAATTCTCTCTCTCTTCCTCCAATTTCCTCCTAATGACTCTATCGGGTACCAGTTTCTGAAGTTATAGATACGACCACATACAGGTGAAGCACGGCTCAAGGATTATTTGGAAAAGTTTGGAACTGTAAATATGTTGAATTAAAGAGGTGACAACTTAAAAGAATCAAATCAAAGAAAAACAAGGAAAGAAACTTACTGCAGCAATTGACGGAGAACATTCAGGGTAGTTTCGAGGCAGCAATATCTCCAACTGATGCGCTCGCCCCTTCTCATCTCTGGCAAATAAAGACACATCAAAATGTGCACTCCGAGTTCATACAAGACAATGTCGACGAGAGAAAGGAAAACAGTGCATTTCATAGACATAAAGTGTGGCATGTACATGAAAAGATGTTACTTCAAAGAATCAAAATTATCTAAGTGAAAATTTACGGCCTTATTTCGTCATACTTCTTCTTTTCATGCTTTTTAAAAGTTATATTACATAAAACGAACTCACTGTTGGATGCAAGATTTTTTTGCAATCTATATATCTACAGTAAGTGCTTGGCAAAAGAAAGCAAAAAATTACAACTAATTTCTTTTTTTTTTTCGCTTCTTTGCTTTCTTAAAGAAGACGATTTTGCAAGCTAGCGCCAACAACATCTACAGAAAAGTCCATGTGTTGAAATGCTCAATAGCAGAGAATTTAGAACCAAATGATTGCTCCAAAGTGAATAATTTAATAGCCTCGACAAACAATAACAGCGATTCAAGCTCCAACAAACCTGATTTTGCTTTGATACATTTCATTCGAATCGCGTCGGCAAAAAGATGAATGAGTACTCTTTAACAGCTTACTCTCTCAATAATTCTTTATATGCTAAAGAAATCAAACAGCATAAATTCACCTTTTCTTTTGCAGTAGACTATAACTTCGTCTAGACATACTCAAGTAAACTTCCAAAAACACATAAATAAAAGTGTTCAAAAGCATAAAATATTCGATATCAATATCATTCATTAAGTTACCCTCCAAATGATGCTTTAACTTAAGCCAAGAAAATTGCTAAGTTCAGAAGCTTACAGGACGCGGAAACTGACCGAGGACAGGTCGTCCTCCGAATGTATCAGATGCTCCCATCCAATCTCTTCTATCTATTCAGCGCCAAAATTCCAAGATCAAGCAAAATAAGCAAATATGTTTGGTTCAATTTTTCATTCGAGGAAATGCTTTGGGTCCTGCAGAATGCTGCCTTTATGGACTGTTGATGTGTTAGCGAACAGACGTAACACCCTCGGACTACTTGCAAGAATCAATCAAAAGCCTCCACATCATATATGCCAACACATCAACAACCTACAAAACCAGCATTTCAGGACTTGCAGTTGTTACTTTTTAGTCCGAGAAGAGCTACCTATAGGGCCCGTTCCACACTTAAAATTGGATTGAACGGGATAAGATAAGATAGCAATGTTAAAAACAGAGAAGGTTTTTACGATCCAGGGGCACCAAGGGCCACGACATAGCGTTGAAGTAATCAAATCCCACCCACGAGGTACGTATTGAGAAGGATTAGATGCAAAAAAAAAAAAGCACTACTACAAGCACTCTGTAAATGCTACTTTTATATATTGCTGATGTATTGGCAAACTCATGTGGCACGTCGGAGTGCGTGCATAAGCCAGTCACAAACCTCCATTCACATATGCCAACACGTCAGCAATATAACGAGAGACACTATGTAGGGGGACCTAAAACATTTCTCCAAAAACAACCCCGTGGTGTCCCACCACATCCCCTGCGTCGCCTCTGAGTAGCGAAACACATTCTCTCTCATCTCACCACTCTCTTATCTTATACTATTTAAATACGGCTATGTGAAAAACAGGGATTTTAATATAATGGAAAAAAAATGCACATAAAAAAAAAACAATGGTTCCTCATTGGGGCATTTCGTCGAACAGATGATAGGATGGTTTCAGTTGCCTAAAAAAGCAGTGAAAAATTGGTACCTACCTCAGAGTAGATTTTACTGTACAGAGAGGGTGGAGGTGGCGAAGGTTCCTGAAACTTCTAGAATCATGAGAAAATTAAATTAGTTCAAATTAATTTAAATTAAATTGGTTGAGAAATGGGAGAGAGAGAGAGAGAGAGGGACCTGCATTTTGTCTCAAAAACGAAGTGGGGAACAATTAATGAAAGATTTTGGTTTGAAATTGCAATTGTTCCCTTCGTTTCCAAAGGACGGGAAAAAGTGTATTAAGACCCCTCAACTACATGCTAATTTATACTGGATTCTTAACTTTTTTTTTTTAATTTCTGGTAAAAAAGTAAAAATATAGGTAAAAATGCATAGAAGGTCCCTCACCTATCAACCATTTATATCTGACTACCTGGTCTTTAAAAATTTTAATTTTACTATGTGACCTTTTAATTTATTTTATTTTTTTTAAATTTAAATTTTTATTTATCTTTAGGAATTTAATTAGTATAAAAACAGTGAAAACAGTAGAATAGAATAGGTATAAAATTAACAAATTCGTAATTCTATTAACTGAAGAAGCTTTATAAATAGCTATAGTAAACAGAGGATTTGCTATTAATTAAATATAACATAATAAAACAGGAAAAATTCAAAAAAAATAGATATAAAAATAACATTATCCCTAATTTATTTTGATAAAGTAACAAGTAATTTAGTCGATAAATAACATGAAAAAACAATAATTAAGGGAGGACGAAAAAAAAAAAGAACGTTATCCCTATCTTATTTCATAAAGTTTTTTTTTTTGAAATAGGTAGTACGCTATTCATTTCATTCATTGAAATTGAAAAGATGAACTAAGCTAAAGGGATGAGGCAACACAAGCCGGGGGGGGGGGGGGGGGCGAGAGGCGATTCGTCAATTGCTTAATCTCGTGAGCTGTAAGGAAGAGGTCCGATTGGATCTTCTTAAAAATCACGTCGTTCCTGACCTCTCAAATTATCCACCAGTAGATTATCAATTCAGATAACGTAATAATCAACGACTGCGTTCTAATCCTTGTCATCCACTTTTTCCAGACCGAGATTGCTTCATCCCCCCAATTTCTAGACTAGGCATACTCCAAAGTCGTCACCATTAGAAATCTCGACAAAGTAACATCAAAAAATTGGGGATTTAATAATTTAAAAGAGACAAAAAAAAGAAAACGTAAACAAAATAGAAAAATAAATAAATTAAAATATTGTGGCTGCTGGGATTCGAGCCCAGGTCTCTACGGCCACAACGTAGAATTCTTACCACTAAACTACAGCCACCAACAATTGTTCATTTTTTAATATGAATTTATTTAATCTATAATGTTATTTACATTAACCACAATAAATTAATTTTTTGCAAAATAATTTAAACTTTTGTTCCCCAAACTAAAAGGAGAATGATAAGTTAATCCTCAAACCTACCCTAATTGCAATTTCCAACTCGAATTTCTTATCTTAATTACAATCCAATTTAGTCGACAAGATGCTTATTTATGCATGAGCCACTGTTGAATTATTACCATATCAGCAATATATAATAATTCAATTTCAGTTAATTAATATTGTTAAAATTATTTTTGAAATTTGCCGAAACAAAAAGTCTAAATTATGGCTAGATACTATGTATCTGCTCTGGAAATATCAAAACCAGCCTTGGTTATATCAATATTTTATTGTGAAATTTGATTGTAATAATATAAAAAATTTGAGTGAAAAATTATAACAATAAGTTATTATTTGAGGACTAAAGTGCAAGGCAATTAATCACATATTTATAAGTGAGTTAAAAAATTAGTAAAAATATACAGAACTTAACGCATCCATCACGCATTTAGATACAACTGTTTAACATTTAAAACTTTTAATTTTTCTATCTAATATTTTAATTTGTTCGATTACAGTATTTAAAATAAATTTGGTTAAAAAAATAAAGATATGGTATTATAGTCTCATTTTCAACCTAAGAATGTTCAAATCAACGACTCATACCGTTAAAACTGATTTAGGATATTTGAAGTTTTTAAAAATAAAATTTTATATTTTTCGACATAATTTTCTTTATGATCAATCCATTTAAAAAATATCTATTTTCAATAGTTATTATGATGAGTTTGTAATTTAATTAACAGTATAAAAAAACTTAAATTTATTTAAATTTTGATAGAAAATATTTTAACCATCTAGATCAAGATTAGCATCTTTGATTTTGAATTCAAAAGTCCTATCATTAAATTTTAAAAATTGTTTAATCTCCACCATTTATTTTGACATAATTTACATTAAGTAAACGATGTAGATAGAAAATAAAATTTTATTTTTAAGAACTCTATATATCCTAAATCATATTTAATAGCATAGATCGTTGGTTTGAATGCCCTAAAATAAAAAAATGAGACTATATTACCAAAACTCCCATAGCGAGTTCTGCTACTATACTTTTATGAGTATAGAGCATTTTATATTCATAAGTTTTCTACCGTTAGATCTACCCCATTAAACATTTCCAACTGTTAGATCATACTATTCAACCAATCACTCACTCAACTCTAGAAGACCTCTATCATCCTAACCGCACATCCCTTCATCCAATGGCCGAAAACTTATGAATA
Organism: Ananas comosus; assembly: GCF_001540865.1. Taxonomy (NCBI): domain Eukaryota; kingdom Viridiplantae; phylum Streptophyta; class Magnoliopsida; order Poales; family Bromeliaceae; genus Ananas; species Ananas comosus. The sequence goes on from NC_033621.1 coordinate 11,071,988, forward strand.
TAAAGAGACCTATACTCATAAGAGTATAATAGCCNTTGGATTTTATATATATATATATATATATATATATATATATATATATATATATATATACACACACTCCTATGCTTTCGAAAGTATGGAGGATTCCGTACTTGTAAGTTGTTTTCGATGATGGGGCATCCGATTCGGCGATAGGTTCCATTAAATATGATCTACGCTATTGGAACTATTTAGAAACCAAATTTCATAATTTTTTGACTTCGTTTGTCTAGTAAACGAGTGACCTCAAAATAAACGGCTGAAAATAAAAATCTCATAAAAAATTGTGATAAATGACTCAAATTTCAAATCGAAAGTATTGATTTTGCTATTGATGTTAAGTAGAATTTTCTAGTAAATTTTTATGTAATTCGGATACTTTTACACCGCTGAACTTAAAAACGTGCCACATCGGGCGTTAAAATAATCATTTTTGAGACCTTTTGATAAATTGGTAAATGATGTCAAAAAATTATAAAATTTGATTTCTAGATAGTTCCCATAGAGTATATTATACTTAACGGAGCCGATCGTCGAATCGGATTTCCTATCATCGAAAACAACTTATAAGCACGGAGGTCTCCGTACTTTCGAAAGTACAGGAGGCTTACTCTCTCTCTCCGTTAAGTATAATCTATCCTATTGGAACTATTTAGAAACCAAAATTTATAATTTTTTTATATCATTTACCAAGCGATCAAAATGTCTCAAAAATGATTATTTTAATGGCCGATGTGGCACGTTTTTAACTGGTTTATGTCAACGTGTAGAAATATCAAATTAGATGAAAATTATAGAAAATTCTACTTAAATCAATAGTAAGACAATATTTCGATTTGAAATTTGAGCCTTTTATCACTATTTTTATGAGATTTTCATTGTTCAGCCGTTCATTTTGAGGTACTCATTTACTAGAGATATTTGAAGTGCTAGAAAATAAATTTATTATTTTTCGATATCTATTTGCCTAGTGATCAATAGGTCAAAATCAACAAATTTCAATGGTCGTAGTGAGCCGTTTGCAAGTTTAACGGGTTAGAAATATCCACAATCACTGTGAAATTTTGATTAGAAATTTTTTATACTATATAAAACAAGACGATATCTTTGATTTAAAATTTTAATGTCATAATTATCACAATTTGGATAGATTTTATTTTCAGCCGTTGATTTTGAGCCCTTCGTTCACTAGGCAAATGATATCGTAAAATCATAAAATTTATTTTCTAGGTACTTCAAATACTCTAGATCAAGTTAACGGAGACGATCGACGATTCGAAAGTCGCAAATCGAAAACGAGTTGGAAGCACGGGAAGCTCGTAGCCGGATAGCCATAGTAAGCTATCTCTTTCTTCTTTT
>NC_033621.1:11073392-11075892 GCF_001540865.1 Ananas comosus
ATAAAAGTAAGTATTATTAGGGATCTAAAGGATGCAAGCGGCAGAGCTTAATCTACATATTATATAAGGAATGTAAAACTTAGGGTAAAAATGTGATTATCGAGCTTAACGGAGCGCATTCGATCATCGCTGGATTTTTAGAAAAAGTGTTTAACTTTATAAACATTTTTTTAATTTTCTAGATTATATTACTTTTCTAATATTGTCTACCCCGCCGCGCTCTTGTCACGCCGCCGGAGCCCCCCATGAGGTGGAATACTCTTTCTATGGACATAAATCGTCAGTCGGGGTTCCTGCTTACCGAATTCTTACATTAACGATATAGCCCCTTTATCGCCGTTGTACTCCGTCCTTAGCTCGTTTGCGTTCGATTTTCAACGTCCTGAAAGAATGTCAAGATGCAACGCATAGGCCGGTGAAAAGACGCCATTCTTCTACTCTTCTCGCAACAATTTAGGATAATTTATGAATTGTTATTTAAAAAATAAAAATAGTACTATTAGATTCCATATTCGACATATTTCTTATGTATTGAGTTTCCTCACATTCCTTTTTAGGCTCCACTCACCTATTCCTTCCGATCATTCATTTCCCTCACTCCGCTTCCAATATCTTATTATGATACTGGTTTGTCAATTTAAGATTAACACAGTGTTGTTAACAAAAACTTAAATATTATATAAATTTTGAGATAGAATATGTATTTGTTCCATCTGGTGAATAGGCGATCAGAGTATAGAATCATATTGATTATGTAAATTCAAAAGTGCGCTTATCAATTGAAATGTTAAATATTCGTTTAATGCCGACAATTTATTTTGACATAATTTACATTAAGAGTAACAGTAAGTAGAAGAATTAAAATTTTATTTTAAGAGACTCCCAAATATTTCTATAATCTTTTTTAAAAATTTAGGCATAGTAGTCGTTGTCGTTGATGCCTAAAATAAAAAATGAGATATTTTACAAACTCCCATAGGCAGTTCTGGCTACTATTACTTTTATGAGATATAGAGATTTTATTCATAAGTTTCTCTCTTACCGTTAGATCTACTCCATTAAACATTTCCAACTGTTAGATCATACTATTCAAGCAAATCACTACTTGAAACTCTAGAAGACCTTCATTCCTGAACTCACATCCCTTCATCCAATGGCCGAAAAACTTATGAATATAAAGGAGGGGAAACCTTACTCATAAGAGTACTAATAGCCTAAGATGTAATATAATAGCTTGTCTATATATATATAATATATAGAATTAGCTTGGCAATACTATTAATAGTAAAACACTCCTTTTATTATCAAGTTTTTAACTATGGATAAAAATTGTAGGGTCAGGATGCATATTAGTCGGTTAGAGTTGAGTGCGTCCCCTAGGGTTGAGTGCGTTCCACTGGCTGTTATTATAGTATATGATAATTATATATATATATATTATATATATACACCACTCCTATGTTTCGAAAGTATGGAGGATTCGTACTTGTAAGTTGTTTCGATGATGTGGCATCCGATTCGAGCGATAGTTCGATTAAAATTGATCTCGCCTATTGATCGGAACTTTTAGAAAACAAATTTCATAATTTTTGACTTCGTTTGTGCTAGTAACGAGTACCCAAAATAAACGGCTGAAAATAAAAAATCTCATAAAAATTTGATAAATGACGTCAAATTTTCAAATCGAAAGTATTGGATTTTGCTATTGATAGTTAAGTAGAATTTTCTAGTAATTTTTATGTAATTTCGCGATACGTTTAACGCCATGAACTTCAAAAACGCTGCCACATCGGGCAGCGTTAAAATTAAATCATTTTTGAACCTTTGATAATATGGTAGAATTGATGCTAAAAATTAATTAAATTTGATTTCTAGATAGTTCCCATAGAATTATTATATTAACGAGCCGATCGGTCGAATCGGATTTCCTATCAGTCGAAAACAATCTTTAAGCACGGAGACGGTTCTCTACTTTCGTAAAGTACAGGAGGCTTACTCTCTCTCTCCGTTAAGTATAATCTATCCTATTGGAACTATTTAAAACCAAATTTATAATTTTTTTATATCATTTACCAAGCGCCATCAAAATGTCTCAAAAATGATTATTTTAAATGGCCGACTGTGGCACGTTTTATGTTCACGGTGTTAGAAATATCCAAATTTAGCATGAAAATTAATTAGAATTCTACTTTAACATCAAGTAGTAAGACCAATATTTCCGATTTTGAATATTGAGTCCTTTATCACTATATTATTATGAGATTTTACATTGTCAGCCGTTCAATTATGAGGCTACTCATTATTAGAGTATTTGAATGCCTAGAAAAAACTAATTGTTATTATTTTTTTTCGATATCATTTGCCTAGTAGACTGACATAGGCTCAAAATCAACAAAATTGTTCAATTGTCGTTAGTGGAGCCGTTTGCAGTTTTTAACGGTGTTAGAAATATCGCAAATCACTCTGTGAATTTGAATTAGAAATTTATTTATACTATATA
>NC_033621.1:11378392-11506153 GCF_001540865.1 Ananas comosus
GGCTACACCTGCCAAAACAGCTCATCCCTCCTCCCGAGCTTCTCAATTTGCGGCGATGTGTTGGCTAGGGACGGGGAGGGGCAGCACTGCGTCCCAAGTGAGCCAAGCATCCTGCAGCAGCTTGAGGCTGCAGTCGTAGTGCCTAATTACAATCGCCTGATGCCGGCCGGACGCAGCTTCCTTAACATCCTTGATAACGGCTACTGTGCGGCAGCCGCGAAGCGGCTGGCGTGCTGGGTATGTGCTCCTTTTCTCGATCAGCTGTTTTCCACTGATAGCATAGAATATTATTTCTTAGAAATATTCACCTAGACCGCTCCAAGATTATCTCATGCATGCCCTTCAAAAACTTGATTCGCAAAAGGGAAAAAAGCCCCAGAACCACTTGAACTTTGCGCCCCCTTTTTTAATCCACTACCTGAACTTTAAAATGTTGAAATTTACCACTTTAATTTTGAGTCAGGTGCAATCTGCACCACGATCCGCCGTTTTGCCAATCTATCTAAATTTTACCGCCTGAACAGAAGAATTGAATGAAAAAAAGGTAACATTGCAGCAGAAACTTAAAGAATAGGAACTCAATTGTAACGATAAAAGGTTGGGGATCACATGGCCAAGTATGATATCACTGTGAGCATACCCTACCTGGAATGGATAACCACTGTACTACGTCTTAGGTGCAATTTTTCCAATTTGATTCTATATTCCTCTATGATATGCATATATTCAATTAAACTTGACAAATTCTTCGACTGGGAAACTGAATAGAGAAAAGCCATCCTGGTTGTGTTCTTTTACTGCAACATCCTGGGTTAAGTTTGATCTTCAATTTGTACAACACTTACTGTTGCAGATTTCGATTCAGAGATGCGATAAAGATGGAGACAACCGGCTCCGCGTGTGCCACTCCGCGTGCCGGTCGTACAACGCGGCGTGCAGGGCATCCCTCGATTGCTCGGACCTCACTCTTTTCAGCAGCGAGGAGGAAGGGGAAGAGCAGTGCACGGGCTACGACGAGATCAAGCCGTGGTGGTTGCGAAGATTCAGTAACTTCTACTTGCAATAGCTCTTGTAGTGTGTTTCTGCTGGAAAAAAAAAAAAAAAAAGTTATGTAAATTATGATCGTTATGGACACTTTCTTTCTCTCTCATTTTTCTAGGGTTTAAAATGTAGGATATAGCCGCGCATTTATTCTGCGTGCCGAAAGTTAGGGTGTGCTTTCGCCTGGGCATCTAAAGAGAGATGTCTGGGGAGTATGTAATGTTAATTTTTGTTCTTTTTTTTGTTCTCTTTTTTTTGTTCTTTTTTTTTTCCTAGTTTCCAGCCCAACCAAAAGAAGGAAAAAGGGGGCTTAGTTTCATAACAGGTTGAGAAACAATTTGGGGTTTGACAAAAACAGTGCGGAATGAGTTATTGTTGTTCTTATGTTGTGCTTTGAAAAGAGAAGGAAAAAAAAATATAGGTAAAAAAATTGATCTCCTTTTGTTTGTCACACGCTGCCACAATTTATGTTTCAGTAGTTAAAGATCCTTTAACTTTTTTTTATGATACTTAGCCCATAATCATTCAACTTATATAGTTTGTACCTGCATTTTGTTACAATTCCACCTTTTCATTGAAGATCTCTCATACTGGATTGAAATGTGTCCACGTTCTAATCATCATATGAGATAACCCAATACCCAAAATTGCTCATGTGAGAGTAATACGGTGGTTTGTGGAGGTATTTTTGTTCAATTTAAAGAATTGGATTGAAAAGGGGATACTGTTGATGTCGGAAAAGATTAGGGATCCAATTATTATAACAAAACGTGGTTGAGGACCCACTGAAATGATTTTAATTTTTCCTATTTTGCCGAGAAGAATCGGTTATTTTATTTAGAAACAAAGAACTTTCCTAAGGGACCAAAAGTGCCAACATTCCAAAACAACCTACTCTTTCTTGTACATGTTTAAATAATGTATTTGAATGGAACAGGAGTTTCACAGGATGCACCCTACTAGGATATTAGTATGCAACCCTAGATATGCAGAAGAGAAATGCTATCCCCAACCCCCACAAATCCCTACCTCTATATCCATGCCTGAGATGTTTGAATAGCACTTGAATGTTGACAAAACTCTACTTTGCCGGCTTCTGCGAGCCGAATCGGCTCGTCAAATCCGCAGAGCATAGCACAACCCAATATGAAAGCAACGCCGAGTGCTATTCCACAGTTGAATAGAGGAAAAAGGCGCATCCCTGTAGAATGCGTCATATGCAGAATTTCCTGTTCTCCGACCATTATTACATGATGGGGATGACAGTCTTCACTCTTAATTTACAACAAACTTCGCGACAAGTCATCGCGCCACAATATCTCTCGAAAGAAGCCAACAGGCGCATACGCCTACAACAGCACGTTGGATTCTCTGGCACGAATAGCTCTGCGACGACGTCGACCTCTCTTCGTCTTCTTCCGGGAAATAGCTGACTTGTGCGTACATGATCATGTTTTGGAGATCAAGCTCTTCATCGGATGGTCGAGAAGGGTATTCTCTGTTGTTGCTCGTAGCCATCGCATCGAGCCTAAGGAGGTGAAATTATTTCAATCAGTGCCGTAAAAGAAAAACAACCACACCCTTCAGAAGCAAAAAAAAAAAAGAAAAAAGAAAAAAAAGAACTGAGAATTAGACTGGATCTATCAGTAAGTTAACCCAGAATGGCATTAACTATTCTTTCATCTCAAATCGTTGTCGCAACAAGCTAACAAACTTATTTTGTCATGCTTGCTCGGTCTAAAACCCAATCATTTCAACGTATGCCAGACGCAGGTGTTAGTCCATTCATCCGGCTAAAATGCAAGGGCATAATCAAAGGGAGGTGTTTAATGTTTCCTAGCGAATGCCCGTATGTTGTAATAGGAAAAGAAAAAAAAAAGAAGAAATATTCCAACTGTCGGAGTAACTATCTTGACTGACAAGGTCACCGCATCAACAAATAAGCGACGAGCAGGACAATTACGTCTAAACCACAATTCACATCCATATATCCCCACAAACAATTTTCAAATATTCAAATATAAGAGAGAAATAAAAAATCAACAAGTACACTTTCTGCTATCTATCGTAATCTACTTTAACTGCATAAACACCAGCTAGTAACTAAGCACACAACAACATTACAAAAAACTTTCCTTAACTTCTAAAATAATAACTTTAAAAACTATACAATGATGCATAGCGACAACATGGAAGTATTAGATAGAACCAACAAAAGAATTTGCCCTAATGTGACAAATCTACCCAATTATATAAGTTGAGTTCTGATGAATCAGGAAGAAGTCACGAGTCACAAAGACGGGAAAAAGACATACCAAATGCCAACAGCATCGAGTTCAATAAAAGAAAGAGACGCCATGGAGAGAGATAGTCGCACAAGAAATAGCCAGAAATACCATAAAAGCAAAAGTTCATGACAATAAACAGGAAAAGATCCATTTTTCCACAACAGTTATTCAGTTAAAGCCAAGGAAGGAAACGAAGGACCTTTGAATCTAGATAGAAATACCAACATGCAGCATAGTAGCATTATTGGATAAAACAAAGGGAAATGCACTTTCCAACATTAATACTAAAGAAACTCATTATTGAGAGAGAGGAAAACCATCCAAGAATTGGAGGGGAGGGTATGTCGGCTCCAACCTATGTATCATATGAGAGCGAAATTACAGAATCGGCCCGACCATACCGGGAAATACAGCCTAGACGATCAACCCAAAGAAGCAAAACACTACTCACCATAAGTACAATTCTAGCTATTGAAGGTTCGAAGTTGTCTTCAGGGACGCGAGCCCAGTAGAGTAAGTCCACTGCTGCAAATTCTTTGACTAACATCAAAACAAAACTTCAGAACTCGACCAGTTCGACCAAACATAGGTACTAAGCAAGTTAGCCAAATTCCAGAGCTCTACTTATGCCGATCCAAACACCTAAGTAAAGACCATATTACACATAAAATTTGACCACAGATGACAGTACTCTCCTTTTGCTCCATTTGTTAAAACTCAAAATTTATTATCAGTTATCAAGATAGAATCTGTGCACCTGGGGTTTCAGACCAGCTCGCTAATACTCATATAAAATAATAGAAATCACGATTACCAATATCATGAACATATCAAGATTAAAGGAGAATGGAAGGTGAACAAAATTGTACATGGATTCTAGGAGTCACTCCTCTAGTAGCCTTCCTCTAGAAGTCTAAAAGCACTATATCGAACAATATGTTTATCGATCTATGAGGAAAAAATACCAAACATGCTAGAAGCAAAGCAATAAATCAGTTTGTAATTATTTTTTTTAATCAAACTAATATTTAAACAAACAACCAATAGTCTATTACTGAAGTACTGAATTTCAACAGTACATACTCATTATAGAAGTCCATATATTGAGAAGAAATCCGCGAGTTGTAACGAGATTGGACAGTTAAATGACTAGACAAATTCAACGTTCATAAGCTTAGGTCAGCCTGGTGCCCGCCACAAGAGGGAGCACCATGGAAGCCCAGATATTGTGTGGGTTCACTCGTTTTAGTATGACTGATGGAGATGGTCCTGAATAAAATTAATTGGTTGCTAGCTAAGGTAATATTTTTGCCTGAAAGCTTTCAAGTCCATCCTAGAAAATTGCTCAGTTGCTTAAAACAGGAACGATGCTGCTTATAATAAGGAAAAGCTAGCTTCTGTGAATTGTCAAAGGGGCAATTTAGCCCCACTTCTACCTTCGCTTTCATCACCAGCAGCCTCTACTCTAATAGAACGTTTGGCAAATAAAAAGAATCTAGAGTTTCTGCTGCAGCATGAAACAAAAATGACAAAGTGAGCCTCAAATGTTGAAGCTCAAATTTGGTGCCTTTAACAACAGTAAAAGAAGCTATTCTGCGTAAAACCATATAGTGCTTCTTCTAACAACACTACTCAAACAACACTTTATGAGACAACACTATACCCTACCAAGGCTACCCACCAGCAAAGACTAAACAGACCATGAGAAGGGCAACTCACTACCCAACGCTACCACCAGTAGGGGCTGTGTGGAGGGCCGAACGTAGTTTACCCCATATTCACAGCACCTATTTCTGCAATTCGCTTCTCTAATACATGGACCACCCCGGAGAAAACTTAACTGCATCTCTATGGTCTGCTCTCAGCTTCTATGGCTTTTCTCATTCTCTTCACTATTTCAGCTTCTATTTCAGCTTTTATGACTTGTATGATTTTATTAACCATTAAATGACTATTTCACAGATGATATTAATCAAACAATTATGAATGAAGAAACAGTTTAAAACAGCATATCAAGAGTGCCCTAAAAACAATATCTATATGAAAATAAATCCAACTTCTTTGTTGTTTCCCCAGTGACAGTGGAGCATTATTCAATGTGAAATATTTATATGTACGGAAAAAGAACACTAAATGTAACAGCAAGTTGCCCATACCTCAACAAACTTGAATAGATCCCATTATTTCTCGGATTTGCCGACCCTTCATCACTTAGTTACCATAGAGAAACATCAAGGTAAATTTCACAACTGGAGTGCACCCCAAATAGCTAATCATTATGGACTGTCTTGTCATATGCAGCTCCATGTATGATGAAAACCGAGTTACTTCCTAGATAGTAAATTTTGCATGTATCTGTCCAACAGTAATGGTATATAAGGGATATAAATTTCTCATTAAAGATCACATGCTCATAAATGGATATCAATTAGATGATAATGTACCTTGAGAGTTGCGGGGAGCGTAAAAAAAAAGGAAGAACCACCTTAAAGACGTAACTGGCATATGACACATCTTCTTCAACGAAATGAATTAGGCATCTCCTGTACTGTCAAAGACATAGTAAGCAACAAGCCCAACAAACTAGAAGTCGAGACAAGCATTTAACAATGAAAATACTACCTTTCCTCTAGAATACCATCAAGGTAAGGAAGCCACTTTCAAGTGTTAAATTCTACCTGCTTGTTCACAGCCCATCAGTTCCACCACTACTGCTTAGGGCCACGTTGGTGTTCAGTGGAACGGTGCATTTTCTGCTCTCTGTTCAACATTGGCAGTTCAATGTGATTTTCTCTGTTCCACGCTGATTATTTCTCTGTAACTTCTTCAATACCTTCATGTATGTACACTGCACATGGACACGTCGCTCGGCACAGTATAACCAAATGAAGCTTAATTAAAGATAAAATGAAAGAACATGCCGCAGCAGTCGTGGGATGGGTTTACACTGTACTGCAGTTTTGTAACTTAGATGCACAAAGCACTTGACTCGGAACATGTCCCTTTCTGTGTAACTGTCTCAACATGCGTCAGTACACCCAGCCACTTGGTATGAGTCATGTTGGACTTGCTTTTTAGCTGCAGGTTCTGCCTGGTATATATTACCTTTGAAAGGAAATGCCGGGAAAAGTCCGCGAATATGCATCTCTTCATAAAGCTTTGAAACCTGTTTCAGGTTCCCACATCTGATGTAACCTTGAATCAATGTCCAATACGTCACATAATTAGGGTCTATACGACTTTCGATCATTTGATCTAGAAGCTTGATGGATTCTTCCATATCCCCTTGACTACATAGACCATTGATCAGTGTAGAATAGGTAATAACATTCGGATCAATTCCATCCTCTATCATTTTTTGCTTTAACTTGAAGGCCCCAGTGGTATCACCAGATTTGCAGTATCCATCAATCAATGTATTATACGTAACAACATTAGGACCCACACCCTTCAAACGCAGCTTACCGAAAAGATTAAGTGCCCTACTTAGGTTACCGGACTTGCAAAGACCATTAATTAGGGAATTATAAGTTACAATATTCGGAACAAGGCCTATTCTCTGCATCTCATCCCTTAACTCAAAAGCCTCGTCTACATAGCCTGAAGCTGAATAGCCATGAATAAGAGTCGAGTAAGTAAAATTGTCAGGTACAAAGCCTCTGTTTAACAGTTCTCTGAAAAATCTTTGTGCATCCGCAACCTTCCCAGACTTGCATAGACCACATATCACAATATTCCACATAATGTTTGTTGGTTCAAGATTTACACTTGCAGCTCCATTAAAGACTACTGCAAGTTTATCCATATTGATCTCGTTAGTGTTGCAATCAAAAGGCTTAGCAATAATTTGGTAATCTTGAAGCATGCTAATATCTACCATTTTCTGCAACATCAAATTTGCCTCATCAATCTTGCCCTCCCTGTAGAGAGCACTTATTAGGCTACCACATATAAATATATTCGGAGTTAAACCTTCCTCAGTCATTTCGAAATAAAACTCTAATGCATTTGCTACATTTCCTTCTTTACACCAACCGGCAATTAGAGTTCCATAAGTTACAATATTGGGAGCCAATCTCTTCACACGCATTTCAGATAGAAGATCATCGACCTTACTGCACATCTTAGATTTGAACAATCCCGTAATCAATGAATTGAACATTTCAATTGAAGGAGAAAACCCTAATTTTTCCATCTCATCCCGAATTTTTGAAGCACCGAGAATATCGCCTATTCTACAGTAACCATCGATTAGTGTCCTATAAGATAAGCTATCGGGAGAACTTCCCCATTCTCGCATCTTGGTAATAACCTCTTCCGCTTCTGCCATCCTCTCGATCTTACATAACCCATTGATAACTGTATTAAAAGTGACTACGCTCTTCGTAAAGCCCCTGACTAAGATTTCGCTCCAAAGCTTCAAAGCTTGTTCAGGTCTACCTGCCTTAAAGAGGCCATCCATTAAGGTGCTGCAGCTAATTTCATTAGGCGCCACACCCCGTTTCAACATCAAACACCACAGTTTAAGGGCATCATCAACAGAACCCATCGAGCAAAAACCCTTGAAAAGCGTATTATAGGTTAGAACCGTCGGTTCAATCCCCTTGTTTAACATTCTGTCACAAATCTCAAATGCTTTGATCATGTGACCCTCTCGGCAATATCCATTTATGAGCGCATTATAGCTGTAAGAATCTGGCGTTAAATGTGCATCTTCCATATCTTTTGCTGTCTTCTCAGCTTCTATCATTTTCCCCAGTTTGCAATACCCATTGATCATGGCATTATAAACAAACACATTCGCCTTCAGTCCGGTGCTTAACATTTCACCCCTGATCCGGATTGCGTCGTCCATTCTTCCCAATTGGCAATAAGCGTTTATGAGAGCACCATAAGCTACTTCATCGATCACCACACCAGGAACCTCCTTCATATCCGTAAGGACTCTCTCGGCTTCCTCAACCTTCCCTTCTTTGCAATATCCCTTAATCAACAGAGTATAAGAAACAACATTCGGCGAGATCCCTTTGTTGTTAATAGAGTTGAAAATGTTCACTGCTGCTTCCGTCTGACCCAAACTGCAATACCCATTAATCAACGAATGGTACGCCACGAGATTCACCTCAAAACCCTTCCTTTCCATTTCCGACATAAATTCCACAGCCTTTTCTACCTTCCCATCACTACAATAAGCATCAACCACTATAGAAACCGTGAAGGCATCGGGTAGAATCCCGGCCCTACCCATCTGCTCATACACATGAATCGCCACACCGCTCTCGCCGCACTTAACCAAACAGCTTAAAAGACTATTGCATGAGCGCAAACTAGGCTTCAATCCACATTTGGGCATATTATCAAACACGTAGAGGGCATGTTTTCGGAACCCGGATTCAGCGTAGACCTTGAGGAGCATGTCGAACACCATGGGCGAGAAAGAGAACTCCCTGTAAACGCTAAGCAGCTCATTGAAGAGGAAGGTTACCGGCGACCTCGCGGCGCCGGAGATCCGCACCGAGTCCCGTATGTACGCCCTCGCGTCGTGGAAGAGGCGGCCGCGGGAGAGGATATGGACGAGCTTACAGTGGGATTGGAGATTGGGTCGAAAGTAGGGTTGGGCGGAGGCAATCTCGAAGAAACGGAGGGAGGCGCCAGGGTCGAGGCGGAGGCGGCCGAGGACGGCGGCGAGGAGCTCGTCGGAGAAGTCGAGGGGGAGCTTCTCCACGGCGTGGAAGCGCTCTAGGGTTAGGATGCGGCAGAGGCGGTCGAGGAGCTCCGAGGAGGGGATGCGGCGGGGGCGGCGGAGGGAGGGGGATGCGTGGAGGGAGCGGCGGAGGAGGAGGGGACAGGAGAAGCATCGAAGGGGCATCTACGGTTTCGAGGTGGTCGGGGGCTCGCCGGAGAAATCTAGGGTTCCGGCGATGGGCGGAGGAGGAGGAGAAGGGAGAGCTCCATCACTATCGACGAAGGTTTCGACCTCGCGCCGTTGCATAGTTGTGTAAAGGTTAATTTTCACGGAGCCCCATCAACTCTACCGAATATAAAAAAGCTCTTCACTTGTACTTTTTTTAATGTTTTAAAAATTGGGGTTCAAATAGCGACCCTAAAATGGTCGATATTAGCGCGACATCATAAAATATTTAATTATTATTTTTTATTTTATTATATAAAAATATGCATAAATTAATATTCTAGTATCTTACTTAATTATAAAATACTGACATATACACAAAATTAAGTATAAATATATTTTCAAGTTTTCTGCCGTTAGATCCCCTTTGATTATTTTTATCCATTAAATTATACTATTCAATTAACCACCCATTCAACCTTGGGGGACCACTATCATCTTAACCGCANTCGTGCCGAACGTCGTGCTCACCTCCGTTGGGGTCAACGATGCCCTGGTTTGCGAATTTGACGCAATGTAAGCGCTGTGCGCGCTGTTTCGCTGAGGTTCGCGTCGGGTGTGCGTTTGCCACAAGGGTTGGCAGTGCTCCGAAAGGTGAGCACGGCCTCCGGCACGTCGAAACCTATCAGTGGGTATCTTGGCTCGGCAGTTTGACCTCTGGTTTGCGTAGTTGGACCGTAAAGCACCGAAATCGCATGAAATAATGCGATTTCAGGTAATCGGGAGGGCTTTTATGTATGTTGGGTTGTTGCGGCTGCTGTTGGCAGCATGGATGAGCTGTGGTTGACCTCTGGACTGATTGTCCAAGGCCCCGGACCTTTGCGATGATTGAAAAATGCTCTTCCGGTGCGTTTGTCGGCAAAATCCGCCGACGGAACGCGGTTTTAATTCGGAATCCTTCCGACGGTGCCTCGTGAGCATTTGTTGAATCGCTTAGCCTTGTTGGCTGGTCACTCGCGTCATTTTGTGGGTTGGACACTAACCCGGTGGACCTTCCTTAGGTCCGGTTGACGTTCTTTTGCAGTCAGGAGACAGGTGCAGCATTTGTACAGGTGGGTACTTCGATCCGAAGTCGGTACAGTGGTGCACGCTCGGTGATATGTCTTCTATCCCTGTTCTCTGGTTGCTACTATCGTATTGTCTATTGAGCTTGCATCCCAGTTGATTTTATTATACTCTACTTGTATGTTTCCATGCTTAGTATCATGTGTAGGAGTAGAGTAGTTTATCCATATGTGATTCCAGTGACCTGAGTGGTCGGTTCTCGTACTTCGTTTCGGTGACCTGATTGGTCAGTTCTCGCTTTCCGTTCGATGACCCTTGAGGTCGATATACCCTAAAGGGTGGGATTGTCGGCTAACGCCGACGGATGATTATAGTCTACTCAGTTCCACTGTTTGGTATGTTTGCGACCTAGTCGGTCAGCTTCGTGAGTTCCGTCATTGATGACCTTTGAGGTCGGTGTACCCTGAGGGGTAGGATTGTCGGCTGGTGCTGACGGTAGTTCTGGACTATATCGATACACTCTTGTGACCATCGGTCGGTTCTTGCGTTCGTACATTAGTTGACATTGAGCAGTATTTACATACTATCTTTATTTACTCTGCCTGGNATATATATATATATATATATATATATATATATATATATATATATATATATATATATAACACTTCGGAGAAAGATTAACTCTGGTCAACTCGGTTCTCACCAACCTACCTTTATTCTATTTATCCATCTTTAGAGCACCACAATGGGTCCTGCACCGGATAGAAGCCTTACGAAGAGCATTCTTCTAGAGAGGGTGCTCTAAAGTTTCTGGAGGTGCATGCCTTGTCAATTGGAAATTTATTTGCGAAAAGAGGGCGGATTAGGGATCTTAGACATGGAATCTATGAACGTGGCACTTCTCTCCAAATGGTGGTGGCGCTTCTTTAATGAACCTCATCTGTCTTGGTGCAATCTCATCAAAACCCTCTACTACGTCAGACGCAGGCCGCTACACGAAGGTCGAGCCTTCGCTCCACACTCACAATGGTGGAAAAGTGTAGTACGCTGTCGTGAGGTTTTCAAGCGCAGTATAACCTACGGCTGGGTAACGGAAGAAACATCAGAATCTGGACTGATATCTGGATTGGTGAAGCCCACTTGAGCACCTTGTTCCCAAACATGTTCGCCTATATCAACAACAAGAATGCCAGAATCTCAGTGCTGGAGTGCTAGCGGTTGGAGATGGCGCTTCATCTGTCAGGGCTTCTCGGCGTCAACTTCGGGGGAAAGGCGTAGACAGATAAATCAATTCAAAGATTTGCTCACTACTGGCACCCCACAAAACTTACCCGACACACCAAACTGGAGGTGGACTATGCATCAACGGTTCACTTTGAAATCCCTCTACAACTTCCTTACCGACTCTGAACTCAGGGACTCATCTACTAATCTAATCTGGCATTTGAAAACACCGCTCAAAATTAAAACCTTTATTTGGTTGCTACTTCGGAAAAGGCTACCCACTACTGACAGATTGTTGACTCGCAGAATGAGGGTGGATCAACACTGTGTTCTATGCGCTTCCCCCACAGAAAACTACGGTCACCTATTCTCCAACTGTGTTTTCACTCGTTACCTTCTACTTACCACTGAGGGGCAGTTTTCGCTGATCAATGCCCCAGGGGACGTCCGAGAACTATAGACCCAAACTGGCAACTCATCGCCGCTTCAAGATCAAGCGGCTTAACCTGCCTAGCTGGAATCTGGTGGATCGTGTGGACGGAAAGGAATAACACCATCTTTTGCGCTAAACCACCCAACGTCCTTCATTCTGCCGCAAGGCTGAAAGTTTTGTTGGCTGACTGGTCTGAGTATCTTTAACCATCGGTGTTCCATCTTTCGTGCTTCTTTTCTTTCTTGTTGATTTTTTTTTCCTTTTTCTGTTCCTCTTTTTCTTCTCCGGAAGCCCTAACTGCTTCCAACGCTTAGTTCACTTTCACTTGATGAATGAAGCGGGTAGCTTGCTACCTTTTCTCAAAAAAATTATTTGGTTAAGTTGAAGGTTGCTTGAACTGAGTTAGATAGGAAATAATTTTTGTTTGAAATGGTTTTGTAAATTATTTGACAAATTTTTATGATGTTGAATAAAAAATTTTTACTAAATTTTATTTTTTAAAATTAAAGTTTGAATTAAATTATAACTTTAAATTGAATTAAAATTTTAAATTTAAATTTTAAAAGTTAAGATCAAAAATTACATTTCCATATTTTAATTTAAAATATAAATTAAAATACGAAAATTTAAAATTTAATTTTTACGTCTAAATTTAAATTTTTAATTTCAATATATAATCTAAATTCGAAGTTTAAAATTAAAATTTCAACATATAAAATTTTAATTTAAAAATTGAAATGTTAAAATTTAAAACTAAGATTTAAAGTATATAAATTAAATTTAAAAATTAAGAAATTAAAAATTTAAAAGTAGATTTTTTAATATTTATAGTGTATCGAAGCATTCGTAACTAAAATATTTTTCTATTTCACTCTTAAGCATATATGTAAACATACGTCATCCATTATCCTAAAGGAAGCCTTTGTAGTTTATTGAAGATTTTATTGAGAAATTAAAATATACATAGCAGGAAGCTATAGCCTCTGATCAACTATAGGCAATTTTAAATGTATAGATCTGTCGTTCCACCATTCTTTCTATTTTGATGCCCTTAAAACTTTGGCGTATTCAATCTTAAATATTTTTGACTACATTCTTAGCTAATGAAATTGCGAATATTACTAAATTAACTAATGGCCAAAAATTGTTTTGTTAACTAATCACCAAACCAAATTTAGAAAAATAACAAAATTAACAAGTCAAGGTTAAAAATAAGTTAGTCTGATGGTCTATTTAAGTACGGCCAAATAGTTGAGAGTTTTGAATTTTGCTTGACGAATGCTGACGAAAGGCCAATCTTTGATAATAAAACGACTTATGGTAGAGATTAGATTAATTGTCATAAACATAGTTCTTTGCTTTCCTGACTTTCTTTCACTTCCAAAAGGTGCTACAATTTTATCGACTGCGGTGAAACACACCAAAAGTATAAAACAATGCTTAAATGAGATCTTAATTAAATCAAAAATAAACACAGCAATATTTTTGAGAAAGAAGGTAGCAAGCTACCTGCTTCATTCATTAAATAAAAATGAACTGAGCGTACAACTTATGGAGAAAGCAGTTTAGGTCCTCCAAAAAAACATACAAAGGAAGGTTAGGGGAAAAAACAAAAAAAAAAAAGACGAGACAGTAAAGAAGAGGTGCGAGGGGGAAGACGGACTAGCGTCCGTCTTTTACCAGCAGCGCAGTCCTAGTTGCTTGTCAAGAGGTGACACGTTCTAGTGACCGTTAGCGGTAGACCGGAATTCTCTAGAAAACGAGGTTGTGTTTCTATCCCCTCCAGACCTACCCACCATATTGCGCAAGAAGGGTCAGGCCTTTAGATCTTAACGATTCAACAGAAATGTCGGAGATTCTATCCCAGAGATTCCGAACCGCGCGGTGGTTGTCAACCAAGGTGCGATCAAATCCGTCCACATGTAATAGGATCTGACCAAATACACGAGTACAGAAAAGATGAACGCGGCTTCCGTAGAACAACACAGAATACACAAGTGTTGTACAACGAGCATCGCCCGATTTGGCAGGTCTGTCGCGATGTGTAATCTTCTCCCAGAGCAAAATAGCACAGATGAAAGATTTTAAATTTTGACAGAAATTTTCAATTCTCCAAATGCGTGGGCTGTGCAGGTTTGCTGTCGATCAAGTGAATGAACTGGTAAAGGGAATGAATGTAAATGTTTTGTTGGCGGTCCTTCGCCATTTGCATTAGTTCCGGCTGTCGCTAGTGGAGTGGTGGAGAAGGACGGCAAAAGGGGTCTTTAAGCCATCATACAGTTGTGTACGGTTTCAGCAAAATGGACGCCACAAAAACCAAACGGCAAATAATACCGCACATCGCATCCATCTGCATTCTAAGCACTGAAAATAAGAGACATCGCCCCTTGTTTGAGATCTTCGTAAAAAATATCCCGGGAATAGAGGTGCGAAGGGGGTTTCCCAATCCAAATAATCGGGCCACATCAGTAATAACGCGAGATTGATCATATAAAAGAGAGAATCAAAATTTGAGTCACCCCGAATTGACTTCGTTTTCGGACACGCGACAAATTTGCCGTATACAAGGAATTTTTCCCTGTAACAAGCGAATAGCTTAGTTGTACGCTGTAACATGACAAACCAACAAACTATTAGTAACGAGAGCTGCTATACTGAAAACACACACACACACACACACACACACACACCAACACAGCACCACACACATGAAATATATAATATAGTATATACAAATACATATACATATATATATATATATATATATAATTACATATACATATATATATATATAATATATTACATATACTATATATAATATATATATAGAATATAATATATAATATTATTATTATAATATATATATAGTATTATATACAATATATTATAATAAAAACTCGAGGGTGTAAGTATATAACACATACAAAAACTACTACTACACCGCTCCCGCGAGTAACTCAGACATCACCATTAACAAAATACCTAAAACTACCTGGGAGGGTACTCCTTTAGCTCTGCAACTCCGTTCAGGAAGGGCCCTCTAACTCGCAACATCGCTTTCCACGATCATGCTATCCAGCAATAGCAGCATCGCACAGAAGAAGCTCCAAAAAAGGGTCAACAACTAGGGTGTGAAACTACTGCAAAAAAAATAATCCCAGTGGTACCGCTACCGGACCTCACGGCTCGAACCCACTAAATCTATAGAAGGGTATGCTCATAGGATGTAAAGGAAATGGAGAAATCTATATTATATGCCAACTATAACTATCATTTACCGAATCACATAAACTTATCTGTAAAAAAAAATCAATCTCTGACCCAATCTCACTAAGGAATTGAACACACACCGTCCGCGCTGCGTCGAAGCCATAACTAATCAAATACCACTCCACTGCTGGAATAGTTAGTGAGAGCCGAGTTCAATCAGGACACACGACCGAACAGCAAACCGCACAAAGCCCCGACCTACCCGAGGCACTCGATGGCTACCCAATGGAGTATGCAAGCGTGTCTTTGCCGACTCGAATCATGGCTTTCACAGGCATAAGTCAAAGCAAATGGTCTAACTGGTCTAACAACCAAAACTTCCAGTGGCCGACTCGAAATCTGATGAGCAAAAATAGGCAAATGTTCTACGTACGTCCAACCGCGACTGGCCACCCGACATGCCGGAAACAAGTCATAACACTACTGTATAAAAAAACTCGTGCAGCCCAGCAACGACGTAAATTCATTCTAGCACTAATTCGATATCCAGCCGCTATCAAACTGGCGATTAACAAACAAACCACAGCTCGCTAAACTAAATCAGTATAATCGACAAATGTACAATATGAGTTTCTCTGCTAAGTCAAGTTCAAGTCAACATGTAATAATTTATCTAAACATTCTAACTTCAAATTCAAATTCATTTAACGGACAGATGCAAACTGCGAATTGAAAGGGCAACTAAATGATGAAATATATCGAAACTAAAATTACATGCTGTCAATAACAAGGCTTAGGAGGAACATCCGACGATTTCGGATAAACATTTAATCCAGCCTCAAAAGTAAATTCTATGACACGGAGAATGTCACTTAGGAGAAGAATCACGCCCCCGCACGTCACTCGGCCGCTCCAACGGCACACACTACGCACGTAGGCTCAAATCGGCTCTCGCTGGAAATCAACCGTCGATCCGAAACTCCACCTCGAGGCCTTCACCGTGCCTCCACCTTCAATCTAGAGAGAGAGAGGAATTAATTAAGCAGCCACATCTCCCGTCAGGTGAGTAATTACGAGGAGAGTGTGGTGTGGTATAACACATTCAACGATAAAAAAAAGAAACCATTTTTTTTATACCCTCTCATCCAACTCCATTAACAGCTGAGATCCGGACCCGATTGTTTTAGCCGGTACTTTCTTTGAGTGGCGCCTCTCAGCGCCCAAGCTCGCAACACAGGGTAGCCGGTACCCGAAGCCCGATACCGACCGTACCCAACACTGAAAAATACAACTTTGCAGATGCCATGTTTAAAAAAACTCTAGCTTTGCATCGCACTGAGTCCGGTTTTTGCACACTATTTCGCCTCAAAACGACTATCGACTTGTCGCGACACTCCCTAAATTCGACAAACCTCAAGATGCCTGAAATCTCGCTGCACACCCAAAACTAGGGTTACACATTTGTAATTTCCAAATTTGAATTCAAATACTATAATATATATATTAATATATATATAATATAATATAGTTCGGCTTTGAGGCTGTCAATGCCCCCCAAGCAAGCTTGTGCGTGTAAATTTTTTACCGTTAAAAGTCTAGCCATTTGATCCATTTTAATTCGTTAGATTACACATTCAACCAAACATCCATTGAACGCCTAGGGGGCCCACATCATGCTAACCGCACATCTCTTAATCCCAAGGGCCAAAACTTACAAGCATCCCAATGACATTGTACATTAAAAGTATAGAGCTCAATTATATAATATATAGTATACTATATAGATATAATTATATATATAATATATATAATGTATAGTATATATAATATATAAATGTATATATATATGTGGTTGATATTGGAATTAAGAGTTGTTTCAGTTGTGAATCGGCGACCAAATCGGCGACAAATAATAAAAGCTAGACTTCGATGCCGCGCCAGTTCCTGCTGAAGCGCGCGGCAAACGATCAGTTCGAATATACCGATGGACCTGATCTTCAGGAATCACGAAATGTCCCTGAGGGTTAGAAATCGGGCAAAAACGAAAAACTTGAAGAAAACCGAAAATATTTTATTTCGTATTTCTGACGGTCAATCAAATGTCGAGTGCGTAGCCAAAATTGCACGCGCTGGCGAGGGCTGGACTATAAATAATATGCTTTGAGAAGGTTTTGCTGCCAATGATATCTGTAAAAATGTGGCAGCTAGGGTTTTCCATGATCTTTTCTGCCCAAGGTCCACCAATACCCTAGCCATCGCATCATCCTCTACCCTGCCCGTGGGCGCACTGCCCCAGCCGTTCGGCAGAAGCACCTCCTCCGCCGAAAAACCACCGATCTCCCTCCTCAATCTCTCCCAAGACCTACACTACCCTCTCAATTCCGATGAGCTCTGGAAGCATCTAACATCTGGGGATGCATTATGCCTCGGCCCGAGACGCGCACCTCTGACGCCGCCACCGCTGGCGTCGCCATCCCCGGCAGCGCCGCCGGCCCGCTGGTGCAACTGCGTGAGCCTGGGTCACTATCGGCGCGAGTTCGTTAAGCTCGAGATTGCGTGCAGTAGCTGGCCCTAAGCGGCCCACCTCGTCCTTTATCTAGCCGCCGCGACCTCGTTTTCCGCGTGCATACCTCGCATCTCCAGTGCACACCGCGCTGGCTCGCCGTTTGCGTGACGGACCATAAAATAAGCCTAGAAATCACATAAAATAATAGGAATTCATGGAAATCGGGAGATGCTTTTATACAAATGTGTTGGTTGTGGTCGCTGTTGGCAGCGTGTCGGCTGTGATGGGTGACCCTCTGACTGTTGTCGCAAGGCCCCAAGCCTTTCCAGAAAATTAATTGTTAGATTTTCAAGTAACGTTATTTCGGGCGAAATCGTCCGCCGCGAACGCGTTTTTCAGTATTTTCGATTCCTTCCGACGGTGCATACTGGACTATTGTTATTATTGAGCCTTGCTGGGCGGTCACTACGCCTGCATCATTTCGAGGGTTCGAAAATGAAATGGGAACGACAGGTTGATTCCGGTGTCGGAAATTGACACTTTACTGGGAATTCCGGATCGGAAGATATCTACGATAATCGCTTCGATAGAAGGCGATGTTTCGTGTCATGTCACTTTGTAACAATCGTGATTAGGGGCAATGGTGACTCGTAGTTGAGTTCGCAGTTTTCGGGAGAACATGGTTCGTGGTCCCGGCGGAATCCGGTTGACGGTTTTCCGAGACTTTCCGCGGTGTTCAGCAATATCGATTTTAGAAAACCGATTTCTGTAGGTTCATTGGTGGGGAGTGTGGGTTATTAAAGTAGTAATACTATGTTGTGGGTCTAGATTCTAACATGCGGTTGGACCTTGTAGTTCAGTTGTTCTTCTCCGCAGTCGAGAGCCATTCCATATTTAGCAGGTGGGTACTTTCGATCGCGAAAGTCGTACAGGTGCAGCTCGTGATATCTTCTTACCCTTAGCTGTTCCTATTATTACTCCATATGCATATATTATATTTGATTAGCAACTACACTATGTTTCTTGTTGCTCCTAACTTAGTTATCTGCATATTCTTATCATGTTAAGAAGTAGAGCAGTTTTGTGATATCTGTGACCTGGTTGATACCGATCTCGTTATTTCCGTTACGCTGCCATGGAGTCGGTTTTTTTGTTTTTTTTTTTTTTTTTTTTTTTTTGTTATTTTTTTTTTGTTGGTCTTTTTTGGGGGTACTTGGTCTTTTTTTTTTTTTGTGCGTTTTTGCTGGTGGCATTGTTAACTGCATTTACTTGTGACCTACTTGTCAGTCGACTATATAGTGACCTGTACGGTCGGCTACCGCCCTGAGGGGCTGATCTGTTGCTGGTTGCCGACCGGTTGGTTATGACATATCAGCATCGATCGTCGCGAGACTCGTACGCATTTCAAAACGACACCAGTGTCTGATCCACCCGCAAGAGGTATATTCTTTTTTCGGAAAAGTGGTTCGGTTGCGACCCAGTGAGACCAGGCGACCTAGCTGTCATATGGCAGGTAGAGTGCAGTGGCATAGGGCCTGAGGTTGCGGAACAATAGAGCAGTTTCGAGGATTGGGTATACTTTGGACTTGTCGTCTGGTTGACGCATACATTTAGTAGCAGTAGTTTTGCATTATACTTTTCTTGTCATTATATCATAATTGCTCGTAAAGGTCCCACTTACCCTACTTTGTGTTTATCCTTTCTCTGTTGTGAGTAAACCCTCGCCTTTCGTCGGCGTTGGTACCGGCACTGGAGGGAGACATTTTACATTCTCAACCCCCGCACACGCCCATTACATGGGGTGACGAAGTCGTAGGTCCTAGTGGGACGGATCGTGAGGAGCGAGTCTAAGGCGACAGCGATAGAGCCACCGTCACTCGTTGTCTGTTATTTCTCTACCTGCTTATTTAAATAAATACTTAGAAATGTTTTATGGTTCAGTTACTAATTACATGATATTCATTCTAAGTTTATAAATGTAATAATGGGAAACGAGATTTCTCGGCAAATAATGAAAATGATTTCTACCCCTCGTAGTAAGCGTTTTTTAAAAAAGAAAAATATTCTGTGGAAACAAGTTTTTAAAAGATTTCTCGTGGTTTTCTTAATTTATATTTCAAATACAAGTTTCGCGGGTAGGAAACATTTAACTAATAGTAATGAGTTTTACGATTAAAACTTGAATGTTAAATTCTGTGTGATGGTAAATGATGTACGGAGTATCTAACGATCATGTTGTTATTTAAGTTATAGGTTTGTATTCGTTGGACATCTGTTACTTTGCGACGTCGTGCAAAACAGAAGCTCTGTTCGGGTGAACAGTAACTCCCTGTAATTTTGTGGCGGATACTGGCATCCCGAATCAAGGTTTTCAAAAAAAAAAATTTAACAACTTCTGCATCTGTTATGAACTAGAGACGCCGAAGGGACGTGACATGATAAATATGTCATATCACCATAGCTGCGTAGGTTTAACTCCACAGGGTGAATTATCCTCGGCGCAACTGACCACACCTTCCCACCATAGCGAGTAGGGTACAAAGCTTCGGCGCTCATGCGTGGCCTTCTCTGACAGGGCTGCATATAGCGAGAGCTAATTAATTACACCACAGCAGGTATGCCATGTAAAAGAGCGCTAACCTCACCATTTGGTTAAGAGGGCTAGCTGCATGGAATGTCCATTACTTCTGATCCCTAACATCCTATCTCTTTACTTTTACACAAAGATTTCCATTTGACCGAGGCATGTGCCACACAGCAATTTTGGAGGCACCCTGTCTAAAAGAAGGCCGTCTCAGTGGCTTACAATCTGATGCAGTACCGCACTGCGGACGCTTTGAAATGAGAAAAGAATACGGCAAGGTTTAGAAATACACGAGTATGACGAGGTAAGTCTTCCCCCCAAAAGGAGAGAAGTTTAGCTATTCCATCCTTTCAATTCTCTCCTCCTATAACGAGCGATGACCAAACCCAATCCTCACTTAGCGAATTAGTTTGTTGTGGAGGCGAGAAGTGTTCAGGTAGTGAAAGGTAGATTGCCGACTTTGCATCCTAAGAATGCTAGCTAGTTCTTTCTGACTATTGGCGTGAATTGCGACCCGAATGTAATGTAAAATGCGAAGAGTTGTGTCCTTATTGATCTTAGACTGAGAGGCCCACTCGAAAATATTCCCAAACAAATAGCAGGTTGTATAAAAACATTTTTTAGGCTCGCAGAAGAAAATTGTGTTGTTCAGCGTATTGGAAATAACAGTCCGTATTGACAGTCTACGGATGGTCCAATTCCGCAACAGCAGGTGTTGCCCCTCGCAGCTGATCAGTCAGCCCTGGCAGACAGTTGCTACAATAGGAAGAGTAAATGAGAGAGGTCTCCCGGCTGAGCCCCTTCCTTACTTTCATCCACTTAGTCGGGGTGTCCATTCACTTAGGATTGACTACTTTGGCGTTGCAGATGCATTGTTCAATTCAAGCCCAACCACTTATCATTGATCCTCAAGCCATTGTACGGTATCTTTATTATAAGAAAGACCATCTGACACACTAGTTAGTGATTAAAGATTAAGGGATTTGTGATTTTTAAAGCCTTTGTACTATTCTGTAAATTAACTCCTACAGAAACATTGGGATAATTAATCTTTTATATCAAATATATTGATCGTTCAACCTGAGACTATTGGGTCAGAGTACTTATTAACTTGAGAGAAGATAGTGATGGTTTTTTTATATTTTATTTTATATTTTTTAAAGAATCAACGAGTGGAGTGTTAGAGTTCTATATATGATGTACTCACGACAGAACTATATGATGATATACCTATTAATATAGTTTTCAGTTTAGATCATACTAATAACAACCAAACCATAAATCACACATTGTAGACAATAAGTACATTTCACAAACATTAGTTTGGAAGATGAAGAAAAACAATATAATAAAGGACTTCAGATTCGTTAATTTTTTATGGCATTGATCACCATCAGATAAACTAACACATTTTTCTCACACACACACACACTGCATCAAAGATGTATTACTTGTTCTATTTTTTGCCTGAAACAAATGGATAGACAGTAGTAGACTTCAAGCACTCAAATAATCTTATTTATTACATAACTTTGCATTCAAAAGATTATACTGTCTACTTTTGTCCCAGATGATAGAACAAAGTATTAGACCTCAAGCAACTCAATAGCAATGGCTGTCACGAACAACACACGAGAGGTGTTTTCAAGATAGTAGAGTATATGAACACCGTCTATGTCCTTGTATACACCATTTCGCTCATCGATTAAATTATCAACTCTTTCAATCAGAGGTAATCGGAACATCAGTTGCTTCAGGCAACGCTCGTTGTTCTTTTTCAACATCTTCTAAAATTATGAAGCGAATTTTGCAATGGTACTTCTTGTTGATTTTGTGTTCTTTCATGTAGGTCTCCAACGTAGAGAGACAATCTCCTTCTCTGTTCACGCTGGAGAAAGAAAGAATAAGGCGATCATTATGAACTAACGAAATAATTTGAAACTAACACTATGAAATATAACCAAAGGATGATAGGAGACAGACTAAGATGATAAGGGCTTGTTTGGCTTCCTTCTAAACTAGATTGTTTTGAGTAATTATATGAAAATGGCATGTATTAATTGCTTGTATATAGTTTAGTACAGTTAAGAAGTAAAATACTTTAAAGGCCCGTTTGGTTGGCGGTATCAGAGCAAGGATAACTTCGTTATCGGCCCGCTAATTCCGCCGATGAAAAAATTTACTGGATATAATTTTATCCGGTCAAATTTTGGCCTATTCTCCGTGCTATTTCGAAATAGCTTGATTATATGCCACTATTTTGAATGGAATAGTACTATTCAATATTAGTCAAACTTTAATTAAAATTATAAATATAAAATAAACTGAAATTATATACAATATAATATATTATATATTAGAATATAGTATTTTTTATTTATAAAATGTAGTGTATTGTACTATATTAATCACATAGTATTTATATTTAAATATAAATATTATCTATAAATTTTTTAATAAATTCAAATATTTAAATATTATAAATATTATTTTTATTTAAATTTAATTTAAGTAGAATTTTTAAATTATAAATTTATTAATAATAAAAAATATAAATTTATTAAAAATATTTTCTTATGTATACAAATTATAAATTTATTATAATAAATTATTTTTAATAATTGTTCCACCCCAATTCTTATTTCAAAAATTTAAAATTTAAAATTTAAAATTATTTTAAAATTTTTAAAATTTAAAATTGATATTTATATTTTTTCAATATTTAAATTTGATTAAATTAAAGTTGAAATTTAAAATTTAAAATTTAAAATTGAATTTTAATTTGAAAATTTGAAATGTTTAAAATTTTTACTTCAAATTTTAAATTTTAAAAGTAAATATTTTAAATTTTTTTATAAAAATATATATATTAAAAATTTAAATTTATAATAAATAGAAAGGGTAATATACTTTTTTTTATTATAACTACTCAATTTAATTCTATTCTATCTTTATTAAACTAAACCGCTATTATTCTACTGTTAGTGAAATCAACTACAACAAAACGGCTCTAGTAGCAAACACTTTTAAATATCGATACAGGATCAATAAAAAAGTGTTGCTGCTAAATTACCGACACTTTTAAAAAAGTGTTGCCTATATGTAGGGTCGCTAAGTTATAGGTGATAGTTAAAAAGTGCGGTATAGATCTAATAAAAAGTGGCGTAATTTACCAACATTTATTTAAGTATTATAGCAACGTCCGAAATCTACTTCGTTGGCACTGCGGGGAGGAGGACGAGAGAAGGGATTCTTCGTTTAGGAATTCATGTATTGAGTGACGTGAGAAGAGCCGATGTAATTGCAATTTTTCTTTTCTTTTTTTTTCTTTTCTTTTGTAACGCGACGAAATAGGACTTGGGTGACGGTGGTTGAATAGAATAATTTTATTTTTTGTTGGATTGTGCTTTTTAATTTAGGCTCAGTTAGTAAAATTTTTTTGTAAAAAGTTTTTGGCAAAATAGGCATTAACACAAAAATGTTCCAAATATGTATTCTTATAATCTAATTCTATTGTAGTGAATAACCCAATTTCATACCAAACGCTAAAAATTGACATAATTCCCGCCTATACATTAATTTATATCTATTTCAGGAATAGCCGCTTTTGCTTACTCCATCAAATGATACAAAATAAAAGCTTGCAGCATTAGAGACAAGAAGTGCATTTTGCCTGCTAACACAGCCAGAAGCTTCCAGAAGGAATTTGCTTGTCAACAAGCCTATGGAGACATCACATTTGTAATTGAAAAGTATATTTCATCAATATGTAGAAAACCTATTAAATTTTAGAGATCAACGCGCATATGTGTTGTGTGTGTGAGAGAGGGAATTACCTCAAATGATGATATCGTTCATTGCGAGTCGAGAAAGAATGGCTGAATCTTTAACTACTTAGGCATACTAGTACCGGCACTCAAAATGGCCTCCCTCGTTGCGATAATTATCCATGCGACAAAGGAGCACAGATTAGCGCTGGATACGTGAGGAAACCTGAATTGCAAACGTTCTCAAAAGTGGCAAGCGAATCAATGCGCATAACGCATTAGGTCTCCTTCAGATAAGCTGAAGCTAATTTTTATACTGCAACAGCAAATAACCTTTCAGTAAGTTTAATTTTCTAGTATCACAACAAAAATATATATAGAGAAGAGTAGCGCTATCACTGCTTCCGAAAATATAAGAAGATTTGTAAACTATCTTACTTTTTGGCATTTGGGTCAGAATTATAAAGATGAATGATAGTAGTCCCACTTGAGAATGAATAATTATTCTAAGAACTAAAAATGGTCAAAGAAATTGATCCAAACCAAAAGGGTTAAAAATTATTAGAAACAATAGTACATAAGTGTGCTTCTGGAAGTTTTATAGTGCGGACTATATATGATTTTTAATAGGAGCAAGGGCTGCTCGTGCTGCTCAGGAGCACGGAGGCTCGTACTCCTGGAGCCGTTGTCGAATGCATGGAGTTTCCGAATCGGGATCGGCTCCGTTAAAGTCTTGATCTAGCATATTTGAATGTTTCTAAAAATAATTTTTGCTATTTTTCAATATCATTTTTAACGCTTAGCAGGACGATAAGAATCAAATCAATTAATTTTTAACAGCTGAAAATAAAAATTCTATAAAAAGGTGTGATATAGCAACTAAATTTTCGTACAGAAACATGATCTTATTGTAGATAGTATACAGAATTTTGTTATCAAAATTATCATCTGATTTTGAATACTTTACACTGTTAAACTTGAAACGCAGATATCAAACATTAAAATATTTATGGATTTTGATCTTTTTGATCACTAGGATATATTATAAAAAAAGCACAAAAATTAATTTCTTAGAAACTTCAAATGCGCTAGAATCAAGTCTAATGGAGCCAATCGTCTATTCGAAAATTACAGTCATCAAGAAATCAGCTCAGAGGCCACGGAGGACTCAGTTCTCCTGAAGAGCACAGCAGCCCTACTCTGTAATATATATTATATATATAATATGTATATATATAGTATATAATATATATATCCGGCTTACTATACTATCGATTTGTATCAAGGGCACTTGATACTTAATTGAGTTTTCTACTGTTAGATCTATTTCCCTCTGATCATTTTCACTACCGTTAGATATACTATTAAACCAACCACTCGCACTCACCTAGGGGACCACTATCAATTTAACCGGTGGCGCACTATCATCGCCTAACGCACATCTTTCTCCAACGGTCGAAAACTCAATATACCAAAAGGGCTTGGTACTATAGATAGTATTAAGTAGCCTAATTATATATATAGTATATATATTATATAAGAAGAAGAGAGAAGAGAGAAGACGAGAGAGAGAGAGTCCCGGCTATGATGTCATCTAAAAGCACCAAACTCTTAGTGCTTGTAAAACTTCCGCCGTTAGAGTCTAGTTTTTTTGACTTTATTTTTATTCGTTAAATCATACTATTCAACCAACCATGCACTAAAATCAACGTCTAGGAGACCACACATTATTAAACCACATCTCTAATTAATGGGCCGAAAAACCTATAAGACTAATGACTTGGATTTTTAGTGCGCGGTAGTCGGCTGTAAAAATCACAAGCACTTGTGCTTGTAAAATTTTTACGCGTTAGATTTACGCTCTTGATCATTTTTACTCGTTAGATTAACTATAAAATCCAATGACCCACATCAATCCTAGGGGGCTACCAACATCATCTGATACCTACATTCCCTTAACTTAAGGGCCGAAAACTTACAAGCACCAATAACTTAATATTTTTAAAAGCATAATGTAGGACTCAATTATATTATACTATATATAATATATATAATAATATAGTATATATATATATTATAATATTATATATACTATAAATATTATAATTATATATTAATTATATATTATATGAGTCCGCTACTAATGCTATCGAATAGCATCCAAAGCATCTGTGCTATCAAGTTTTCTAACCGTTAATTATAGCCCTTTAATTATTTTACCATTAGATTATACTATTCAATCGCGAACTATCCTTAACCCTAGGAGGGTCCTCACGTCATCCTATCCCGCACATTTCTTAATCCAAGGCTAAAAAAACTAATAGCACCAGCTAGCTTTTGTGCTATTGATAGTAATTCACCATCTGCTAATTCTCTATATATATATTAATATAGATAGATATATATATATATATATATATATATATATATATATATATATAGAGAGAGAGAGAGAGAGAGAGAGAGAGAGAGAGAGAATTGAGCTTCCATACTTTTAAAAGTACTAAGTCATTGGTGCTTGTAGGTTTTGACCATTAAATTAAGAGATGCGCGGTTAGAATGATAGTGGTCCCCTTAGGGTTGAGTGGATAGTTGGTTTATTTGTATGATCTAACACAAATGGAAATGAGCAAAATAATAGATCTAACAGCGGAAAACTTACAAGCACCAAATGCCTGGTGCTTTTAAAAGCAACATAGCCGGACTCTCTCTTTTTATATATACAGAACTAGGTTACTATACAATTAATAGCACCAAGTTATTGATGCTATTAGATTTTTGGCCCTTGGATTAAGGAATGTGCGGTTAGGATGATGATGGTCTTTTAGGATTTAGTGAGTGGTTGGTTGAATAGTATGATCTAATAAATGAAAATGGTCAAAAAGTGTAAGGACTGAGATTTTTGACAGTGCTACTAAACTCTCTGTTGATGATGTTTATGTGTGTAATTTAATTACATAAGCACTCGTCAAGTTTCGAAAATGAGCTAAAATGGAGAAGATACGCGATTTTTAGTTTTCACTTAAGTGAATAGTAACTCCGATTTTCCAGAGAAGCCACGGAGTAGAGTTGGCTTCTGGTGCGTATCGGACTCCGTTCATATCAGTCCAATAGCTCGTTTCGACCGGTTCAGCTGTTCTGAAATTAGTGGAGCTGATGGATTTTGAGTTTGACGCACGGATTTCGAGAAAATCCAAAAATACATGTTTTATATGTATTTGTGTGTGTGTTTCCTTCTATTGGAAGAAGGTTGGATTTTGTTGTGAATCCGTGGTCGATCGAGATGAATCGAAAGTNATATATATATATATATATATATATATATATATATATATTACTAAGCTTTTATTTTTTATTAAAAATCCTTCTAGGTGTATAGACTGTAGCCACTGATGTTACCATTGTTACCCCCTTCTCAAGGCGTTATCCATCTATACCTATCGATTATTTCTTATGGAGTTTGCCATGTGGCAATTCCTCCTTCATCCCCCCTCTCTCACACTCTGATGCTTCGCCTCCCCACTTTATCTCTACTCGATGCTTCGTCTTCCCGCCTACCTACTTCTAATTAATGTATTCACATGATTCATTTTCATCTAAACAAATTATTTAAAAAAAGAGTAAAATAAGATCTCTTTGTACTCTTTTTTATCATATATTTTTTTTCTTTTTGTATTTTCTTGGTGCACAAGAAGGGTTCAATTTTTATATTTCTCTTAATCTCTTTTTCTATTTTTTAAATTGTGTGGGGATTGAAATTAGGGTTCCGAGGATTGCAGCGGCACGGCGAGGTGAAGTGCGATGGATTTGGAGTCGATAAGGGGGAAAAAGCGATAGGTGTGGGGGATCCGTACGACATTAAGATGGCCATGATTAAGGAGAAGCTCGACGTTGACAATGGCAGTGGAGGCGACGCGGAGAACAGAAATCACCTGTCCGATCTCGACAGGGCGATGAAGGTGCGTATGGAGTAGTAAGGGCGATGAAGGTGTGTATATATGGAGTAGTAACTCTGTTACAAGTTCTTTCATTATTGTTATGTATAATTAATTTACTGCTGTAAATTTTGCTATATTTGTACTTATCTGTTTTATATTTTTTATTTGTATCCATTAATGTTTCATGACAAGTCAAAAAAATTTTAAAATTTTAATTTTGTCAATCTTTTATATTCTATAGCATCCGCAATGCGCGAGTAACTTCACTGTTCTAGCATTATTTTAGTTCTAGCACATTTAATCTGTCCAAAATGTTATACCCAGGTTTAGAAATTTTAGTACTATTATACCCTATATATATGACTATTCCTAATACTAAGGGCATGTTTATTTCGCCGAAACTGGACTTTGATTTGAAGTGGAGTTTGGTGAAAATTACTTCTCCCCTGCTGCTTGTTTCACAGTTATGAAAGTGAAGTTTTTTTAGTTCTGCTATTTGTTTGGCAGAAAATGAATGATGTAACACTATAATTTATGTATAAGTAATAAAAAACTTAATAAATAATACATTATAAGACATTAAATAAAAATAATATAATTATATTTCTATATAGTTAAAAAAATTAATCTAAAACAACTAAATTATTATTTTATATATATAAATTATAATAATACAATAATAAAATTATAAAGTAGAAAATTATATAAAAATTCCAAACTAAGCTCAAAGTAATGAATTAATATCGAGATTATAATAATAGTAATCCTCCTTTTGTTCCAGATTTACAAGAAAGGCAAAATCTCAATGTGTGGAAAAGATTGCTGCAGTTGCTTCGCTTTTCGTACTATCACTTGTGAACTGGCTTGGCAGTCTGCGGAGATGGTTATTTCTCGTAACGAAGTTGCTGTTCGAAGTAAGAACTTCAAAAAGTCATATTCATACCTTTCTCCCGAAAAATCATGCACTGATGCATGGACTAATTTCTCAAGATGGATATTATGAGAATCCCAGTATCCTCCTGGACCGAAGCCGCCTTTAGCCTTAAAATACTTTAGAAAATTCTGAAACTAGAAGAAAGGAAAGACAGAAAAAGCATTCATGAGACTGCAGGTAAAAAAAAAAATAAAATCAAATACAATATAAAATTTTTATTCTTTTAAACAGATGTTCAAAAGTTTTGTTCAATTTTTAAATAGCTTTTGTATAAAATTATAGATTTATTATTTATAGTATGTAGGGATTGTTAAAAAAATAATAGTTGAGTGGTGCTTAATTTGGACAATGAAATAGTACAGTGCAAAAAGTGAAAGGCTTCAATTTAGAACTTTTTTTAATTGAGCTTTTTTTGGAATCAATAAATTAATAGTGTAGTGTAATTGAGCTTTTTTTTGGAAAAACTTCAATTGGCATCTTACAATTTAGAACATCTCTTCTAACTTGGAATCATTATTGTTGGAATTTAAATCCTATAATATTTTTTTTTATATATAGTGTAGATTATATCCATTAAATTATATTTTAATTTTAAATATTACTAATTAAAAAAATAGTATTTCTTGGTGCTGCAGTTTGGTTCCTAGAAGAAAATATGGTAAAAAAAAACTAGATCTTTTTTCCCATTTGGTTTCGAAAAAAAAAACTAAGTATTTTGACAAAAAATTTATAGATTGTATAGAAAATTATTATTTTCTTTTTTTTTGAAAAACAAAAACACTAATTTTTCATGAAATATGAATTTCTTTTTTTAGAAAAGCTAATTTTTGGAATCCAAAGGAGCGAAAAATTGGAAAGAAATTTTTTCTAGAAAAATATATATATTTTTCTAGAAAACTTCTTATGCTTTTCTTAAAAACTAAATAACCCTCAAAGAGAAAGCTTAAGATACAGGCAAACTGTGACTAAATTTGGAGTCCGAGTATAGATTCTTTTGTACTTATAAATTTTTGGCTGCTAGATTTATCACTTTGACCATTTCCACCAATTAGATTAGACTATTCAACTAACTACCTATTCAATTTTCGAGGACCATTATCATTTTAACTGGAGACCACTATCATCATATCTGTACATTCTTTCATTCAAAGGCCGAATATTTATGAGTACAAAAAAATCTATACTAATAAGAGTGTAGTAGTCCTACTCACTATGTTTGATTGACTTACCAAATTTTTGGAACCACAGAGGGAGATATGCATTGTCTCGATGTTATAAAACTTTCTGAGTAAGAAGGCAACCCAGTGAACCAAATCCTCCAAAGTAAGCAGCAAATTCCAAATGCTTGAGATTCTTGCATTCCTGATCTGGTGGATTTTCTTGATTGCTCTGATCAAAAACTAATATACCCAAGACCTGCATTAATTATTTAATTTGGCATATCATGTCAGGATAAAAAAGAAATAGGGACATTATCTAATATGTCTTTTAAAATTTTANGAAAAATTATAAAATTTGATTTCTAGAAGTTTTAAATACTGTAAATAACGTTTAATGGTGTGGATCGTCGATTCGGAAGCTCTATCATCGAAAACAACTTATGAGTACGAAGGCGATCGTACTCATAATAGTTTAGTAGCCATACCATATATATATATATATAATTGGACTGGAATACTATTAATAGTATTTGAATTTTTTTTTGCTATTGAATTTTTAACCATTGGATGAAAAATTGTAGGATTAGAATGATAATAGCCTCCCGGGGTTTAGTAGCGGTATCCTTAGGGTTGAGCGAATAGTTAGTTGAATAGTAGGATTACTATGCTATTCAATTTTGATCGGCGGTTAGGATGAGTGGGAGAGATACCAACCTCAGTTATACGAGGTTCGGAAGAGACCAACTGATTGACTCTGAGCACGGAAAGGTCGGCCTTCAGCAGCACATCATTCACATCAGTATAAGCATTCAGTGCGCCCGGCCGCATCACCACGGAGGAGGTAAGCAAGTTGGGGGGGAGGGGGTCGGCGATTGCGGCGGCGCATGGCAGCGGGCCAACCCACTCTAGAGTCCAAAGTGCCGGCGCCGACAGCTTCAGGTAAGCCGGGGCGGAGCGCGCGAGCTCTTGCCGCACCCTCACCTCCCTGACGCTGCTACCGCAGATACTGACGCACCCCGCCGTCCCGAGGGACATCGTCAGCTCGAAAACCTCGAGGAGCGGGCAGCTCACGTCGAGCTCGGGAGGTGCGCGGTAGAGCGACATCCTCCAGTACTTGAGCGCTGGGCAGCTGTTCGAGATCGCGTCTCTGGATACAAGACTTAAATTAAGGTCAGCGAGATCGAGCCTCTGTAGAGAAGGCAGGAAAGCGGTGGGGGGCCAAATGAAGTGCGGTATCACTCTCGAGAGGCAGAGTTCGAGCACGCTTAGATGCTGTAGGCGGAAGACTGCCTCGGGTAGGCGGAAGAAGCAGAAAGCAGAAATGCGGCCGGTGGGAACGAGTTTCAGCTTCAGGTGCTGCAAGGCGGAGTTACTGGCGGCGTAGTCGATCCAGGAGCAGACGCGAGCCGGGTTGGAGACGACGTCTTCGGACGTGGAGAGGGAGAAGGAGCGGAGGGGGACGGCGGGGTCGCGGAGGCGGAGGACGGAGTCGACGAAGGGCGGGGGGAGGCGGGTGGTGAAGGAGAGGTCGGGGGACGTCGTCCAGAGCGTCCGCCATCGCCGCGAGAGGAGGGAGGTGCGGACGGCAATGCTGGTGGGAAGACAGGCGAGGATTTCGTGGAGGAGATGGTCCGGCAGACCGCTGATGCAGTCTGCCTTCTTCGCTGCCTTCTCATCCTCCTCCTCCTCCTCCTTCTCGATGTTGTTAAGTCTTCTTCTCTTTGCTGCCGGTTCTCCTTCCATTCTATAATAATAATCTTGAAAAAAAATAAAATGTTAAAATCGGAACGGCGAAAAATAGATCAGAAAATAATTTAATACAAGAAAAGAAAAGATAAAGTGGAAAGAACACACCGATGTTTACGTGGTTTGGCCAACGGCCTACGTCCACGGGCAAAAACGGAGCAAATACTTTATTAATGTCGAAAAGGTGAAGTACAAAAAAATCTCTCAGAAGACCAAAATTTAATTAGATCCGAAAACGCGCAACAAGCAACTCCAATTGCGGCTTCTCTCTCAACCCGTACGAACCCAAAACTTGATCTTAATTTGTGCATACGGCTCCTTATATGCTTGCTTAATTAATTAGAGCTCCAACTTTTCTCTCAGCTCATGATTCTGCTGCCACCCAAACACCAAATTAACACGACTCCACAGCATCCGTACATACTCTCCAAGAGGCTTAATTAATTAATGCATGGCACCGAATTTGGTCGCGGCTTCATTAATTTGGCCGTAGTATATATAATACATGTCTCCTAACTAGAGTCTAATTCTAATTAGATTAGAATTACACTCTTAATTATAATTCATATATCTAAATTAAATTTAAATAATATCTAATTTCAATTAGATTAGGATTTAACTCAAATTTAGATAACTACAAATCTAAACCAAATATAACATAAAAAATAAAGCTAGCTGCAGGCTGCGTGCGTGATATATATTTATATATATTAGGAAGCAGACTCGGATAAGGAGATACAGCGTTTTAGTTAGACTAGATTTTTTGTTTTTGTTTTGTTTTGTTCGGTTTTGTTTTTTTTTTTTTTTTTTGGGTTTCAGGTCAGCTTCAGTACTTTATATACAAAATTGTATGAAGACCCTTCACATATATATTCCATTCTCAAGAGGCCCTGATAAGTTTAAGTTTTTTAAACGAAACTTTTTTTTTTCAACTTATTTTTTATTTAAATTTTTTGAACTTAGCTAAGTTAAAATGTCTTTCATATTTAATGGTTCTATTGTCTCCCAACTATTAATTGTTCTAATTTATTTTATAGAAAACTGACCAAAACTCTTAAATTCAATAAAACATTTCATAAGTTTGAAATATTAATTTTTATTAATTATAGTCAAGGGAGCGTAAATCTGAAAAATTATAGTAGAGGTCGTCGCTATTTCGGAATGAATGACAATTCGAGCATTTTCTTCATAGAAAAATTAAAAGGTTATATTAATTGCACCATTGACCTCTAATTAACCTTTACACATTTTTGTTATTAGATACCTAACCTTTATATTTCACTACAATTAGGTTCCAATTATTCAAATTTATGTTTTATTGTTAGCGTGAGAAACACCATTGGGGGTTGTGAATTTAGATTTGACACGAATATGAAAAAAAAGATTTGAAACCGAAGAGATGTGTATGATAAGTTTTGAATTTATAATATTTCAGATTAAGCCTTTTGAATACCATCAACTACGTTTGAATGAGTTGGGCTTCGCGTATATAATAGATTTATAGGGTGTGGTGTATGAAATGTACTTAAACACTAGGTGCAGGGAAATATATTGCATATTCGCATCTATATTTTTTTTCCGATGCGAATTCAAATATGGATATGTGTTGGATGCTTACTTTCGTTACTATATCCGTTAAAAACGGATTCGAATCACTAATATGCACTTATCAATACCATAGTTAGTTAATTCGGATTCCATAAAAATTTGGTATTGGATATAATACGAATGAAATTCGTATCCAAATTTTTAAATTTGTTGAAAAATACGGCTAAAAACGGATTCGTCAATTATTCGGATACGTGATTTATACGGATATTATACGTTCATCAATTAAACATTCGGGATCAAAAATTCGGCTATTAAATTAAATTTTTTTTTTCTCTAAATTTATGCTATTAGCAGCGGGCGGCCGAGGTGGTTAAAAAATTTTAATGGCGAGCAGCGCTCGGCCTCGCGGGGGGTTCTGGTGGCGAGCGATGTGCTGTCGGGGTGGTTCCGAACTTTCGATGCTCGAAGGGATGGCGGCGGAGGCAGGGGACAAAAATTCTTTTTTTTTTTTTCGTTTTGAGGCTTTGAGCGAGCGTGCCGCATTTATTTGGGCGAAAAATTCGGCGGCGGCGTTTAATTTGGGAATAATTACCTTAAACCCAAAAATTCACGAATTATTTTGAATTTTTAGAAAAAGTGCGTATACGAACAATTTAATTCGTTATTCAAAAATTCGCGAATAATTCGTGAATTAACTAACAATGATCAATACTCTACAATAATACTTTGAGATGTAGAAAATTGAATCCCACACCTCCCACATATGAGAATGCTCTTTATACCATCTAAGCTATAACTCCCACTCTTTTAATTTTTCCACAATATATGAATTAATAACATATATTAATTTTAAGATATCAGAATCCGAATTCGAATCCAAATTCGAAATATTCTAATGCATTCGCATCCGAATTCAAATTTGAATTCGAAAATATTGTAAATATAATATCCAAATTCGAACCCGAATTTGACCAAATTTATAATTTTGCCATCTATATTTGCATCAGATTGCAAATTAGATCGGACTTTGTTCTAACCACTTTCACCCCTACTCATCGAAGAGAAAAATAAAAAAAATTGGGGACCTCAAAATTAATCTTATGGGGACTAGAAATACAAATTTTACAAAATATGATGATATGGCATAAAATTTTAGATCAAAAATGTTGATATGATTTTATGTTAAAAAATTTTCTATCAAAATTTCACGAGTTTTCAATATTTCTACACTTTTAATCTTACGAAGGGCTTACTATGACCATTAAAATTGTTGATTTTGAGTCTCTTCAATCACTAGGTAAATTATATAAAAAAAATTGTGAAATTTATTTTTAGGTACTTTTAATACGTTATATCAAGTATAACATAACCGATTCTCGATTCAGAAGTTTCGGCATTGAAAACAATTGGATAGCATGGAGGCCATTATATATACTTCTTAAAGCACACAACCCTAGCTCTCTAGATATTATTATTAAACATCTATATCTATATCTATACCTTCTATACCTATCTATATCTATACCTATACATTATATCTCCTAAAGTTGCCACATGGCAATTTTTCCTTCATGGTTGGATGTGGGCTCCACTTCGAAACAGCTCAAGTCCTTCATCTTTCTCTTACTTTTGGCTGTTACTTTCGTTCAATAGCAAGATGAATCCCACCCTTCATTGCTGCTTCTTTTATTGCTGTTTACTCTTTTTTGTAGATATTTTATTTATCTTTTTCAATTATCTATTCGTCGCATCGCACGAGTTACTAAGCTAGTTATATATTAACTCGCTAGTATTTTAAGAGTAACAAAACTATATTTCATAGGATTATGAAATTACAATCTTAATGTGTGGAAAAGATCGGTGCAGCTGCCCTCCATTCTCTGTAAAATTTCTTTTGGAAAAAAAAATTGCTTGGCTCTCTGGGAGATGATTATTTTTCGTAATGAAGTTGCCAATCAGAATAAGAACTCTAAGAAGTTATGAGAATAAAATCATGCATCAATGCCGGAACCAATTTCTCAAGATAGAAGTTATGAGAATACCAGCATCCTCCTTTGCTAAAGCCACCTGTAGTCTTTAAGTAGTTGTAAAACTCCTCCCATTGAGACTACAGGAAGGGGCAAAAAAAAAAAAAAGTGAAAAAACATATAAGAGACTAGAGGAAGAAAAGAAAATGGTGAAAATGCAAAGATTTTATGATGCGTTTTATAAGAAAAAATAATTTTTTAATATATTTTTGTTATTTTCAAGAGCATGAATGGAATAGTGACGGAATTTTGATAGGAGAGACTAATTAAATGCATCAATCTGAAATTTTAAAGAGGCAAAATATAAGTTTTTTAAAGTCAAAAGAAAAGAAGTAAAAAAAGAGTATTTACAGAAAGCTAGTTTTATGTGTTTTAATCTAACTTTGATTTACTTATTAAATTTTTAGGACATATTCCTCTACTGAGAGAAATATATATGCATTGTCTTGATCTTAGAGAATTTTCTGAGTAAACACCAACTAAAGCAAATCCTCCAAGGTAACTAAGCAGTAAATTCCAAATACTTGAGATTCTCATATTTCTGTCCTGGTGGATTTATTTGATTGCGCCAATCAAAAACTAATTTGCATGCCCAAGGCCTGCATTATTTAATTTGGCATATCATAAGGTTTATATATATATATATACATACACATCATTATTATAGAATTAATTATATGAGAGGGAGCTTAATCTTATGAAGTAACCAATTATATATCCACTGCAGTGTCCATTAACTATAAAAATATAAAAAATACTGTTCTCTATCAAGTTAAGTTTTTAGAAATTAAATAATGTTCATTTCAAATTCTTTAATATAGTATAAGAGTAGGAGGTTCCGATGATTTCTTTTTATTTAATTCAAGTCTACTTCAACCACAATGTGAGAGAAAATATTAAATATAAAAATATAGAAAACATAAATTTTTTTTTTATTTAATTCAAGCTCGTAGACTTATTAAAAGATCTCAAACCCAAAGGTGCTTCATAGTTTAAATAAATAGTTTAAACTTTCGAAGAAAAACTGTTGCTTCATGTTATTAAATGGCATCATAATATTGTAACTTAGAAATTGCTCTCTTCCATTTTTTGGATTGCCACAAACTAAGTTTAGTCGAAACTTAACTTTCTGTAAAATTGTTGTGATTATGCTCTGGTTGTCGACGGAGTCAATTACAAAAAGAAAAAAAATAGAAAAAAAAAATTAATTAATCTAAATTTTTGCGAAAATTTTTTGCGAAACAAATACAGGTAGCGGAAGAACTTCCAATATTCAAAGTCATTTAAATCCGAGCAAAATTTTTCTCTAGTAACTTTTATACTCTTTTTATAAGAAATCTTCGGTGTGCACGCAACGTTAATTTACAAATATATTTACCTTTTGTTTAGATGTCGGAATAAATCATCTAATGATATTCTATTTAATTTTAGTATAATCGATTCTGATCAAACTTTGAAAGTATTGTACGTCAAATATATAAAATAAAATAACACATTTGGTCTCCAACTCATTTTAATTTTTAAAATAAGATAAATAATTTCGTAAGTAAAATATGTTATCTTACCAAATTATATATACAAAGATTTTCAAACAAAATCACTCGGTATCCAAAATTTCAAGTTCGAATCCTAGTTGATTCATATTTTTCAGCTAAGTTTATTTCTAAATGAAATAAACGAAACGGGTAGCATGCTACCATTCTCTCTCTCTCAACAAAAAAAGAAAAGAAAAGAAAAGAGATTTTCAAACAAAATCATCTAAACAAAATCTTTTTCATAATCAATTACTTTGCTAGAAAGTAAAAGAGCAAACAAAGAAAAGTACACAATATTTGCGCTTTATCATACGTGATAAAAAATATCTTTTTGTTCCAGTATTTGGCAATGGCAAGCCAAAGTGTTAGCTCATGAGATGAAGAAAAATTTCAACACCAAATTAAGCAGTGCATTCGGCGGTGGCGTCGTCTCGGTGGACGAGATAAGTGAATCCGGAGGGGAGGAGGGGGGCGGAGATGGTGATCGAGCGCGGCGGCGGATGCGCCCCCCCGCCAGCCCGACGTGCGTCCTCAGCTCGAAAACCTCGAGGAGCGGGCAGTTCACATCGAGCTGGGGAGGCCCGCCGAAGAGCGACATCCTCCAGCACTTGAGCGCCGGGCAGCTCTTCGAGATCGCGTCCCCCGCGGCGAGGCTTAAATCAAGGTCAACGAGTCCGAGCCTCTGCAGAGAAGGAAAGAAAGCGGTGGCGGGCCAATCGAGGTGCGGTACTACTCCCGGGAGTTGGAGTTCGAGCACTCGCAGATGCTGCAGGCGGAAGACTGCCGGGGGTAGGCGGAAGGAGCGGAAAGCGGGAGTGCTGTCGGTGAGAACGAGTTTCAGCCTCAGGTGCTGCAAGGCGGAGTACTTGGCGGCGTACTCGATCCAGGAACGGGCGCGAGCCGGGTCGGAGACGACGTAGTCGGGCGTGGCGAGGGAGAAGGAGCGGAGGGGGACGGCGGGGTCGCGAAGGCGGAGGACGGAGTCGACGAAGGAGGGGGGGAAGTGGGTGGT
The DNA here is from genome assembly GCF_001540865.1 of Ananas comosus. Taxonomy (NCBI): domain Eukaryota; kingdom Viridiplantae; phylum Streptophyta; class Magnoliopsida; order Poales; family Bromeliaceae; genus Ananas; species Ananas comosus. The sequence goes on from NC_033621.1 coordinate 11,416,268, forward strand.
GAAGGAGAGGTCGGGGGACGTCCTCCAGAGCGTCCGCCATCGCCGCGAGAGGAGGGAGGTGCTGACGGCAATGCTGGTGGGAAGACAGGCGAGGATTTCGTGGAGGAGATGGTCGGGCAGGCCGCTGATGCAGTCTGCCTTCCTCGCCGCCTTCTCATCCTCATCCTCCTCCTCCTGGATGTTGTTCAGTTTTCTTCGCTTTGTTGCAGGTTCTTCTTCCATCCTTCAAAAATAATTTTGAATTTTTTTTTTTTAAAAACAGGAGTAATATATATATATATATATATATACGAGGAAGCAGACTCGGCCAAGGAGTAAATTAAGATTTGTGTGTGATGATCAGAGGCCGTTCGTTTAACTGCTTAGACTAAATCCTACCGCCGACTAGAATTTTTGTTTTTTTGTTGAGGTCAGATCCGCTACTTAAAAAAAGAAAATAAGTTAGTTAGATGGAGCGACTCGTAATCTTTTAAGAGGTGTTTTATTCTACACGTAAATTTACAAAAAATATTTTTTATTGGAAAAAAAAAATTACATTTTACAGTGTTTGGTTTATTGAAAAAAATTTACATCTGTTTGATTTTGTGAAAAAAATAAATAAAAAAGCTTTACGCTGCTTGATAGTTTGAGTTTTTTAAAATTAGAAAGGATATATACTTTTGAAATTGTCTCTTAATTGTTTGCTGCCAAGATAATATCCCAACTTTTTAACGGAAAGTTAGTCATTTAGTCATTTTATAACTTAATGTTTGTTTAACTTAACTTTAACCATGGTAAAATAATGGTTTTTTTCGAAGGAAGGGTAATCGTAATAATTTTCGGCATTTGAAGGAGTGTATATATATATATATTATATCTATACTATATATAAAAATACGTATATTTAAAAATGGGTCTGTCGACAGACCTATTTTTCGGCTGAAAATTAGCGCCCATTTTCCTCTTTCCGTACAAAAAAATTTTAAATATAAGAATAAAAATGAAAACCGTAATACATACGTATGTTCTCTATAACCGATTACTTATATTTTTCTATTTTATTTTAAAATATCTTTTTTAGGTATTATCTATTTAATTTTAAAAGTAAGTTTTCTATAACAGATTACGGGTGTGAAAATCCTATAAAAGATATTTTTCAATTTATTTTTAAACATCTTTTTTTTAGATATTTTGGTATGAAAATCCTATAAAAGATAACGGATTTTATTTTCCTTTTTTATATTATTTTTCGAATTTCAAATAATTTTCTTTTTAAGAATACAGATTTTATTTTTCTATTTAATTTCAAAATATTTTTTTTACATTAATTTCTGCTACAATGTAACATATAAATTTAAAAATATTTATAAATTTTTGAATAAATATGATTTACAAATATTTATTGATTTAATAAATTAAATAATTTGTTACGTGGTTGCACGTACACTCAACTAGTATATCTAACTCTATACATATATAAGCACGTATTTTCAAATTTGGGTCTGTCGACAGACCCATTTTTTGGCGGGAAAAAAATATTGATTCCTTTTTCTTACGTAAAATAAATAACGTAATGAAACAAACTTTTAATTTATGTTTATCTCTAAAATAGAAAAAAAATAAACTTTTCCAAATTTATGCCAACTGAAAGATATTTATTGTGAATCTATATTTTAATGAAAATTTTATATAATTTTTTTTACTTCTAAAATAGAAAAAAAAAAATTCATGCTTATCCAAATTTTTGCCAGAATATCTACTGTAAATCTGTATTTCAATTCAAAATATAAAATTAATTTAAAATTTAAAATTTTGGGACTATCTATATATTATAATGGAAATAATTTAAAAGATAGATTGGTTGATAAATTTGTAAATCATATTTTTGAATTAATATGATATACAAATTTATGATTAATTTGTAAAAAATTATCTCAAATAAGAACAAACGATTATGATTAATTTGTTAAAAAAAACATTCATACCAATCTATAATTTCAATTCTACGAACGATTATGATCAATTGGTTAAAAATATTGAAAATAAAAATGAACTATTATGTTCAATCTGTTAAAAAGTAGCGCTTCTATCCATTTATTTTACATTAAAATTTAAATTTGAGTTTAAATTGTGAATTAAATTAAATTTTTAATTTTTGATATCAAATCTATCCATCTATTTTATATTAAAATTTAAATTTGATATTGTAAATATTTTCTAATAAAATATACCATATAAATTTAGAAAATATTTTATTTTAAATTTTTGAATAAATATGATTTGTAATTTTTTATTGATTTAAAATATATTAAAATAATTATTACGTGCATTTGTACGTACACTCAACTAGTATTAATAAAAGCACGTATTCAAATTTCGGTCTGTCGACAGATCATTTTTTGGCGGAAAAAAAAAATTAATTCCTCTATTTATTACGTAAAATAAATAACAGAATTAAACAAATTTTTAATACCTTTTTATTCCACAACAGAAAAAAATCCAAATTTTTTGCCTACCGGAGAATATCTCCTTATATATATATATATATATATATATATATATATATATATATATATTATCTCTATTCTATCTACTAATATTTTATTATTATATTAACTGTTTAATTTTGATACTTTTAGTTTAAAATATTTATTTAAGTTTAAAATTTATTAGAATTAAAAAATATATAATGTACTATATCTACACTATATATAAATTTATCAGAAAAATATTTAATGTATATCTATATCTACACTATATATAAATTTTATAAAATAAAAAAAACTATATAATTATTGTTGACAAAATAGATAGGTATTTTCTAATAGTATATATAAATAAATTTACTTTTTAAAAAATTATAAATTTTTTAATAAATATGATGTACAATTCATATTAATTTAAAATAATTATTAAATAATTAATTGTTATGTGCATTTATACGTACATTCAACTAGTATATATATATATATATATGATGTTTTTAACTTTGTAGGGTATTTACGATATTTATATATTTGATACACTCTAAAGTGGGGTATACATCTTACACCCACTCCATTCTAAGGCCATTAATATACTTTCGGCCCTTTTAAATTTCGGTACGTCAACGGATACATTTTTTTGGTAGAAAAATATTTTGGTTCCTCTTTCCTTGCATAAAATAAATAATATAATAAAAAATTTTAATTTTTCTTTATTTCTAAAATAGAAAAAAATTCATGCTCATCCAACTTGCGAATCGGAGGATATTTTCTGTGAATCTATATTTTAATTCAAAATTTATTTAATTCTTCATTATCTCTAAAACAGAAAAAAAAAATCATACTTATCCAAATTTTTATTGTGAATCTATATTTTAATTTAAAATTTAAAATTTAAAATTTTGAACTATCAACAGATTATCTCAAATAGAAAATAATTAACTAATTTGAAAATAAGCTAAATTTAAAAGATAGATTGATATTGATAAATAGATCTGTCTCCAACAACTACTTATATTCAAATTATTAAATTGAAAATAAATTTGAAATTTAAAATTTAAAATTTTATTCATAAATTTAAATATGAATTTATTAATTTAAAATTTTAAATTAATTCAAATTTTAAATCAGATTCAAATTCAGACAAAATTTGTATGTTACTAAAAAGTATTTATAATTTAACTAAATTGAAAATATGTAAAACTTATTCGGAGATAAATTAAATTTAGAAAAACATCAAGTAATAAATAAAAAAATACCACCAATAATAATTTAATTTAAATTTAATTTAATTAAATATGACGTAGTATAGAAAAGCATGCATATATTAATATATATTCTAGTATCGTACGTAAGTATAAACAACTAATTTCTAGACAAAGTTCAGTATATATAAACAAGGGGCAATTGCCTATATACCCCTGAAAAGTTTCCGGTTTTCTTATTTACCGCTCTTAGAAGATTAATATTGAAAATACCTTCTTATGTTCCAAGTTTTTCTAAAATACCCCTGGAGTTAAGTTCCGTTAGTGAGCTGCCGTTATCTCTGAAAAATTACCATTTTGCCCATTTCAATATACCCTTGTACCGTAACAAACTTTTCTTATATACCCTTCATATAGCAAATACTTTTCTTATTTGCCTTTCAGCCGGATCCGGAGCAGAGGGCGTGCAGGGGTCCGATGGCGTTGCGGCCCTCTTGCTCCCGGCGCCGGCCAAGGCAGCGGAGGAGAAGAAGGACAAAGAGAACGGCGAGAGATGGGATCGTCGCTGCGGCCCTCTTGCTCTCGGCGCCGGCCAAGGCGGCAGAGGAGGTGGACGACGGCGACGACGAGAGCAGCAGTGGAAGAGGACGACGAGAGCGACGAGAGAGGTGGTGTTGGAGGTGGAGGTGTGGGAGGAGATGAGGCGTGGTGGAGGCGGAGGAGCTGGCCAGTGGTGGCGGAAGAGCCGGCCGGTGGTGGCGACCAAGTTGGGGAAGAAAGAGAGGATAATCTTAGGGATTAGTATAATAAGGTAGGGGCAAAATAGGTATTTTGTTTAGATTTTAACTCTAGTATAAATTTAGCCCATGTTTAACCCGAGTTAAGCTAACAGGGGATAACTGCGAGGGTATTTTGGAATAACGGTGGAACATATGAGCACATTTTAGAAAGAAAAAAAAAGAGAGGGGTAGATCGGATATTTCCAAATGCATGAAGGGTATATAGGCAATTATCCCTATAAACAACTAATTTCTAGACAAAGTTCAGTATATATATTTTCATGTTCCTTTTCTTTATAAGATTAATATGTACTAATAAAAAATAAAATCAATAATTTTTTTTTTTTTTTTGAGAAATAGGTAGCAAGCTACTTGCTTCATTCATTAAGCGAAATGAACTAAGCGTACATGATGGAGACAGGTAGGGCCTCCTGAAAGAGCCGAAAAAATACAAAAAAGAAAACCCAAAATAAAGAACTCTACACTTACCGATTAGACAAAGTAAACAAGAAAAGCGGGATGGATAACGAAAAGGAAGAAGTGGGGACCGAGCATGAAAGAAGGGACAAGCAAGGGTCAAAGGGCTCCGTTCCCGGCATTGGTCAATGAAGCGACACGTTCAAGAGCCCGGGTAGCATTGGGAAGCACCTCGGGGAAGATAGTGTTGTTGCGCTTAGTCCAGACGACCCACCAGATGTAAGGACTGAGATTTTTGGACAGTGCGACTAAACTCTCTGTTGACGATGTTTATGTGTGTAATTTAATTACATAAGCACTCGTCAAGTTTCAGGAGAAAATGAGCTTAAACGGAGAAGTTACGCGATTATTAGTTTTCACTTAAGTGAATAGTAACTCCAGTTTTCCGGGGAAGCCACGGAGTAGAGTTGGCTTCTGGTGCGTATCGGACTCCGTTCATATCTGTCCAATAGCTCGTTTCGACCGGTTCAGCTGTTCTGGAACTAGTGGCGCTGATGGATTTTGAGTTTGACGCACGGATTTCGAGAAAATCCAAAAATACATGCTTTATTATGTATTTGTGTGTGTGTTTCTTCTATGGAAGGGTTGGATTTTTTTGTGAATCCGTGGATCGATCGAAATGAATCGAAAGTGTTAAGCTTTGTTGCCTTCTGAGGAGTGACGATCGACTGTTTGCAATCGTTCGCAATCTGCAGGACGGAATACTGCGGATGATACGCGCGTTTCGAGGAGAGGTCGAGGTGTTGGCAACGGTATTTCGCCAAAACAAGTTTGGCGAATTTTTATGTACGGTTTCGCCATGAAATCGCAAGTGGAGGGGTATTCGACGCGTTTTTACTTGATGCTGTGAGGGCGGGCGAACTGGATCATATTGTTGAGTCTTGTGTGGACTTATTTTCGCAAGTTTTCTTGGTATAGAGTCACGTTCTAGGGTTTCCTTGGAACCTACCGTCTAGCATCTTCAGCTAACCCTAGCGCACCCCTTGCTTTTCCTTGGCCTAGCGCCTGCTTCGGTCGATTGCGACAGTCGGCGGTTGCCGCACGCATGCGACACTTTCCATCCCTCTCCATCTCTCTCCATATTCTTTTTCTTCCGAGGTTGGAGCTGAGGCGCGGTAGGGCTACGTTTTGTTTTGGTCCGTTGTCGAGTAGCCCGACCCTCAGGAGTCCTCTTCCGTGATCGCGCCGCCCGAGACGCCCGGTGGGCCGCCGCGCTGGCCGCTCCAGCCGTGTGCATCCGTGCAGCTTCCCAGCCCGAGCCCAGGTAGGAGTCTATCGCGGCTCCCAGCGGCAGCCACCGTCATGAGCGCTCCAGCGCCGTCTCGAGTATCGGCTGGCCCTCGCAAGGTGCCGCGCGCGCCGCTTGCGGAGCCGCCCGTCGCCATCGCCGGAGCAGTCGCCCCAGCCCGAGTTTTGAGGGTCTCTGTGCGCCTCTTCCTCCGGGCCGCAGCCACCTTGCGGGTAGCTTCCGCCGTCTCGGTGTCCCACGCACCTCCCGGTCCGTGTCGCTCCGCGCCATTTCGGGTGCCTGCCGGCCGCCGCCCTGACCCTGGCGCGGCGTCCGCGCCCAGCGTCTGCTACGAGCTAGCTCGACGGTAAGCGCGGTCGAGTGTGGCTGCGGCTGCTGCCCGCGCCGCCTCCTTCTCTCCTTCGGATCTGGTGCACCGCCGCTGTCAGTACCGCTGCCCGGCGCGCCGTGCGCAGCACCACCGGACCGTGCCCTAGTAGTGGGGAGCCTTGTCCGCGCACCTCGCCGTTTCCAGCGCCACCCGAGGTGAGCTTGGTACTCTCACCCATCCCCGCAACCTTCCTGGCCGCGCGACCCCGCCGTGACCGCGTGTGGACGGCCGGAGCAAGTTGCTCGGCAAGCCGGAAATTAGGGCTTAGTTTAGATGGTTTTGTTCTGAGCTTCTCGGGTCCCTGATCAATGACGGAAGGGACCGATGATCTAGTGACTCATTTCTGATTATCTGTGTCACCTTGGTTTTTGTCGGGAAGGCCCGTTCCAATTTTCTTTTGGCAAACAGACTGCGGTTGTTACCTGTGAGCTGTTTTGGCTGCTGTTTTTGGTTTGCGCATTTCTCGGCGATCACAATTCGACGGGCTGTTATTTGATGCCTCGAAGGGTGAGAAGGTGATCCGTTGGTCAGTTTCTGATCAGCAGTTGCTCACTATACTTTGGATCAGGGATGCGTATCGGCTGTTTTCGACGACGATTTTCCCGATGCGCGCTGTTCGCTGAACTTCGGTTGCTCCTGCGCTTATCCACAGTGAGCCATTTGTTAATCAGATTCGGCAAGCGACGGCCTCCAGTAAGTCGAGACCTGTCAGTGCGTGTCTGGCGGACCTTGGAAGTCCTTCATTTGCTTGTGAAGAGCCATGTTATCGCCGATTTTACATAAATATATTGGAATCTTTATGTAAAGTGAGGGGCTTATTTGTGCAAATGTGGATTTTGTGGTACTGTGGCAGCGTATAGGATGTGTGTTTGACTTGGGACTGATTGTCCATGATCAGTGTTAAGTTTGTGGAAATCGAAGAGTCGGATTTCGAGTTGCGTTTTTTTCGACGAAATTCGTCGAAAGAACGCGATTTTTTCGGTTCGGATGTCTTTTTCGACGGTTGTTTGTTTGCTCTGTGTTTTGTCGCTGAGCTTGTTGGCTGGGTCATCATCATTATTGTGTAGGTTCAAGAGCGATGATAGTTATCCGTAGCGACGGAGGATTCCTAGGGTGTCGAAATAACAATTTCGGGGGAACCGGTGATTCGTTCATTATCGGCGATAATTGTTGTAGGGGTGTACTTGTGTTTTGCTGCCAAAAATCCAATTGGAGTGTTTATTGAGCAGGTGATCGTGAACGAGTCGGTGAGTTTCGGGACATTAGTGGGTCCGACCGGCGTCCGGTGTGGTCTTGGACTTTTCGCGAAGTTACGGTAATCGGTATTGGGAACCTATCTTGTGGGATTTTTGTGGTTATGTTTTAGGAGTTCCTTAAGTTGTGGGTTAGACACCTAACCAGTGAACCTCCTTAGGTCCAAGTTGACGTTATTTTGCCCAATTAAGGAAGACAGAGGAGAGAGTGTGCAGGTGGCCGGTACTTCGATCAAGGTCGATACAGGGTGACTGCTCGGTATATCTTCTTTATCCTGTTTATTGCTATTTGAAAAGAGGACCGTTGTTCTATCATACTTAACTGTTCTATGCTTAGTATATGTGGAGAATTAGGTAGTTTATCCCTAGGATATTGGTGATGATTGGTCGGTTCGCGTTCGTGATGGGGCGCTACTTCGTTTCGGTGACTAGTTGATCGTGTTTTATCTTTATCTTGTTGACTGGTTGATCGTCGCGTTTGTTGCACTATTGTATTGGCGTGTCTATTTCTTGACTTCTGTCGTTCGATGATTGAGTCGGGAGTACCTGAGGGGTAGGATTGTCGGGCCTAGGTCTGACGTTAGTTTGGACATATAATCGATATACACTCCTGATGACATATCGGTCGGTTCTTGCGTTCGTACTTTTAGTTGACATCGAGCAGTATCTACATACTATCTTTATTTACACTGCCTATGTTGTTCTCATGTGTAGATATCTGTAAGGGGGATTAGAGTAAATGGCATTCGTATATACATATACTTGCTGACCTGGTTGGTCTGGTTCTTCCTATTTGCATCGGCTGACTTGTTTGATCGTTCGTATTTCGTACCATTGACTATCTCGGACCTCGCGCTTCACGCTTGTTGCTTGATGACTACACGGTCGGTATGCCCAGCAGGGGCAAGGGATTGTCGGCTGATTGCGCGGTTGGCTATTGATCACTAATCCGCATTGTATCGCCACAGCTCGAGTGCATTTCACGTCACAGCGGAGTATGATCCCCCGCAGGAGGGTGTCTTTTCCGGAAAAGTGGTCGTACATCCGACCCTGTGGGGAGCCCAGCGGTGTTCTCTTTTTGTAGGGTTACTTGCCAGGCGATTGTGAGCAGATAGAAATGGCTTTTTGCCTGAGGTCTTAGACCGACACGGCGGTCTTTAGATTGGGTACTTTTGGGATTCGTTCCGGGTGGCCGCAATATAGATATAGTAAGCGAGTTGTTGCCATATTGTACTTCTGTTCTTCTTTACAGTGTTTGATACTATTAGTATTGATATCATTGAGATGTTTCAGTTGTACATTACTATAGCGGTAGTTGTTTTTCATATAATATATATCTCATTCGTTATTTATCGTATGTACAGTATTTTATTACCCATACTGTTGTTTATCTCTTCCTGTCGGGTGAGTACTCTCGCTTTCTTCGGCCTTGCGGGTACCACTGGGGAGGGGAGACATGTTTAATGTTCTCCCTCCCCACCATTTTCAGTATCGCGCGGCGTATGAGTAGTGGGACGAGAACGTGAGGTAGCTTTTTAGCGGTCGATAGAGCATCTCGACCTAGCGTTAATTCGGGTTTACTTTCTTAGCCTTCTTAGTTTGGTTGATGATAGTTTAGTTGGTTTATGTGGTTCAGTGTTTATTTTAATTTTGAAAATGATGGCTCAATTTTCCGGATATTTGCAAGAAAAAATGATTTTCTACCCCTCGTGATAGCGTTTTTAAAAGATAAAATTCCGTGTATGGGAACAGTTTTCAAAGGGGTTTTTCTGGTGAATTTTGATATTTAGTATTCAAAACTGTTTCTGTGCGTTTGGAAACATTTTGAACTGGATAGATGTGATTTATGTTAAATTATCGATGGTAAAATGTGAATTTGTGTCTCTAGTAGAATGGTGTATCGAATATTATACTGTGATTTATTGTATGTTCATCTGGTTGTGGCTTGTTATCTATGTTTGACTTTTTGTATTGTGTGACGCCGTGAGTACAGGGGACTCTGTCCGTGTGAACAGTGGATTCCTTGTATTTGCTGGCGGAATCTGGCATACTCTAGGCATGCGTCAGCGATTTTTCAAAAAAAAAAAAAAATTCAAGCTTTTCGCTGAATGTTTCAACAAAAAGGGGAGCCGGTGGTGTGGACACAGGATTTGCTGACAAACGATAATGTCGTCATCCGTATAATTTCAGCGATTTGATTAAAATCGAATCATTTTACTGGTTTAATGATTATAACGATGAATTCTAACTAAATTCAAGCAGTTTTTGACTTTTCTTAGGTTTCAAGAGTTAAGCAAACTGTGTTATAAATTGGGTCTCAGAGATTTTGTCGAATGGCAAGTTCAATAAAATTTCATCATTATATAGTTATTATATATTATATAGAGAGAGAGAGAGATGAGATGACTTTTAGAGGAATCGGAGAGGGGGAGGGTGGAATCCTGCGCGGAGAGCGAGATTTAATCCGAATCAATGACGTGATCGTGCTATGCAGAGCCGAGACCACTTAACGATGAGAGGAGAGGAGAGAGAGGAGTGACGAGAGTCAGTTCAAATAAAATAAGTGTAACAATGAACGTATTTAAATTTTTGAACCGTAGATAGATCTAAGTAAATCAGGAATGAGATGAAATAATAGGCATACTGTTCTGTTTTTCTTTGCTAAAATACTCTTCCGTGTTCATAGGATTTTGACATCACGTGCAGTAGTCTTGGTTTCATCCCTTTTTTTTTTCACCTCCATTGTAAACACTATGGATAATCAGTTTTTCTCATACTAAATAAAGATGACTTATGAGTTTTTGATATTTTTTTAATATTAAGCAAAATTTTGGACAGCAAAATAATTTATATAAAAACTGACAATATTTAGATTAAAAATTATCAACATTTTATTTCTTTCCATGCTTTTGGATGGTTGCAATTGATTTTAATACACTGAAATTTAATTTTATAAAAAATTCAAAATTTAATTGACTGCAACAATTCACATTAAAATAAATAAAATTTTTAAGAAATTATTAACAAAGTAAAGTTCAAGTGCCAATTATAGCAATAACCCCTTTATAATATATTTACTATTAAACTTCATTATATGCTTTCACACTTAAAAAAAAACTAATGTTTTAAGTGCACATAAAATTAATATAAATAGTTAGAGTAACAAACCTTAAAGTGGTGTCACATCCTATGTAAATAAATGTGAAATCCAAGGCTATTAAATTGGTGTCACATGCTATAGAGTAGGGAAGAGTATTTTGATATAGAAATAAAAAAGTTGCCATTGCTTTATCTCGATTCTTGAATTATACTTAGATCAACGGTTTAAAAAGAGTGTAATACTGTTCACTATTACACTTATGTTATTTGAACTTGACTTAAATTAGACTTGATTTAGAATATGTGAAGTATCTAACAAATAAATTTCATAAATTTTCGATATTATTTACTTAATGATCGAAAGGACTCAAAATCAACAGGATATTGATATGGTTTTATGCAGTACAAACGATTTTTTTGTTAAAATTTCATAAAATTTGAATAATTCTACACCATTGAACTTGCAAACGGCTCATCACGACTATTAAAATTGTTAATTTTGGGCCCCTTCGAACAATCATAAAATTTATTTTCTAAATACTTGAAATACTATAGATCAAGTCTAATGGAGCCAATTACGATTCAAAAATTTCAGTATCAAAATCGACTTAATATTACCCGTGATTCTAAAAGCATACAAACCTAGCTCTCTAGATATTATTAATTAGTAAGCATTACATATCAACTCGCTAGTAGTTCAAGCTAGAGTAACACAACTCTCTTTTATAAGATTACGAGATTACAATCTTAACGTGCGGAAAAGATTGGTGCAGTTGCTCCATTCTCTGAAAAATTTCTTTTGGGAAAAAAATTGCTTGGCTATCTGGGGAGATGGTTATTTTCCGCAACGAAGTTGCCACTCGGAATAAGAACTCCAAGAAGTCATACTCGTATCTTTTTCCCGTAAACTCATGCATCGATATCCGGACCAATTTCTCAAGACAGAAGTTGTGAGAATCCCAGTATTCTCCTTTGCCAAATCCGCTGAAATAGTTGTAAAAATCCTCGGATTGAGGCTAGAGAAAAAAAAGCATATATGAGAATAGAGCACGAAAAGAAAATGATGAAAATGCGGAGGATCTTAGGATATGTTTTATAAGAAAAACTAATTTTTAATATATTTTTATTATTTTCAAGAGTACGAACGATATAAAAATGCATTGACTTGAAACTTTAAAGAGGCCAAATATATTTTTTGAAAATTTTATATATTTTAGTCTAATTTTGATTTACTTACTGAATCTTTGGTACATCCTCCGCTGAGAGACACACGCAGTGTCTCGATCTTAGAGAACATCTTGAGCAAGAAGGCAACACCCAGTGAGCTCGATCCTCCAAAGTAGGCGATCAATTCCAAATGCTTGAGATTCTCATATTCCTGATCTGATGGATTATTCACCTGATTGCGCCGATCAAAAACTAGCTTGCCCAAGGCCTGCAATATTATTTAATTCGGCATATTATTTCAGAATAAGAAGAAGAAAAAAGCTTATATATAGACAGTATTTGTTAAATATAAAAATATAAAAGATATAGTTCTCGTGTTTTAACGATCAGCTATCTCGACTTGTTAATTAATAAATATACCGCAGTTATACAGCATTTCGGCAAGATCAGCCGATTGACTTTAAGCATTGAAAACTTGCGGCCTCTGCCGTCCTTCAGCAGCATCTTCTTCAGATCATGCTCGACGAGCGAGCTGTCTGTCCGCATCACGAGGGTAGAGACGAGAGCATCGGCGGCGGCATCGACGGCGGCGGAGCGCGGCAGCGGGCCGACCCACTCCAGAGTCCGGAGTCCCGGCGCCGACAGCTTCAGGTAGGCCGGGCCGGAGGGCGCGATCTCCTGCCGCACCCGCACCTCCCTGACGCTGCCACCGCAGATACTGATCACGTCGTCCGCCGGCCCGTCGCGCGTTGTCAGCTCGAAAACCTCGAGGAGCGGGCAGCTCACGTCGAGCTCGGGAGTCGCGGCGGCGAAGAGCGACAGCCGGCAGTACTTGAGCGCCGGGCAGCTGCTCGAGATCGCGTCCCCGGCGGCCAGAAACAAGGTCAGGTTAGCGAGATCGAGCCCCTGCAAGGAAGGTAAGAAGGCGGCGGCGGGCCAATGCACGTGCGTTATTCCTCCTCCGGGGAAGGCGAGCTCGAGCACTCGCAAGGAGGCCAGGCGGAGTCGGAAGACATCGATCACTATAAAAGAGCAGTGCCGGCGGATGACTGCCGGGGATACGATGCCCGAGTGCTGATGGTTCTGAGCGTAAGTTCTGACGGTAAGGCGTTCCAGTGCGGGGCTGGCTGCTGCGCGGCGGATCCAGGAGGGGAGTTGGGCGCGGTCGGAGTTGGCGGAAGCGGCGACGAGGGAGAAGGAGCGGAGGGGGACGGCGGGGTCGCGATGGCGGAGGGCGGAGTCGACGAAGGAGGGGGAGAGGCCGGTGGTGAAGGAGACGTCGGGGGACGTCCTCCAGAGCGTCCGCCATCGCCGCGAGAGGAGGGAGGTGCGGACGGCAGTGCTGGTGGGAAGACAGGCGAGGATTTCGTGGAGGAGATGGTCGGGCAGGCCGCTGATGCAGTCTGCCTTCCTCGCCGCCTTCTCATCCTCATCCTCCTCCTCCTCCTGGATGTTGTTCAGTTTTCTTCGCTTTGTTGCAGGTTCTTCTTTCATCCTTCAAAAATAATTTTGAAAAATAAAAAAAATAAAACAGGAGTAAAAGAGATATATATATATAACATACATATACGAGGAAGCAGACTCGGCTAAGGAGTAAATTAAAGATTTGTGTGTGATGATCAGAGGCCGTTCGTTTAACTGCTTAGACTAAATCCTACCGCCGACTAGAATTTTTGTTTTTTTTGCTTTTTTGCTGAGGTCAGGTCCGCTACTTAAAATAATAAAATAAGTTAGTTAGACGGAGCGACTCATCATCTTTTAAGAGGTGTTTTATTCTACACGCAAATTTATAAAAAATATTTTTTATTGGCAAAAAAAATTACATTTTACAGTGTTTGGTTTATTGAAAAAAATTTACATTTGTTTGATTTTTTGAAAAAAATAAATAAAAAAAATTTACATTTGTTTGATTTTGTGAAAAAAAAAAAAAAGCTTTACGCTGCTTGATAGTTTGAGTTTTTTAAAATTAAAAGGATATATACTTTTGAAATTGTCTCTTAATTAAAATAATATCCCAACTTTTTAACGGAAAGTTAGTTATTTTATAACTTAATGTTTATTTAACTTAACTTTAACCATGGTAAAGTAACGATTTGTTTTCGAAGGAAGGGTAATCCTAATAATTTTGCCACCGTTTGGTTGGGGGTTAAGGGGTGGAATAACTCCTTAACCCCCAATTTATACCCAAACACCATTCTTAAGGGGTGGGGTTAGTAAACCCCACCCCAAACCGGATTAGTGGGGTTTACTAACCTCACTCCCCCTCCCAACTTTAACCTCGCACGCATCCCGAGCCCTCACCTTTTTCTTTTTTATCAATCATTAACCCCACTCCCCCTCCCAACTTTAACCCCGCATGCATCCCGAGCGCTCACATTTTTCTTCTTTATCAATCATTAACCCCACTCCCCCTCCCAACTTTAACCCCGCACGCATCCCGAGCCCTCACCTTTTTCTTCTTTATCAATCATTATTTTTTTATCCCACCTACTCCAACCAAACACTTTTTTTCACTATCCTAGACTAACTCCAACCTCCAACCAAACACAAAAAAATTTTAATCCCACTTTAACCCTGAACTTAACCCTATCCCTGGTATAGCTACTTTTTCCTTAACCCCGAACCAAACAGAAGCTTTAGGTATTTGAAGGTATATATATATATATATATATATATATATATATGATGTTTTTAACTTTGTAGGGTATTTATGATATTTATATATTTGAGAGAGCAAGTAATGAAATAATTGGCCCTATTTTTAAATTGAGCAATACTATAGATACACCATAAAGTGGGGTGTATATCTTACACCCACTCCATCCGAAAGCCATTAAGATACTTTCGGCTCTTTTAAATTTCGGTATGTCGATAAATACATTTTTTAGCACAAAAAAATTTTGGTTTCTCTGTCCTTTCAAATTTCGATATGTCCCCTTTCCTTACATAAAATAAATAATGTAATAAAATAATTTTAATTTTTCTTTATTTCTAAAATAGAAAAAAGTTCATGCTCATTCAACTTGCGAATCGGATGATATTTACTGTGAATCTATATTTTAATTCAAAATTTATTTAATTTCTCAGTATCTCTAAAATAGAAAAAAAAATTCATACTTATCTAAATTTTTATTGTGAATCTACATTTTAATTCAAAATTCAAAATTCAAAATTTAAAATTTTGAACTATCAACAGATTATCTCAAATAGAAAATAATTAACTAATTTGAAAATAAACTAAATTTAAAAGATAGATTGATTGATAAATAGATCTGTCTCCAACATCTACTTATATTCAAATTATTAATTAAAAATAAATTTAAAATTTGAAATTTAAAATTTTATTCATAAATTTAAATATGAATTTATTAATTTAAAATTTTAAATTAATTCAAATTTTAAATCAGATTCAAATTCAGACAAAATTTGTATGTTACTAAATACATATGAAAAGTATTTATAATTTAACTAAATTAAAAATATGTAAAACCTATTAGGAGATAAATTAAATTTAGAAAAATATCAAATAATAAATAAAAAAATACCACCAATAATAATTTAAATTTAAATTTAATTTAATTAAATGTGACGTAGTATAGAAAAGCATGCATATATTAATATATATTCTACCGTACGTAAGTATAAACAACTAATTTCTAGACATAGTTCTTCATGTTCCTTTTCTTTATAAGATTAATATGTGCTAATAAAAAATAAAATCAATAAAATTTATTTTAAGCCATTAGATTTTAATATGGCTTAATAAAATAATTCAGCCGGTTTGATTAAAATCGAATCATTTTACCGGTTTAATGATTAAACCACTCATTCTAACAATTCAAAGCAGCTTTTTGACTTTCTGGGTTCCAAGAGTTAAAGCGAACTGTGTTATAAATTGGGTCTCGGACTTTGTCGAAATGGCCAGTTCAATAAAAACTTTTCATCATTATATATATATATATATATATATATATATATATATATATATATAAATTATGATGGAAAGAGAAAAATAAAATTACGGGGTACTAAATAGAACAATGTGAGAGTAAAAAATTTGAGGGAGGTGGAATATTTGATAGAAGCAAAACTAAAATCATTCTATTTAAGAAAAAATTTGTTTTCAATTTTTGCCGTCAAAAAAAAAAACTTTTAAGATGTATAGACTACTTTTTTTTTTTTTTTTTTTTTTTTTTTTTTTTTTTTTTTTTTGGAGAGATAGGTAGCACGCTTCGTTTATTTCATTTAGAAATAAACTTAGCTGGAAATGTGAATCAACTAGGATTCGAACTTAGGTCTCGGGTACCAACTACCAAGCCCTTTGCCACTTGCTCTAGGTACATAGAATTTATGTTTGAAAAAATAAAATACAATAATACCAAATGATTATCTATAATAGGATTTCTTTATCTACATCTCCAAATTAAAATCTAATTAAGTATGCAAATATCTAGATATGAGTCCGTTTTCTATACTTTTAGAAGCATGATGACCTCTGTGTAATCAAGTCGTTAATGGATGGTGAAACTTCCAAATCGACGATCGCCTCAATTAGACTTGATCTAAAGTATTTGAAATACCTAAAAATAAATTTTATAATTTTTCGATATCATTTACTTAGTGATCGAAAGGACTTAAAATCAATAGGACATTGATATGGTTTTATGCAGTACAAAAAATTTTTTATCAAAATTTTATAAGATTTGAATATTTCTACACCGTTGAACTTACCAAACGACTCATCACGACCATTAAAATTGTTAATTTTGGGCCCTTTCGAGAAATCGTAAAATTTATCTTTTAGATACTACAAATACTATAGATCTAAGTCTAATGGAACCAATCGTCGATTCGAATATTGCAATATCAAAAACGACTCGATAATACCCGTGCTTCTAAAAACATAATACAAACCTAGCTATCTAGATATTATTAATAAGCATTACATATCAACTATCTTTCATAAGATTACGAGATTTCAATCTTAATGTGCGGAAAAGACTGGTGCAGTTGCTCCATTCTCTGAAAAAATTCTTCTGGAAAAAAAAATTGCTTGGCTATCCAGGGAGACGGTTATTTTCCGCAACGAAGTTGCCATTCGGAATAAGACCTCCAAGAAGTCACATTCATATCTTTTTCTCGTAAAATCATGCATCGATATCCGGACCAATTTCTCAAGACAGAAGTTGTGAGAATCCCAGTATTCTCCTTTGCCAAATCCGCCGAAATAGTTGTAAATATCCTCGGACTGAGGCTAGAGAAAAAAAAGCATATATGAGAATAGAGCACGAGAAGAAAATGATGAAAATGCGGAGGATCTTAGGATATACTTTATAAGAAAAATAATTTTTAATATATTTCTATCGTTTTCAAGAGTACGAACAATATAAGTATTTATAAAAAAATTTTATATATTTTAGTTTAATTTTGATTTACTTACTGAATCTTTGGTACATCCGCCGCTGAGAGACACGCAGTGTCTCGATCTTAGAGAACATCTTGAGCAAGAAGGCAACACCCAGCGAGCTATAGGGATGCAAATGGATCCGGGTTGGTGGAGCTCCGCCCCGATCCGCCCCGAATGGGATGGTAAGTGAGAACGAAAAATATAAAAAAATATAACCCGCTCCGAATCCGCCCCGATCCGCCAAGTAAATGGAGCGGGAGGTGGGAGACTCTTTTCTTCCTTCAATCCGCCCCGATCCGTCAAAAATCCGACTCCCGCCCCGATCCGCCCCGAATGGAGCGGTAAGTAGGAGTCAAAAATAAAATAAAAAATAACCCGCCCCGAATTCGCCAAGCCCCGATAAGAAATGGAGCGGGAGGTGGGGGAACTCTCCCGCCCCCGGATCCGCCGCGTTTGCATCCCTAGCAGCTAAGTCCTCCAAAATAGGCAGTCAATTCTAAATGCTTGAGATTCTCATATTTCTGATCTGGTAGATTATTTATCTCATTGCGCCGATCGAAAACTAACTTGCCCAAATCCTACAATATTATTTAATTCAGCGTATCATTTCAGAATAAAAAGAAGAAGGTTTATAGATAGTATTTGTTAAATATAAAATATAAAAGATATAGTTCTCGTGTTTTAACGCTCAAACTATCTCATGTTCGACTCGTTTAACAAACATTACAGGGGGCATATGTACCGCAGTTATACAGCATTTAGGCAAGATCAGCCGATTGACTTTAAGCATGGAAAGCTTGCGGCCTCTGCCGGCCTTCAGCAGCATCTTCTTCAGATCATGCTCGACGAGCGAGCTAGGGATCTGCGGCGGCGAAGAGCGACAGCCGGCAGTACTTGAGCGCCGGGCAGCTGCTCGAGATGGCGTCCCCGGCGGGCAGAAACAAGCTTAGGTTGGCGAGATCGAGCCTCTGCAAGGAAGGTAGGAAAGCGGGCGGCGGGCCATTCCACCTGCGTTATTCCTCCTCCGGGGAAGGCGAGCTCGAGCACTCGTAAGGAGGGCAGGCGGAGGACCTCGGGCACTCCTAAAGAGGGCGGGTGGAAGGCTGCCGCGGATACGATGCCCAAGCGCCGCCCATGTTTCTGAGCGTAAGTTCTGACGGTGAGGCATTCCAGTGCGGTGCTGGCTGCTGCGCGGCGGATCCAGGAGGGGAGTTGGGCGCGGTCGGAGTCGGCGGAAGCGGCGACGAGGGAGAAGGAGCGGAGGGGGACGGCGGGGTCGCGAAGGCGGAGGGCGGAGTCGACGAAGGAGGGGGAGAGGCCGGTGGTGAAGGAGAGGTCGGGGGACGTCGTCCAGACCGTCCGCCATCGCCGCGAGAGGAGGGAGGCGCTGACGGCAATGCGGGTGGGAAGACAGGCCAGAATTTCGTGGAGGACATGGTCCGGCAGACCTCGCTGATGCAGCCTCTGCCTTCTCATCCTCCTCATAGTCCGGCAGGCCGCTGATGCAGTCTACCGCCTTCTCATCATCCTCCTCGTCGTGCAGGGCCCTGCAGCCTTCTTCTCTTTCTTTCCGATTCTTCTTCCATCCTATTGCACTCCATCGCATAATAATCATATAATAACATAACATAACATACCTTATATATGTATATATAAAGAGGAAATATAATCTTTTTTTTAATTAATTAATTTTTAATATGAGTAATTATCTTTCTTTTTTTTTTTCATGCATATTCCCATCACTTTGTTTTTTTTTTCGGATTCAGATATGCCTCAGATATTAAATTTTTATTACTATATATTGGCTAAAAACAGATTCAAATACGATCAAATATCTTTTCGGATTAGGATAAGAACAGGATTTTTATTTGAATATTATTCGGATAGTTATATATACAAATATGCACAATTAACAACAATGTAACTAAAGTATTACATTTATATTTAAATTTTCACGTACCTTTGATTTTATTGAATAATATCTAATATTTAGTAAGCATTAAATAGAATTTTAATACAAAATTTATAATAAAATAAATGAAAATACAATAAATAACCTAATTCCTCCACAAAATATATTAACTTCCCGTTTATCTCCGTGCAAAACGAAATCAAACCTGAATTTATATTTCAAATCTAAATTTATAATTATAATTTAAGCTAAATTAAATTTAAATATATCTATATATTTAAATAGTTTTTATTAAAATTTAATAATTATTATTAAATTGAATTCTACACCTCTTACATATGACAAAGCTCTTTACCCTGGAATTAAGCTACACCCTCTTTTTTATTTTTCTGAAATATATAAATTAATAACGTATATTAGTTTTCAAAAATCCGAATCCGAATTCAAAAATCCAAATCCAAATTCAAAATATTCTAATATATCCGTATCCAAATCAGAATTCAAAATATTGTAAATTTAACATCCGAATTAATCGGAATCCAAATCCGAATCCGAATCTGATCCGAATTCGAATTAGACGGGATGCATAGTTGGGCATTCATATTCGCATCCAATCGAATTCGGTGTCGAATTCGAATTAATACATTTTTAATTGTTATGGAAAAAACATTGTATATATAATAAGAGCAAATGGGCCGGATCCAAAACCAACCCAACTAGAGGCCTATTTGCAATAGGCGCCATCAACTTTTTCTCTTGAAAAAACTAGTCTTTATTTTTTTGTCATTGGCCCAAATTGTTTATAAATTTAGGACCAAATTATTTTATTGGGCCTGGCCCAATTAATAATTCGTGCAAGAGAATAGCGAAATGGGCTTGGGCCATGAACACACACTTTATAGGGATCCCCACTTTACATGTGTAGGGTAGGGATGCAAATGGATCCGGGTTGGTGGAGCTCCGCCCCGATCCGCCCCGAATGGGGTGGTAAGTGGGAACAAAAAATATAGAAAAATATAACCCGCCCCGAATCCGCCCCGATCTGCCAAGTAAATGGAGCGGGAGGCAGGAGACTCTTTTCTTCCTTCAATCTATCCCGATCCGTTAAAAATCCGCTCCCGCCCCGCTCCCGCCCCGATCCGCCCCGAATGGAGCGGTAAGTAGGAGCCAAAAATAAAATGAAAAGTAACCCGCCCCGAATCCGCCCCGCCCAGATAAGAAATGGAGCCGGAGGTGGGGGAACTCTCCCGCTCCCGGATCCGCCCCGTTTGCATCCCTAGTGTAGGGATTAGTGTTAATATTTGAGACCACGAGGGCAAAATTGTAAAATGAACATACATCTTATTCTTTTTTTGAGAGATAACATACATCTTATTAGAACTATATTCGAACTATATATATATATATATATATATATATATATATATATTGCATATTGAATAATAAGAAAAATCTGAATTTCAAAATTTTTGATGTAACCAGTGCTTTTGAACAATATATTTGGAATTTAAAACCTTTTATTTGATTAATCGATCTCTATTAATCTTCAGAGTACTCCGTAACATTTATTTATTTATTTATTTATTTTTTTTGGCAGAACATTTGGTAATTTGATGGATTATTTTGTGTATATATCCTGTCAAAGATGTTTTGAATATTAATTCTAAGATTAGATTATACATAAAACCTAAAGTTTTAAATTAAATTACTAATTTTGTAATCCAACGAGATATTATCAAAATCAGCTCTGTTAATTACATCACGCGAGAGAGAGAGAGAGAGAGAGAGAGACCTAACGTACTCGTGAGACGCTAAATTAGAATGTAAGCATCAATTATATATATATATATATATAGTTGAGATTAGAGTTCAGGGTTTAAGGTTACCAAAATTCTCATGGGTCAAAATTTTAACCTTAAATATAAATAATAATAATAATAATAATAATAATAATAATAATAATAATAATGGGAGAGAGAGAGAGAGAGAGAGAGAGAGATTGGTGGACAACCGAGGAGGGCAACTTGTGCACTGTGCCCTCATAGACAAGGAATTAATAGGGTCCCCCCTCCCCTTCATGCATTCATTAATTTCTTAATAAACTCATATATGAGCTAGAATACTATCAGTAGCAAATAGACTCCGTTGCTACTAATTTGTTTTCAATAATATAGCTCCTGAATTGACGATCGACATTGTTGGACATAATCTAGCTAGAACACTAAAAATATTTAGAAATTAAATTATATATTTTTTCGATATTATAATCTTGTGCATCAAGTGAACATTGAACAACTAAAAATAAGTATATATCCTTTCAAAAAATGATGATAGGATTATTATAATCAAGATCAAAAGTATATAGATCTTGTTTTAAATGGATTATATATATATATAGATATATATATATATATGCTCTTCTTTTCTTCTCTCTTTTTTTTTATTTTTTATTTTAACAGTTAGCATGAGTTTAATGTTCGCATTTGCTTCAAACTTTGAAGAAACAATTAATGATTATGATTACAATGTGGGCCATTTTTACCTATTTTAGTGGACACCAGTAAATTATGGCATTAATAATGAAAAAGATCATGAATCACAATTCAAATAATTAAAGCACGTGATCATCAATGATTGAGATATGTACATATATATATATATATATATATATATCTTCTATTTTTCTAAATTTTATTGGTGTGTGTTTTTCACTTGAGCTAGGCTTTTATATCTGCAACATTCTGAATCTCAAGATGACACGGTTTAACCGCTATATATCCACATAAGGCATGTTAATTTGGATATCGAAATGAAATGTATAGTGATAACTTGTTTAGTATGATGATTTTTTTTTTTTTGCGTGTGGTATATATAGCTAGTATATTTCACTTAAGAAGTAATTTATATTGATCCGAAAGAAAACCTTGATGGCCAGATATATTTGGTATCTATTCTACGTACGCATCTGATCACGATCCTCATCTTATTTCCAAATACTAATGTTTCTTCAGTAAATTAAAGAGATATTTATGCCGAACAACATGTTCATCCATCCAAACCGCATATACCTTGGTGGATTACAACTGGTCTTGGATCAGTCAGATGTAGCGAACCAGCCCAGAAACAGTCTTAACTTTTCCAACTCGATCTCTCTAAACAAAGCAAGAGATATGCCGAACAATATGTTCATACATCCAAACAGCTAGCGTACACCTTGGTGGATTACAACTGGTCTTGAGATATCACAGAATTCGCATCGAAACCAGTCCAAAAACAGTCCTAACATTTCCGACTCTCTAAATAAAGCAACACTCCCTCCCATAACTAACCCGCCAGGCTGTGCCACTCGCAAAGCGCCAAGTGTCGCCCCAATCATCCACAGGTGCCACACATGGACCACATACACAGGTGATGATCATACAATATATATATATATATATATATATATATATATATATATATATATATATATATATATATATATACATAACTAGGACCACCACCACTGTATAATTGCACCTATATGTGTTACATTATGCATGGCCCATGCATATGGTGTTGAGGAGGAGCATGGACCCCTCCATTGTCGACCCCTGCTGCGATGGGTCTACGTCCACCTCGCATTCACATCCAAAATATATGCTGTGCCCTCCACTTTAATCATTTACACCGCCCCCCTTTCTCTTTCAAATAGAGTAATAATAAGCAATAACACCCCCTCTTCTCTCTCTATGTATACATTACACATATATATAATATATATGTTTCTCTCTCATCTGTAATATTCCTTTTGTTTCCCTTTGTCCCATGGAAGTGTATGTGAGTGTGTGTGAAAAGGAGAGAGAGAGAGAGAGATGAACCAAACAGTGAGTGTTACTGTTGGAATGAATATTTGATGAGGGGGGTAGCTTGTTACCTGAAAAATATGGTAAGAGCTAGGGACCAATTCATCAGGGGAAATGTTGTCGCCTTTCTTTAAAAAATAATATATATAAAAATATATGTATCTTAAGGTACTCTAGCTGAGAGGAAAGTGACTAACTAGTGGAGATGTTGGGGGAGGCATATGAATGAATGTAATGTTGCTTTATAGATGCATGAAAAAAAAAAAAAATTTGACCACATTGTATATATAGCATTTGAAAACAATTTTCTTTGTGTTCTCTTACTTTGTGGGGGCGAAAAAAGTACCGGTTAAGATACAAAATATCCCGTCGCACTTTATCCTGGACCCCGCGTGGTCTTAATTATCATCTTGCATAAAACTTTGTATCAATTTGAAACTTGTGTATACTTTACTGCTGTATCAAATATGTAAAATTATTTTTGATGATCAGTCAATGTGGATGTAAAATTTTACAAAGTCTTTTAATTTAAGAAGTCTTTTTTTAAAATTTAGACATATTATACAAGCTTTGTGCCAAATCATTCCAGTGAATCAAGGTCCAAAGTGCAAGGGAGGATTTTGTAATTTAACTAGCCACAAGAAAATATATTTGTGGAAAAAAAAAAAATGTACTTCTCTGTTAGTCGCAATGCTATGGGATGGTCACGCTCCTAGTTTGGCCTAGTTTTCAGAATTATTTTGTTATGAGGAGCATAAGTGAGATATTCGACAGCCAAAATATGTAAATTAAGCTTATCATTCGTGACTAGAATACACAAAATATATATTAGTTTAAGACTATTTGTAAAAAAAATATTAAGACTTCGCAAAAAGCTATACAAAAACCACTGCTTTAAATTAAGAAACCTTAGGCAATTAAAACTCATAAGCTATTAATTTATAAATAGAAGTGGTGAAACATATATCTTCTTTTTTTTAATTTTTCTCTTTTTTTTGTCCCCTCCTTTTCCTTTAAGTGAAATTGATGTAGTGGCGCACCTTAGAGATAGAGAGATATTGGAGATGACCCTTTCTATGTAAAGATCTAGCTTTTCCCTGTCTAAGTGCAGTAGTATATAGAAATTATGATTCAAAAGAGAGAGAGAGAGATACTAGTGGGGGCAAAGCTAAGCTTCACTTTTCACAAAAGTGTTGCAATTGATCACTAATTGTTAATCATGCATCACTTGATTCGAGAGAGAAGAGTACTGTGCAAGTTGGAACATGCATGTTGATGTGTTGGGGTGAGATTCGATCTCCCTTGCTACCTAATAATTAGGATATATTTGGGCTCATAAAGATCCCTCTACCATGTATTTAGATTCAACTACCTACACGGAAAGTTAATTTGAAGCATATTATATAGGGCCCATTTGGTTTAACTGTAGCATGTAGTCTTTTTTTTTTCTTTTTTTTTTTTTTTTTTTTTTTTTTTTTTTTTTTTTAAGAAATAGGTAGCAAGCTAGCTGCTTCATTCATTAGGTAAAATGAACTGAGTGTACAAAATGGAAGCAGCTAGGGCCTCTGAAAAAACAGGCAAAAAGAGGTAAAAAAAAAAAAGAGAAGCGAAAAAGAACGGGCTAGGTGAGAAAAGAAAGAAAGAAGGTCGAGTGGCACATCAGCGCAGAGCGGTCCAATTGCTCTTCAAAAGGTTGACACATCCTAATGACCTGGTAGCGTGTAGTCTTTGTTAGATGAAATATTAACTAAGTAGTGTTGCTTACTTTGTCAAAACCTCGATCTTCAGCAAATTCCCTCGGTGGTAGCAGCTAGCGGAAGTATAAATATCAAAGTTTGGGCTTCTACTTCTAGATCTCAACATCTAATTCAGAGATGATTTTTCTTGAAAGAAGAAACAGAAGCAGAACCAAACAGGCTGTTAATTAGGCGCATTTTGTTTGTAGTAGTTAGACAATTATAGGATAACTACAATGTTAAGTGGATATATCATACAAAGCACAAAATGTTTTTATAATGTTTGAGATAGAGTGAGCTGGTAAAATTACACCACCATATCAAGAAACTTACCACAATATTTCTTCCAGGAAATTGGACTTCCATTCATTGCACCTCTAAGTTGCTTTATTTATGTTTCAAATGGATCGTAGAGAAGGATGGTGTTGTGGTGATACGGCAATAGCTAGATTAGTTGTCAATCACCTCAAGATTGATAAGATTTAACTTCCATGTCATCTTTAAGAAATGATGCGACGAGTTGATCGAATCAGCATCATTTCATCATGACCAAACTATCTACCTGAGATGACACGCCAACTAATTAAATCGGTCACCTCATCACCCGAACTTAAGACAAAAGTAATCAAACTTGAAGAAAAAATTTAAAGTTTAATGGCTTGATTACAACATATGGAAGTTTAGTAACCTAAATTAAACCTCATGCTAAGTTCCGTGAGCTACGATTATCCATAAGGATTTGGCGTGAATAATAGTTACAATTTGAAATCAGCTAGAATAGATATATATTCATAACCATTTTCCTGCTTTTTTTGGAAACACAAGAGGGATAAATTTGAATTATACATCGCTCTCATGCTGTAGCCTAATCAAACATTGCCTTATGTTAGCTGCAATTCGATCGATCCACTTCCCCCTTATGAGAAGGATGTACACCTATCCACAAGAATATTTTATTAATATGAGGAGAAGTCATTCTCTTTTTTTAAAAAGAAAGAAAAGAAAAGAAAAAGAAATGAAACTTTGCTGAAATTTCATACAATAAATAAATTGATTGATTAGACCTGCCAACTACTTAATTCACTTAATTGTAGCTTGCATGTTGTGACTCTATCCATCCATTTGGTCCCCTTTCATCATGGCCATTTTCTTGAAAACAATCTCCTGATAGTAACATGATCATGACCTGAATTATCTATAATCTACTTGAATTGGTCCACTATTATGCGAATTAAGGATGACATACATATTTCACTAATATCAGTTCTTTTTGACAGAAAGCATGTTAACTAGTTTTGAATAAAGATTCGTCGAATCACACCTCCACTGCACTGCTTAGAGCAATTGGCTGACTTCCTCCTATTTGGGCTACTAGGAGAACCAATTTCAAATCTAGCTTCATGCAAGATGGAAAATGTTTAGGAGAAACAAATTTAAATTTATCTTCATGTAACAACAGATGCATGTGTGGTGACCTACAGACATCTTTTTCTATTAAAAAAATAAATAAAACCAACCATATATAGTGGTTTGGGTTCACTGGTGTCTTTACATGTGGCATTCAATGCTTAGCCTAGAAAGGACAAAAAGGGTGAGCCATTAAAACCAAATATGTAATTTGTTGGGTACCTAAGAGACCTGATCATAGAGGACTAGAAGAGCTCAGCATAAATTGAATGAGGAGGACATAAAATAATTATTATTTTATTAAAAGTCCATTAACACTTTCCTTGTTGTTTCCTGGCATTTTACAAATTCTAACGTCCCCTTCAACATTTCCCCCTTAATTAATTTCTTTTAAAAAAATGTTTCTTAAGAAGCTCTTGGGATCATCAAAGAAGCTACCTCTTTCCCTTGACCCAGGTGGATCTTGCACATGTATATATTTACTTTAAAAAGGGTGGAAATCCCTAGAATTAATACTTTTCTCATGAAGGGGCTTCTCTAGAATCACAAGTCACTACTCATGAGACATGATTGGCACATTTTAATATTAGAAAAATAAGCCACCAATTTGATTATTCTAAGTATATTATTGCATTAAATTTAGGCCATGAGGTTGTGTCCCAACTTTCTCCATTAATAGTGCATGCAACAAGGAGTTTGAATCATTGAGCCTTGCAGACTAAGTAATATATTGGGGTTATATAGTATTCATAAATATCTATATATTTATAAAAATATATATCTAGAGTTGAGCTGAAATACCATTAATAGCATTTGAATTTTTTTGCTATTGATTTTTTTACTCTATAATCAATTCCATCTTTTAGATCATACTATTCAACCAACTAACCACCCACTCAATCCTAGGAGAACCACCGCTATAGGGGACTACTATCATCCCAGCCTATAATTTTTCATCCGTTGGTTAAAAACTCGATTGTAAAAGAGCATAAATACTATGAATAGTATTTCAGCCCAAGTATATATATATATAATAAAAGCACCAATCAATTGGTGTTTTTAAATTTGTAGCCTTTGGATGGAGATGATGTAGGAATAGAATGGTGGTGGAAGGTGGTGGCAGTTGGATTAGTATTTGATCTAAAGGCTACTAATTGTTAAAGGGTAGATCTAAAGATTAGAAACTTAAAATCACCAATAGAATGGTGCTTTTACGTGTATTCTAGCTCAATTCTCTCTCTCTCTCTCTCTCTCTCTCTATACTCATAAGAGTATAGTAGCCGGACTCTATATATATATATACATACTCTATATATATATATATATATAGAGTATATGTATATATATATATATATATATATGTATATATGTATATGTATATATATGTATATGTATGTGTATGTGTATGTATATGTATATGTATATGTATGTGTATGTGTATGTATATGTATATGTATATGTATATGTATATGTGTATGTATATGTGTATGTATATGTATGTGTATGTGTATGTATGTGTGTATGTATATGTATATGTATATGTATATGTGTATGTGTATGTGTATGTATATGTATATGTATATGTGTATGTGTATGTGTATGTATGTGTATATGTATGTATATGTGTATGTATATGTATATGTATATGTATGTGTATATGTATGTATATGTATATGTATATGTATGTGTATATGTATGTATATGTATATATATATATATATATATATATATATATATTATATATATATATATATATATATATATATTAATATATATATATATATAGAGTAAGTCTTCTGTACTTTCGAAAGTATGGAGACCTCCGTGTTTGTAAGTTATTTTCGATGATAGGAAATCCGATTCGACGATCGGCTCCGTTAAGTATAATTACCCTATTGGAACTATCCATAAACCAAATTTTATAATTTTTTGATATCATTTACCAAGCGATCAAAAGGTCTAAAAAATGACTATTTTAACGGCCGATATAGCACGTTTTTAAGTTTAACGGTGTAGAAGCATCTAAATTAGATGAAAATTTAATAGAAAATTCTACTTAACATCAATAGCAAGACCAATATTTTCGATTTGAAATTTGAGTAATTTATCGCTGCTTTTTATGAAATTTTTATTTTCAGTCGTTCAATTTAAGGCTACTCGTTTACTAGACAAACGAAGTAAAAAATTTATGAAATTTGGTTTCTAGATAGTTCTAATAGCGTAGATTATGTCTAATAGAACCGATCGCCGAATCGAATGTTCCATTATTGAAAACAACTTACAAATACGGAGGCTTCCGTACTTTCGAAAGCATAGGAGCCTAGCTCTATATATATATATATATAGATAGATAGATAGATAGAGAGAGAGAGAGAGAGAGAGAGAGAGTTGTGCTGGTATGCTTATGGAAGCACGACGGCCTCCGTGCTTCCAAGTTGTTTTCGATGTTCGGACTTTCGAATTAACGATCGGCTCCGTTAGAATTGATCTAGAGTATTTGAAGTACCTAGAAAATAAATTTTGTAATTTTTCGATATCATTTGCCTAGTGATCGAAGGGGCTCAAAATTAATAATTTTAATGACCGTGGTGAGCCGGTTGCAAGTTTAACGGTGTAGAAATATCCAAATCACATGAAATTTTGATAGAAAATTCTTTATACCATATAAAACAAGATCAATAACTTTGATCTAAAATTTTAATGTCATATCATCATATTTTGTAAGATTTTTATTTTCAGCCGTTGATTTTGAGCCACTTCGATCACTAGGCAAATGATATCGAAAAATCGCAAAATTTATTTTCTAGATACTTCAAATACTCTAGATCAAGTTTAATGGAGCCGATCGTCGATTCGAAAGTCCGAACATCGAAAATAAAGTGAAAGCACGGAGCCCTCCGTACTTCCATATGTATCCTAGCAGCACTCTCTCTCTCTCTCTCTCTCTCTCTCTCTCTCTCTCTCTCTATATATATATATATATATATATATATATATATAAAGTTGAGCTGAAATGCTATGGGTAGTAAACGGGCTCTGTTGCCACCTATTTATTTTTTATGATGGAGCTTTCAAATCGACGATCGGCACCGCTAAACATGATTTATACCACTTGAAGTATTTAGAAACTAAAATTTAAATTTTTTCGATATCATTGGCCTAATAATCAAAGGGTTTCAAAATTTGTAATTTTAATGATCGATATAAGACGTTTTCTTGTTTAGCGGCATAAAGATATCTAAATTAATTGAATTTTGGTTATAAAATTTTTTAAACTATTTAGAATAAGATCTATACTCTTGATCTTGATTATAAAACTTATGTCATCACTTTTTAAAGGATACTCATTTTTAGTCGTTTATTTTTGTGTCCACTTAATGAAGAAAAGAACAATGTAAAAAAAATATAAAATTTGATTTTTAGATGTTTTAAGTAGTATAGATCATGTTCAACGGTGCGGATCGTCGATTTGAAAGCTCAATTATAAAAATAAATGAGTGGCAACGGAACCTGTTTGCTACTAATAGTATTCCAGCTCACCTTTCTCTCTCTCTCTCTCTCTCTCTCTCTCTCTCTCTATATATATATATATATATATATATATATATATATATAATTTTATATGAAGATGTGGTATGAGCTACAATTCCAAGATACCACTTTGGTGAGGACAAAAGGTATTAGGTGGAGAGAGATAATTATTATTATATTCACTTGCAAACAAGTTATGTGGACATCATGATTTGTTGTGATTCTAAGATATCAGGAAATTGGTAGTTTAATTGGTCCTATTCACAGGTTGTCAACTAAACGACCTAGATAAGGGTTTCTTTTTGTTATTTCTTTTTTTTTTTCCCCTCCAAGTTTCTAGATGTTAATTAAGACCCAAAGAAAATTAATAAGCTAGAACTAATCCAATATATCACTTTAACTAAATTAAAAGTTTATTAAAAAATTGGTGGTTCTTTTGGCGGTCTCAAATTTGAAATCCGTAGCAACGCACCGACTCTTACTGCGATACTCTATTATTGCTTTTGCGATTGGTATGAGCCTTTGGAACTATTAAAGACCTATATAAAAGTATGATTTTTCTGTAATATTTATGTTTGGAGTAATTAATTTGGTTGAAAATGGTAATTATATAACATCAAGCCTCCAATTAATTAACTTCATTTTCTTGAGTAATATCAGATATATATACTTTCAACTTTTACTTGTTCCAGTTTGTGATTATTGGGCTAATTAATTAATTAAGTTAGGATTCAATTAAAAAAGAGGGCTTCATTAGCTATTAGCAATTAATTGTTGGTGGAACTCATCCTAGTCCTTCAATTCGATCAACGGGCAAAGGCTATTGATTTAATTCAATTAATCATCATTTAGTTTAACAAGATAGTTCCAATAAATCCAATAGATTTTTATTGCATTGGATGAATAAAACTTAAATGGAGCGCTCGATTCGACATGACTAATATTTTTTAGGGGATTTCCATAGACTTTTAACAAAGCGTTGTGTAATTGAGAATAAATTTAATTACATGATACATATATAAATAGGCTGGGGCTACTATACTCTTATGAGTATAAACTTTCTTGTACTCATAAATTTTTAACCGTTAATTCATGAGATGTGTGGTTAGGATAACAGTGGTCCCCACCTAAAATGACAGTGGTTTCCTAGGGTTGAGTCGGTAGTTTGTTGAATAGTATGATCTAACGGGTGAAAATGATTAATGAAACAAATCTAAGAGCCAAAAACTTATGAGTATAAGGGAGCCAATACTCATAAATGTATAGTAGCCGGACTCTCTCTCTCTCTCTATATATATAGAGTAGGCTGGTATGCTTATGGAAGCATGGAGCCCTCCGTGCTTCCAAGTTGTTTTCGATGTTCGGACTTTCGAATTGATGATTGGTTCCGTTAGAGTTGATCTAGAGTATTTGAAGTAGCTAGAAAATAAATTTTGTGATTTTTCAATATCATTTTCCTAGTGATCGAAGGGGCTCAAAATCAATAATTTTAATGGCCGTGGTGAGCCGGTTGCAAGTTTAACGGTGTAGAAATATCCAAATCATATGAAATTTTGATAGAAAATTCTTTATACCATATAAAACAAGATCAATAACTTTGATCTAAAATTTTAATGTCATATCATCATATTTTGTAAGATTTTTATTTTCAGCCGTTGATTTTGAGCCACTTTGATCACTAGGCAAATGATATCGAAAAATCGTAAAATTTATTTTCTAGATACTTTAAATACTCTAGATCAAGCCTAACGGAGCCGATCGTCGATTTGAA
The DNA here is from genome assembly GCF_001540865.1 of Ananas comosus. NCBI lineage: Eukaryota > Viridiplantae > Streptophyta > Magnoliopsida > Poales > Bromeliaceae > Ananas > Ananas comosus. The sequence continues at coordinate 11,447,938 of NC_033621.1, forward strand.
AGTCGGAACATCGAAGACAAAGTGGAAGTACGAAGCCCTCCGTGCTTCCATAAGCATCCTAGCCGCACTATATATATATATATATATATATAGGTTTGTGTTAGCATCATCTAATTAATATATAATGAACAAATACACTGGTGATGAATAAAATTTCGTAGCACAACTTGTTGATCAAGTTGTAACGAATACTTAATTATTTGAATGCCTTAATTAAACTAATATCTAAAACTCTCTCTCTCTCTCTAGTTTAATTATATGCCTCTGTGTGGTGTTATTGATGGCCACACAGGCTTGGTAGTTATACATCTTTATTTACATTAATTTAAGTGAGATTATTTTTTCAACTAATTAAATTAAAGCAACTTTGCTTTGAGCTATTAAATGTGAAATACAGTTATCATTAATGCATATCAGCAAAACAAAAGGCGGTTCACAAAAATTGACAATTTTTATAATAACTAATAACTGATATATGCATTGAATCTAGTCCCCGTACAATACATTGATTGAAAGCGACTAGTTTTGTTGAACTTATGTATCCAAGTATGTATAGTAAATATGATAAGATTTGAACTCGCGATCTTATAATGCTCTGATACCATATTAATCTAGCATTTACTCTAATTAGTTAAAAGCTTGAGTTGCCACCGAATGCATACTTTATATTCGGCAAAACAAACTCCGTGATGTTCTTTGGCTCCTTGCGGTGCATATGATGTTATTAACATTCCGTTCGATATTCTCTATATACGACCGTTCGTTGTGCATATGTAGCATCCAAAGAGCTCTCGCCATTCGAAGAACCCTCGAAGGTCTCTACATGTATATGCCGCACATACGCAAACAACTAATCCCCATGGTGCGTCCTCGGTGGTTAGTACACATTCACGTTTTCGTGACACTGCCACCATATCAGCGGTATTTCGCAAGACGCGCAAGGGTACGAGACGCGCAAGGGTACGTACGCGACCGCAATATCACTCTCTGATCACTCAACTCCAAAATTTGTAGTGATGAGGGAATCATGCAGCTAGTACGGATTCCACAGCAGTGACTGGTGCTTGAGAATGATGTGTCTTCATGGGTGCATTCCAATGCACACAGACACACACTCTCTCTCTCTCTAAATCTAAATCTCTCTCTCTCTCTTGTAGTGGTACATACATAGATATATTAATGTCTCTCTCATTCATATGGGGATGTAGCACAAAGAATGAACTGGTTTCTGACAACACCAGTACTACAGAATTAAGACACAGCAGCAACATGTAAGCTTTTAAGATGGTGGTGGAGGCAAGGTGCAATATAAGTTGGGATTGCATTGGGTCCATAAATTTGTGTGTATACCATCCCTACAAGTAGAATCCAAAATTTAAAAACAGCTACAGGATATTATAAGATGCAACTGGCATGGGAATCAGAGAGCTAGATTGGTCCAAGCCCAACATTTGCATGCACTCAGATACTGTAACATCATTTACATGATTGGTGCAGAAGAGATCAGATACCACCACACCCCCCTGAGCTCCTGCCACATCAATAGTATTTAATATTCTCATCCTTTTGGTGTTTCTCTCTCTCATGATCATGTGAACATGGGAGTGTGGATGTGGGCCACTTAATTTTCATTCTCTCTCTCTCTCTCTCTCTCACTTTTCTTTTGTTTTATTCAGTAAATAAGTTAAACACCTGTGATCACTGCTGGTGAGCTTGTATACATGGTCATCGACATAAACATTCCTCACAGGACCATGAAATCTTAATTTATTTTGAATTTCAAATTTTATAATTTATATATATATATATATGCTTTTATTTAATTGTCACATTTTTGTTTAAAATCTATCTAGATGGTACCTGACTCAGATTTCGTGATCTATTTCTGAAATACGATAGTTCCCTTGATTTCGTCAATGGCAAATCATCGTTATGATATGATGGCATAGTTAATTGATGAATAGTAGTCTCAAAATAACATAACAAGTCATTGATACACTCTCGATCATAGGGCTTGTTTGCTTCACTGAAGGTGCAATTCGGGTTGACGTAGACTTTCAGGTGAACTAGAGTACGAGTGAAAGTTAATTTTCTTCCGATGTTTGTTTGTATAGCTAGCTGTGGAATTAAAGTTTTCCCGATTCTGCTGTTTGACAGAAATTAAATGGCGTAAAAGTTGGGGGTATGAGAGATCGGTTAATGTTATATTATTTTTCTCCTCACTTTTTTTTCACGCAATTGATTTCGGCCTATGCTATCTTGGAAAGTTTGAGTTTTAATCAACGGAAAAGTTAAGGTGAACCAAACAATGAAAGTGGATATTTACGGTCGAAAACTACTTCTCCACTCTCCACTTTTGGTGAACCAAAATGAGTTTCGTAGTGTGCATCGATCTAAACGATAAATAAAAAACCTAGCATCTTGACCCAAAAAAATTGAAGAATGTCGCCATTTAAACGGATCTCCGCCAAATATAAATTCAATGACTAGTGCTCCTACTTGACCTTTCTTTTTTTGTAAAATCTTATTTGGTATATATTGATCGAGGGCGATCTAACACTATTAAGCATATAATTAAAGATAATGCTTCTCTCTTTTTTGACATGACCATAAAAGATATATTATAACAGATTTATTATAATATTTACAACATGATACTAAATATAGAAACAAGCAGAGTATTTTTCTATTGTATTTTCTCACTATATTATATTACATAATTTTTCCTCAATCCCAAGCAGATGCTGACGCTTTAGTTACTGAGCGCTATTTTTAAAATTTAAATCTCGAGTATAAGATATAAAATAATATATAAAAAACTAGACCAATAATCGAATATCCAATAATAATTAAGTGGTCCAACCAAACTTGTTAATTGGTTAATGAGCTGAGCCCATTTTTGGGGTCCATTGTCACGCCTTGTAGTAGACCAACAACAAAGAGGTGGGTCCATTAATTCAGAGTCGACACATCTCCCACCAAACGTTATTCATATGTATATAAATATTAGATATTTATATACTATCTATTACGACAAGCGCACAAAAAGAAATAAAAAACGGTGAATGTAAAGTAGACAAATCAAAAGCAGAAAATAAAATGAGCACAAAAATTTACGTGAAAAATCCGTTGCATGAAGAAAACTGTGGATGAAGCAGGAGAGAACTTTACTAGGAAAAAAAAAAATGGAGTACAATAGTATGAAGATTACAAAATGCTGCATCGCGTTTGGGGCAAAAAAGGAGGAGAAAAATTTATTAACGAATTCTTCATTATCGGATCAGATCCTTATATACCCATTAAAGACATTCATTTTTTCTTCACAATTCATTTTCCAAAAAAATCTTGTTGCATGGGGCCCAAGATCAAAGTGGATAACCAAATTTTGAGACACCTCTAACATTATCAATAGTATACTAGCTCGATTACGAATTTTTTTTATTTTTTGATAAAATCATATAAATTATATTTCAACACACTCACTATGTTTTGAACTACTGTCACCTCTATATTATTAAGTCGCTTTCGATGTTGGAACTTTCAAATAGACAATTGGCTCTATCAAACTCAATTTAGAGTATATAAAGCATGTACATAAATGAGATTTTTATTTTCAATCATTGATTTTGAGTTCCTTCAATGATCACTAGATAAATGATATCAAAAAAAATTTATATTCTAAAGATTTTCGATACCCTACATCAAGCGTAACGGAGCCGACCGTTGATTCGAAAGTTTCAGTATCGAAAACAACTTGATAGCACGGATTTCACCGTACTTTTTTTTTTTGAGAGGTAGGTAGCACGTTATCCGTTTCGCTTATTTCATTTAGAAATAAACTTAATTGGAAATGTGAATCAACTAGGATTTTACCGTACTTTTAAAAGCATATAAGTTGGACACTGTCTCTCTATATATATAATGAACACTAAACTCACTTTTTTAATAATAAAAATTTTAAATATTTTTTTACATTAAATTTTATTTTGTCTAGGGGAATCTACCACGTTACTAGGTCCACTGCTATAGAAACCTATATATATATATATATAAACCTATATATATATATATATATATATATATATATATATATATTCTCCCTGGGTAAAGGTATGTTATAGGTATGCTATAGCTGTTCTTTTTGCCCTTTCCCTATGTCCAAATTTGAAATCCTCGTCTAATTTATTTTTATGTTTTACTTTTATTCTTATGGATTTTAGGGTACATGCATTTCCCGATGTGCTGTGGCTCGGAACAGTGTGGGAAAAGCGACGCATCGAATTGGGAAGCTGAGTTGACTCTTCCTCGTACTAGCCATTTTGCTCGTACTAATAGTTGTTATTATTATTATTATTATTATTATTATTATTATTAAAGCAATGTTCACTGGACCCAATTAACTGAGCCATCGATCGAGCTAGTAAGAGCAGAGGTTTAAGAATCAGAGGTTCGATCGAGATTGAATCAGAGTCGAACCGTTAAAACATTATCCCTTAATGAGGCTCCTCCCGGACTAGCTCCTCAAAGGTACTACTCTGATAGCTGAAACCTTTAGAAAGATCCCGCTCTGAAGTAGGATATATAACAGGAATATGCAAGTCGGACTATGTTTTCAACTATTTTTGGCCAATGGATAACGAATGGTTAAAACATAATATATCTATCTCTCTCTCTCTATATATATACACACACATAGTGTTTGGGTATAATATTATCACTAAATTTATGAGTCTAGTGCGAATCCTAGTTGATACATCTAACCGACCGTCCCTAGAGCAAGTGGCAAAGGGCTTGATGGTTGGTACCCGAGGTCCCAAGTTCGAATCCTAGTTGATTCACATTTCAAGCTAAGCTTATTTCTAAATGACATAAACGAAGCGGGTAGCGTGCTACCTAATCTCTCAAAAAAAATATTATTGCTAGTACCAATTAAGCACTTTGTGCAATTAAATTTTCTGTCATTACATCTACCTCTTTGACCGTTTTCATCCTTTAGATCATACTATTTCACCAACCAATCACTAAACCGTAGGAGATCGCTTTCTTACTAATTATCGTACATCTCTTCATCCAAATGTCAAAAACCTAATAGCATCGATGACTCAATCTGTATTAGATTTTTGGCCCTTGGATGCTATTGTAGAACCAAGTCATTGGTACTATTAAATTTTTGGCCCTTGGGTGAATAGATATGCGGTTATGATAATAGTGGTTCCCTAGGGTTTAGCGGGTGGTTGATGTAATAATATGATTTAAGAGATGGAAATGGTTAAAAAGGTAGATCTAATTAATAGTAGAAAATTTAATAGCACCAAATGCTTGATGTTATTGATAGCATTAATTGTAGCTAGACTATATATATATATATATATATGCCCTTGGATGAAGAGACGTGCGGTTAGAATGATAGTAGTTCCCTATGATTTATAGAATCAGAACGTTAATCGAGATTGAGTCAAAGTCGAACCGTTAAAACATTTATATATATTGAGTTCGGCTTCTGTGTTTTTGACTTGATATAGATTATTGAAAGTATCTAAAAATAAATCTTATGATTTTTTTATATTATTTATCTAGTAATAAAAAGAGCTTAAAATTAATGGCAAAAAATTAAACTCTCACAAGAAATGATGATATGACACTAATAGATAAAAAAATATCGATATGATTTTATAGTGTAAAAAATTTTCTGTCATAATTTCACGTGATTTTAATATTTGTACACAGCTAAACTGGCAAACGGCTTACCCCACGATCATTCAAATTGTTGATTTTGGGCCCCTTCAATCACAAGATAAACGGTATCAAAAAATCACAAAATTTATTTTCTAGATACTTCAAATAGTGTAGTATATATCAAAAACAATTTGATAGTACAGAGGCTACCGTGCTTCTAAAAGTACACTAGCCTATATATATTTATGAATATATAAATATATATATATATATATATATATATATATATATATATATATATATATATATATATATATATATATATATANACTACTTAAATATATACATATTTTTTAAAAAAGTAATTTTAGATATTAGTTGTACTGTAACTATTTAGAGATAGTAAAATTTAGCTGGGATAGAAGTTTAATCATATTAATATTGCAATTCAATTCCCCCCTATAAAATTACTACATAAAAGGAGTACCATGTTAATTTTTCCATTTAATCCTTAGTAGGAAATTGTTAAGGTTACCTAGACTCTTCCTTGTTGACATTTATCATTCATTTTGAGTAGTATATATGATGTATACTATGGGAGAAATTACGTACGTACTTAGGGATGTCAATGGGTATCGATACCCGAAATTTTATGCAAATCCGAATCTGAATAAAACGGATATATCCGGTGTTAAATAGATATGGATTCGGATGTGGATATCAAAAATAAAAATCTGATGGATATGAATTCGAATATAGATTTTGACTGTATCCAACCCGAACCCGAACCCGAATTTATTTTGTACTATATATATATATTATATATACTATACTATATAATATATATATATATATATACTTATTATAGGATTATATATAATATATTATATATTTGCATGTTATATTTGAATTTGTATTTTTAGAAATTTTAGCATTTATATAATTATATTTTGAAAATTGAAAAAATTGAAATCTAATTATTCGCCGGTTAAAACCTTTTCGAAGTGCTTGTGTAGGTCGGATTTCAATTTTGGGTCGGTTCAGTTTGATTAGGATTCTTAAAACTGTCGTTTGGAATTCGGACTTGGTGACAAGGCTGGCGGATTTTGAAAATCCGTCTGAATCCAATCCGTTGACATCTGTATACGTACTTATATACTCTTATAACATTTTCGACTTTTATATTTATCCTTTTTTTGAGACTAATATAAAAACTATCCTCATAAAATTTTATTTTTCCAAAAATATCGTTGTAAATTAAAGTTCCAAACTCTTTCAAATTTACCTCTTGAATTAGATTTTATAAATACATCGTTAAAAATAACCGTTATCTTTCATAAAATAACTATTTTGCGTATTTAAATATATTTATGACAGTACTTTTGAAACAAAATATTTTTAGGAATAAATAAAATATTTCTGCTTTTGTTTTTACTTCTGCTTTTGTTTTTGCTTTTGGAAATTAATAATTAAGGGGACATTTTTGGGTAGCTTTTTCGGCTCACCAATAATTTTCAATCGTAAGGTGACACGTACCCATACCAAACACAATACGCAGTTTCACCGTACACGCCACCAAAAGGATCGTAATGCGTACCCACTAGGGTCCCCAGAACCCTATCCCCCACGGGGCACTTTTTTTTTCATTTTTATGATTAAATAAAAAAATTAATGTAATACAGATTCCTGCAAATATAGTAAATGATAAATATATTCCTACAAAGTTTAACTTTTATATCTTATCCCTACAAAAATCCTAATATTTTTCGTTAGAAAATTTTAATTAACCATATATTAAATACTTAACCCTGATTAGTTTTTAATATTTTAACCCCTCTTATATTACACTATTATGGTTTTTGGAGGTTATATTTGTGATGGTAAAATTGAAAATATAAATGGTGCTCTAAATATTCTCTAACGATACCAAACCAGCGAGACAGATTTGAAAATAGCAGATCTTTTGTAAAAAAAAAAAATAAAAATTAAACTTTTTAGGGATATATTTATTATTACTATATTTGTAGGGACCTATATAAAATTAACACTAAACAAAAAAAAAGTAAAAAATATTAATGAGAGCCCCACAACTCGTGGCCATTTTGAAAAGGATTCCTCAATTACATATAAATTTTTCAATAGCATTCTCTCAATTTCTAAATTTTTTAAGCTAAAATTAATGCAGAAATTTTTTCTGTTAATATTATTTTTATTTTTTTTTCTGACTTAAAAAATTTATATTTTACTCACTTAAAATTTCAGAAATATTTTTTCTATAAGAAATAAACAAATTATCCTTAATTACTTATTCTATAAGAAATATATATTATTTTAATGTATTTATGTTATTTTTAAGGATATTTTTAGTATAAATTACACTATATTACATTATGCTTTACAGATTTTTTTCACTTTCTACACTGTATTATTTTTTTTCAAAGTCATTAATTAACTTTTTTTTTTTTTCCAATCTCTACACTACATGTAATAAATTTATAATTTCAAATGAAAGCTGTAATTAAAAATATACTAGTTGAAAGTGGAATATCATATATTCAACTCGTTTTGACCGAAAAATAAAATACATAAATATCATAAAAAATAGTTAAAACTTAATAACTTGACAAAAATTTTCAAGGAGTCTATTGTGGAGATTCATTTTACATCTTTTTTACTATTTAATTAATATTTTTTAATAAAATTGTCAAATTTTCTCTAAAATAATAAATTTTTTAATAGTAGTACAAAGATTGGAGAAAAATAAATAATTTAGCGATATATATGAAAAATAATAGTACAATATAGAGATTGATAAAATATAATAATATAATGACCTATGTAAAAATAGTAAATAAAAATAATATTAAAATATAATGTTGTACTAGAATGTAACTAAGCCTTTTTTGTTGTACATATAATATTGTACAATATCTTAAAAGATTATTATTAATCCTAATGAACATAAATTAGGCATCTATAAAAACAACTAATTAATTAAAGATGTACAAAGGATGAGATGTCACAATCCCCAGTTACATGAACTGTCACCTTCTTCACCAATCGCTAAAAGTTACCCATCACCTAATACTTATCCTTTTTTTTAATAATAATAATAATAATAATAATATCATATAGAATTATAATTGCATAAGCTATTGTGACACAATTTGGACGTAGCAAGGTGTATACAAATGTCACACAATTTTATTATTAAGGTTAATTTCATACATATTTCTGCAAACATAGTGAATTATATATATATTTCTGCAAAGTTCATATTTTATAAGTTATTCTTACAAAAATCCTAATGTACTCAGATATGTCCCTATGGTTAGGATCCGTTAGAGAACTATTTATTTTTTAATAGTAGACTCGTGAAATAATATTTTTGCCCTCACAAATATGTCTCTTCAAAAACCCTTTCAATTTTTGTCATTTTCCTCTTTCTCTTTCTTCTCGGGCTGCGAGAGCGGGTGAGCGGTTGTCCGGCAACGTCGCGAAGCTTGTCAGAGTTGTGGCTGATGAGGATAAGGTTGAGGCCCGCATCGGCGAGGCAGAAGGCGAAGGTGCGACCGATTTGGAAGCGTTGGTGACGACGGCCCATGCGAGCGCGACGATCAGATTATCGATGAAGACGAAGAAAAAAGAGGAGAAAAGGAGGAGGAAAAGGAGGATACGAAGAAGAAGAGGAAGAAGAAAAAGCATAAAAGGAAGAGAAAGAGGAAGAAGAAGAAGGGCAAAATTATCAATTCACCTTATTAATTAACCATGATTAAGTATCTTAACCATGGTTAACTAAATTTTTTTGGAAAAACTTCAAAAACCCCCCCTGTGGTTTCATGCATTCTCACTTTCATACCCTGTGGTTTAAAACGTATCAATTTGCCCCCCTGTGGTTTCATTTTTCTCTTTTTATTATCAATTTTATTATTTTTTTTTTCTTAAATCAGTGACAAAATTAAAATTAAAGGATACTAAAGTGAATATTCGATAAACATAGATGGTTATCTGAAGTTTTTTGTATATAATTTANTTAAAGGATACTAAAGTGAATATTCGATAAACATAGATGGTTATCTGAAGTTTTTTGTATATAATTTAACGAAATATTAACGAAAAAGCTTCTGAAAAGATAAAAACGAAACCACAGAGGGGCAAATTGATACGTTTTAAACCACAGGGTACTAAAGTGAGAATGCATGAAACCACAAGAGGGGTTTTTGAAGTTTTCCTAATTTTTTTAATAGAACCTAACGACAGAGACACATCTAAATACTTAGGACTTTTGTAGGGATAACTTATGAAAGTTGAACTTTGCAGGAATATATCTGTAATTTATCATATTTGCAGGAATCTGTATGCAATTAAACCATTTATTAAAAGTAAAATGCATGTTAGTCCCTATATTTTTTTATGTAAATAATTTAGTGTTTCAACTTCTATATCTATCCATGAAATACTTTTGATTCCTAGCGGTCAAAAAGTAATCTGAACAGAACTAGAAAATATTTTACAATATAAATTAATATTTTAAATATTTGGAGATTATAGTATAATTTATGTCAAAATTCAGAGAATTAAGTGCGTAAATAAAAAGTATCCAACCAATTTGAATTATCGGTATAGTACATATATGGCGCATATATCCATACATTTCGCCCTTCTGTCTACAAATTTGGAAATACGAGGAGCCACTATAATAAATCTTTCACTAAAGGATATCGTTAAATCTTAAACAATAACTATCGACGCTTTAAAATATCAACAAATATAACACCGACGTTTGTAAAAATATCAAGCAAAAAGTCGTTAAGTAAATATGTCGGAATAAATATATCGACGCTTTAATTAATATAGTGTCGAAAAAATTTTATCAATGGTTGATAAAAATATATTTTTTAACGATACTTAATCATGGTGTTGGCATATACCAAATATTGAAGACGTTAGAATAGAACGTCGCCTAAAATATATTTTGTTGTAGTGCACATATTATATATATATATAGAGAGAGAGAGAGAGAGAGAGAGAGAGAGCAGGGCTACTATACTCCTACGAGTATAGAGCCCTTCATATTTATAAGCTGTTTCGATGATGAAGCTTCCAAATCGACGATCCACTCCGTTAAATATAATCTAGAGTATTTGAAACCTTTTAAAAATTAATTTCGAAATTTCGAAATTATAATAAAGTCTATATATCAAGCAAGCACAAAATGAACGGTCAAAATCGAACGACGTCCTAAAAATGGATGATTGGATCATTTAATTTAAGATCGGAGTTACCGATCTTTATTTAAATAGTGAATAAAATTTTCTATCAAAAATTCAACCAAATCCAATTCTTTTACACTGTTAAACTAGCAAGTATCCTATACCGCTGTTAAAAATTATTAATTTTGTAACTTTTGATCGTAAGACAAATGATATTGAAAAATTATGAAATTTGATTTCTAGAAAAATTTTAAATGCTCTATATAATGTTTAACGATATGGATCATCAATTTGTAAGCTCTATCGTTGAAAATAACTTATGAGTACGAAGGCAATCGTATTCATAAGAATATAGTAGCCGGACTCTATATATATATATAGAGACAGAGAGAGAGAGAGAGAGTCTGGCTACTAAACTCTTCTGAGTATAGAGCCTTTTGTACTCATAAATTTTTTACCGTTTGATCTACCCTTTAATTATTTTCATCTGTTAGATTATACTATTCAACCAACAACGCACTCAACCCTAGGGGGGCCCACTATCAACCTAACCGTAACTACTCTCATCCTAACCGCACATCTTTTCATCTGAACGGCCGAAAAGTTATGAGTACAAAGAACTCTATACTCATATGAGTATAGTAGCCCAGCCTATACTCATATGAGTACAAAAAACTCTATACTCATATAATCCAATGGTTAGAAATAATGAAAAGAGTTGATCCAAAGGCTAAAAAACTGGTAGCAACAATGGAATTTTGCTACTAATAGTAGCCCAGTCCAACTCTATATATAGAATTAGGCTGGAATACTATTAATAGTAAAACGTTCATTTTGCTATCAAGTTTTTAACTCTTGGATGAAAAATTGTAGGGTCAGGATGATATTAGTCGGTTAGAGTTGAGTGGTCCCCCTAGGGTTGAGTGGTCCCCACTGGGTTATAGTATTTAATCCAATGGTTAGAAATAATGAAAAGAGTTGATCCAAAGTTAAAAACTTGGTAACAATGGGATTTTGGACTACTAATGTAGCAGAGTCCAACTTAATAATTCATATTATATATATTTATATATAATATATCGTATATGAGAGGAGACGAGCGAGAGGAACGAGGAGGGAGAGATGAGACGAGGAGAGGAGAGAGATAGAGAGTTTTTGACACCTTAGAATATTATCGTTAGTAAATGGTACTCGGTTTATATTTTGATTTGTTTTCGTGATAGAGTTTCAATTGATAGGCTTGCCAACATTATCCAACTTAATTTTTTTAGTTTTGTGACTTTTTGCATCGTTCAGTTAGTGATTACAAAAATCATGAAATTTGATATTCTAGATATTTTAAATGTTATAGATTATGTTCAACGTGCGATCAGTCGTTTGGAAGGCTCTATCATCAGAAACAAAGTTCTAGGTATTAATGAGCGGTTTACTCCGATGCTAGCCAGTTCAAATATTATATATATTATATATTATATATATATATATACTCAACTCTATATCTATATATTTTTATATATTATAAAACTGAGATGCTATACTATCAGTAGCACGGAGCTTTTACCAGTTGTTTTCCAGTATCGTGTTTCAGAAATCGCACGGATCAGGCAATCATTAGATTGATTCACTATTGAAAGTATTTGGAAACTAAATTTCATAATTTTTTATTTTGAGCCCCTTAGTTCACCGGGCTAATGATATCGAAAAATTACAAAATTTATTTTCTCAATACTTCAAATAATCTAGATCAAGTTTAACGTAGCCGATCGACGATTCGAAAGTCGCAACATCGAAAACGACCTGGTCCGTGCTTCCAGAAGCATAGTAGCCTCACTCACTCACTCTCTCTCTCTATATATATATATATATATATATATATATATATAGGGATATGCGGTTAGAATGATGTGGAACCTCTAGGTTTGAGTGAGTGGTTGATTGAATGGTTTGATCTAATGGGTGAAAATAATCAAAGGGGTAAATCTAAAGGTAAAAAATTTACAAACACCGAGTGCTTGGTGCTTTTACAAACACTATAACATAACTCCATGGACGCATTTGGTTCGAAGTTGGAATCGGAATTAGAATCGGAATCGAAATAAGCTGGAATCAGAATCGGAATGACTCATTACCTGAATCGGAATCGAAATAAATCATTACCATTGTTGGTGTTTGGTTTAGTTAGATATAAAAAAACGTAATCAAATTAATATACTAACCTTATCTTTATAATAAATTAATTTAAATTTAAACTGAAAATTAAATAGTAAAAAAATTACGTCCAAATTTTAAAATAATGTCAAAATTTTAAATCTATTTTTTTTAAAAAAAAAATAAACTTTGAAGTTGAGTGGATAATTCAAAATATAAAACTTGATTAAATTTTAATTTTTAACTCAAATCCAGATTAAAATTTAAAATTATAAATTTAATTTCTAAATTTAAACTATATTTCAATTAAAAAAGTTAAAAAAATAAATTTAATCCGAATAAATATCTATTATGTCGAGATTCAACTTCCAATCCGGTCTCCCAGGCTGGATTGAAAAAAGAGGTGATTAGGAAATTCTCATTCCACTCGGGAATCGGAATCGAAATGGGACTCCCGCATACCAAACACTCACAAACGAATTCACTCATGATCCGATTCCGATTCTAAGGTGAAAAAAAGTGAACCAAACACGCCCTATATATAGAAAATAGTACTGCTGTGTGAAATGAAGCTGGTGCAATTATCCAATATAATTCCAAAAAAAATTTATTTACTTATAAAAAAAATAGTAAAGGTTCAACTAATTTGCACAATTTTTTCCTTTTTCAAGTTGAAGTGGAGAGCAAACATTTTTTTAGAACTAAGATTTTTGAAATTACAGCATTATTATATGCCGACGCAAAGTGGACGAGATTTTTCCAATAAGAAAATCAAATCATAACTACGTACTAATAAATTCGTAATTTTTTTTTTTAAAATTGCATTAATTCTAGTGTCATGTTATTTGAAATATTAAAATAGTCCATAAATATAATTAAAATTTAAAATTCGTAGATATATAAAAACTAATTTTTCCAATTTGTCTAAACTTTAGCATTTTATATACAGAATTCTGAATTTTGAATTTTGATAATTAAGCTTTCTAAATTTTATCTAGCAATTTAATATATTTTGCTGCTCAAGCAGAGTTACCAACTAAACAGTCGTAGTGATCGATCGCATGCCTTGCACATGATTTTGTATAATTTAAGAAATCTATTTTTTCTAGTTACAATAAGAAAATCAACTATTCGATGATTGAGATTTATTCAATAAGAAAATCAAATTTTTTTATTTGAATTTTCTTACTAAGATAATAAGTTAAAAAATTTAACTAATTAATGACTCCATTGGATATTACTGTTAATTGACCTAGTTTTATTTGGTGAGAAGTAATTAAAATCCTTAAATTTGGTAAAATCAGCAATACATTTTATGAAAATTCTAATTATTTTTTTTTCTAAAATTACTCAACTCCAAAAATTAGAATCTGAACGGTTCTCAATCGAAAAAAACTAAAAGTTGAGGGGTCTACTCACAAACAATTTTACCTAAAGCTTTTTTGTCAATTGTACCAACAATCCCCAACTAAAGGCTTAATATTTTCTATATAAAATTTTATTTTTGTACTTTTGAACACTACATTTTTAGAGAGAGAGAGAGAGAGAGATGAATGACAATGATGTTTTCCTATCACAAAATTCATATATAGGATTAGAGCTTCAGGGTGGTGATTTGTATTTTTACAAAAGTTGCTCAAACAGCTCTTCTCAAAACAAATACAATTCTAATTCAAATACAATATTTGCTCAAAATATCTGATTTTTACAGGATTTCCAAATAGGATCACCAAAAGGTTTCGATTTGATCAGCTGTTATTATTTTTACTCCATAAATTAATAACTGTAACAAAAAAGACTTTCTCAGAGGTAGGGGGAAATGGTGGTCCAGCATGCAAAAAGGAGGAAATCNACTCTACTCCGTGGCTTCTCCGGAAAACCGGAGTTACTATTCACTTAAGTGAAAACTAATAATCGCGTAACTTCTCCGTTTAAGCTCATTTTCTCCTGAAACTTGACGAGTGCTTATGTAATTAAATTACACACATAAACATCGTCAACAGAGAGTTTAGTTGCATAGTCAAAAATCTCAGTCCTTACAACATTTTTCTCTATTGTTCTTTTTTTCTTTCTCTTTCCAGAGAGCGGCGGAGACAGAGCGGACTCTCGCCCGCACACCCCCACCTTCCTCGCCTCTGACCCTGCCGAGACCGCACCGCGACTTTTTTTTTTCCTCTTTGACTCTCCTCCACCGTTTCCGACGACGACACCTCTCTCGCCTTTCCCTGCCCTTCTCGTCCTCTCCCTCTCTTTCCTTCTCTGCCGCCTCCGAGGACGACGCATCTTCGCCGGCGCCGACAATATGCCGGTGCATCCTTACCCTCGGCTGCACACCCCCCCACCTTCCTCACCTTCGACCTCGCCGAGGCCGCGCCGCGACTCTTTTTTTTTTCCCTCTCCCACTCTCCTCCACCGTCTCCGACGACGACGCCTCTCTCGTCTTTCCCCGTTCTTCTCGTCCTCTCCCTCTCCCTCTCCCTCCTCTTCTGCCGCCTCCGACAACGACACATCTTCGCCGGCGCCGACGTCGACACCGATGCCGACACCGTAGAGGTTACTGTGGCGCTACGGCCTCGGAGCGGGGGATCCTTAGTGGCGTCATCGTCGACGTCGTGGCCGTTGGCAAAGAGGGGTGACAAAAAAAATTATAGAAGAAGTAAGAAAAAAAAAAATAAAGATAGAAAATTATAGAAAAAGAAGAATGAAGATGAAATTGTATCGTTAACTGCAAAAAAAATTATAAGTTGCACTACTTAAGATGTAAACTGCACCTTTAAGATGAAAATTATACTGTTTAAACGAAAATTATACTCTTTGGGAGATATTTACACTGTTTCTNTTTTTTTTTTTTTCCTCTTCGACTCTCCTCCACTGTTTCCGACGGCGACGCCTCTCTTGCCTTCCTCCGCCCTTCTCGTCCTCTCCCTCTCCCTCCTCCTCTGCCGCCTCCGACGACGATGCATCTTCGCCGGCGCCGATGTCGGCGCCGACACCGACGCCGGCGCCGACACCGACGCCGGCGCCGACACCGTGGAGGTCACTGCGGCGCTGCAACCTCGGAGCGGGGGTTCCTTAGCGGCATCGTCGCTGGCACCGTGGAGAGAGATGACCAAAAAAATTATCAAAGAAGCAAGAAAAAAAAATAAAGATAAAAAATTAAAGAAAAAGAAGGATGAACATGAAATTACATCGTTAACTGAAAAAAAAATTATAAGTTGCATTACTTAAAATGTAAACTGCAGCTTTAAGATGAAAATTACACTCTTTAAATAAAAATTACACTCTTTGGGAGATATTTACACTGTTTCTCCTCTTATTGCACTCTTTCAGATGTAAACTGCATCCATTAAGATGAAAGTTACACTCTTTAAACGAAAGTTATACTGTTTCTCCTCTTGTTACACTATTTCTCCTCTTATTACACTATTTTTTATCTTAAACTGCACTCATTTAAGATATATTTATACTGTTTCTTCTCTTGTTGCACTATTTCTCCTTTTGTTGTACTATTTTTTCTCTTGTTACACTGTTTCTCCTTTTGTTACACTGTTTCTCCTGTAAACTACACCCACTAAGATGAAAATTACACTATTTAAACGAAAGTTGCACTGTTTCTCCTCTTGTTGCACAATTTCTCCTCTTATTACACTATTTTTTATCTTAAACTGCACCCATTTAAGAGATATTTATAATGTTTCTTCTCTTGTTGCACTGTTTCTCCTCTTGTTGCACTATTTCTCCTCTTGTTATACTGTTTTTATCTTAAGCTGCATCCTTTAAGAGGAGAACAGTGTAACAAGAGGAGAAATAGTGCACTAAGATAAAAAATAGTGCAACAAGAGGAGAAACAGTATAAATATCTCTTAAATGGGTGCAGTTTAAGAAAAAAATAGTGTAATAAGAGGAGAAATGGTGCAACAAGAGGAGAAATGGTGCAACTTTCGTTTAAAGAGTGTAATTTTTATTTTAGTGGGTGTAATTTACATATAAAAGAGTGCAATAAGAAGAGAAACAGTATAAATATCTTCCAAAGGGTGTAATTTTCGTTTAAAGAGTGTAATTTTCATCTTAAAGCTGCAGTTTACATCTTAAGTAGTGCAACTTATAATTTTTTTTGCAGTTAACGATGCAATTTATCTTCATCCTTTTTTTGTATAATTTTTTATCTTTATTTTTTTTCTTGCTTCTTTTATAATTTTTTTTGGTTACCCCTCTCCACGGCGCTGGTGACGATGCCGTTAAGGACCCCCCGCTCTGAGGCTGCGGCGCCGCAGTGACCTCCACGATGTCGACACCGGCGAAGATGCATCGTCGTCGGAGGCTGCAGAGGAGGAGGGAGAGGGAGAGGACGAGAAGGGCGGAGGAAGGCAAGAGAGGCGTCATCGTCGGAAACAGTGGAGGAGAGTCGAAGAGGAAAAAAAAAAAAGAGTCAAGGCACGGCCTCGGCAAGGTCGGAGGTGAGAAAGGTGGGGGGGTATGCAGGCGAGGGCAAGGATGCACCGGCATATTGTCGGCGCCGGTGAAGATGCGTCGTCCTCGGAGGCGGCAGAGGAGGAAAGAGAGGGAGAGGACGAGAAGGGCAGGAAGGGCGAGAATGGCGTCGTCGTCGGAAATAGCGGAGGAGAGTCAGAGAGGAAAAAAAAAAAAAAGTCGGGTGCGGCGTCGCAGGGTCCGAGCGAGAAGGGTGCGAAGGGTAGCGGGCGAGGGTAAGGATGCGCCGGACAAGCCGCCTCCTTCGCCTTCGCCGCTCTCTGGGAAGAGAAAGAAAAAAGAACGAGAGAAAAAAAAAAAAGAGGAGAGAGAAAAAGGTATAAGGGTATTTTGGTCAGTTTGCTGAAAAAGCGGACCGAATTTGCAAAAACGAAAAGGTGGCCCGGTTTTGAAAAAGCCCAAAATAGTGAATTTTTTTAATGACAATTGGCATATATATATATATATATAATAATATATATATTATATATATATATATAATATATATATCATATATAATATATATATATATATATAATAAAGATGGTGGTGGACATGGGCCGCCATGAATTCCGTAAGGGGCCGGCAACTGGCATCAACCTCACCTCGAGAAAATCTACTCTCCCACCGTTATACATTCCATATAAGAATAACAATTTTCAATTAGAAATCAACTCTATATTATTATATATAAATACAAAAAAAAAGTTTTGAAAAAAAAAACATCATTTTAATATGGAACTGCTATATTATACTTTTCATTAGACTCTTTTGTTATTTTATACCACATAATAAAATTGCGTTAGAATATATTTTGTACGATACAACTGTTATAATAAAGACTTTTTCGCTCGCCTCCCCCCGCACTTCTCCTTTTTCGCGCCATACCTTTCTCGTGGCATCTCCCTCGGCATCTCCCTCTTCTCTTCAAAACACCGTTTATTCGATTCTTAACGGTTTTTTGTAACACCGTTGAAACGCTCTCCCCCCACCCCCCACAAAACCCCCTAAAAAAAAATTAAATAAATAAAGACCTATACTAACTCAATTTTGCGACTCGCTTATTAGGATATGTTTGTCTCGGCATAATTGAAGGAGATCATAACAATATACATATTCTAAATGAACCTATACTAACTCAATTTTGCGACTCGCTTATTAGGATATGTTTGTCTCGGCATAATTGAAGGAGATCAGAACAATATACATATTCTAAATGAAAAGTCATCGATTTTAACATTTTTTTTCAATTGTCTTGTTGCTCGATGGATACCGCGAAGAAAATATCAAAATTGTGTTTAATGTTTCGAATATTTAATTAGTTTTTTAAAGTCATGATTCAAAATAAGAGCATTGTAAATCAATTTACATAGCACACTTTTTGTGGTTAGCTAGAAAGCAACTTGCAAGCTTTATAAAAATTAAAATTTTTTAGGATATAATTAAATTGAGTGAAAAGGACATCACCCAAGAAGTTGCGTTGTGGCATAGCATAGAGAGTATATTTATTATTTTTTAAAACTATATTATATAATAAGATTACTTATATATTATATAATTATACGATGTGACAATGAGATTAGCAAAAGATTAAAATAAAATAAATTTGGTCACTGTCGATGTGACATGTGGCACATCAGTGGCTCACGTGGGACGGGAAAAAGCCCTCCATCGTCTTCGAAAGTCTGGATCCGAGTCCGAGTCCGAGTCCGAATCCGAACCGAATCCAAATTCCGTTCGAATCGAGTTCAAGTCGGTTCAGATCAATTTATTTAACTTAAACAAACTAAAATTTAAGATAAGGATATTTTCAACACAACATTAATTAATCCTTATGTATGCGTCCATGTCCAGGTTTGAGTCCGAGTCCGTTAATTTAAGCTGATACCAAGTCGATCGAATCAGCTCAATTCGGTTTTATTGCAACCCCTTAAGGTTTGAGTCCGAGTTCGAGTCAATTTCGAATCAATTGGGCTCAAACGGGCTTATTTAAACTATAACTAGTCCGTAATTAATTAGGTAACATTCCATTCGGTATCAAATCACAATAGAATTGAATTTATCTTTAATTACAAAAATTAAAATAAATTTGATTTTGGGATTAAATAGTTTGCTCAGAATACGCTATTGCTCATATATAATCTTACGGTTGTTAAAACAAGAAAAGAAAAAAAATAAAGAGGGTATTTTTGAGTAGATGCATGATTTAATTAATTACACGTAAGAAATATAAATTATGCCAAATAATCTGATCGTAAACACTCAATTTTGCTTATATTTATATATGAATATCAATTCAAATTATCACAAATTAACTCAAAACACAGTATTTAGTGAATTCTTATTAGTGGGTTCGAAATAGTATTAATTAAAGATTAATAATTAGCTAATCCAAAAATCTTAATTATCCCTACAATCCTACAGATGTGATGTCACATCTAAACTACAACCCCTTTTATTTTACCCTCTTGCTTTATTAAATTATAAATTATATTATACTATATTTTATTTATTTATTTATTTATGTTCATCTAGTGAATTATTTTGTTTATTTTAAGGGAGGATGGTGTATTGAAAACTAAGTCTATAGACTATGAAGTATACAAAAAATAAAAGTACTCCAATAAATTTTTTTTTTTTTTGAGAAAAACCAATAATTTTGTAATTGCACCAAGTTTAATTTCCAAGGAGATCTTAATTTTTTAAATTTGTGTTAAAAGTAATGTATGGAGGCCCCTCAAATTAAGAACTTGATTTTTTTAATTGAGACCTCTCACCTATTAACTTTTTAAACTGAGTAATTTTAGCAAAATATATAGTTTGAGAATATTATCAAATTACTTATTTTGATTATACTTTAGTAAATAAAACTATAATAATTAAGGGCTAGTGGTCAATAGATATAAAGTTGTTAAATTTAACAATTGAACAACTCAAATTTTTTTTAAAAAAAAAGAAATTAAAAAGGTCATTTTAGAATGATTTATAGTTAAGGGATCTCCATACATTTTTCACCTTTCTTTGTCACACGAGCAAGTAGTAACTTTAATTTTCCCAAATATAAAAAAAATAGATGCTTTATATATATTTATATTTATTTTCTTCAATATAATAACATTAATGTGAGCTTCTCCTTTTCAGGTACGAGTGTGTTGCTTCTAAAATGACAAGCCCTAGTTTAAAAATATCAATACATAAAATAACATAGACTAGGTAAGTGAAAGCAACACAATTCCCACAAAATATGCTACTCTAATTATAAAAAGAGACCCACATAATTAATATGTATATATATGTGGAGTGGGTAAAGGGGTCTAGCTATATAGGTTGGCACGTGTGAAAGCATCATTGGCACGTGAGAATACTATGTTGCTTCAATCAAGTCCTTTATGTCGAAAGAACTATTAATTGATTTGGTAAAAATAAAAAAAATTATCACATCAGCACCAAATTGGGCGTATCTACTTACAATGTCAGTAGCCATCTAAATACAACGAAATATAATTTTAAGTACGCTTTTTTGACAACACTTAAAAGATGCGGCTGTACTATTTAGCTAGCAAATATTGAAGTTTCAAAAAGTGTCGTCATATGAGTATAGTCTATTATATCAAACTAATTTATTGAAAAATTAATTTTATTATTATTTTAAATTTTTTGACATTTTAAAATGTCAGAAGCGTCAGAATTTATCTTACAGTAGACTATTTTAGAACATTTTTAAACATCATTCATTATCGTAAAAAAGCATCATTAAATGTTATTTCTTTTGTAGTGGCTTCACCATTTGAAAATTTTTTGACCAAATCAATAACAATCTTTTGGATAAAAGTGAGTCGATTGAAGCTATTGCAACTATTCTTGAACTATTTCATGCTAGATCGATCGTTTAAGTAGAATAGTGAGTCGATTGAAGTTTTTTATTATTATTATTTTTTTGAAAAACATGATTCACTAAGAATGTGAGACCCCAGATAGTCCTATATATAAGATAAAAATAGGGCTAAACTCTTAACCCGGCTTAAGCATTTTGGGTGGTGGCTAGATCCAAGAGGTTAAGAGAGTTAAGCGTGCTAGGACGGGAGTAGTCCTAGGATGGGTGACCCCCTGGGAAGTCGGTGTGTCACAAAGAACTTTAAGACTTTCCTTAATTGGACTGCGTTTTGTTAAATAGATATTTTAAATAACATAAATAATTGATATGTGTATATATCAAGAACCTAATTGTAATATTGAAAGGATAAGATCCAATTGTGTAATCAATTATTATTTGGATGGTGATATATAAATAGTGGTCCTCTAATACTGGGTTGTTCAACTCTCTTATCTTTTTATGTTATGTATCTTTGTCATTGCTTCTTATGTTAATACATGTGATATGATTCAATGAGAATGCTAGAACCATTTTTGGGCCAATTTTTATTAGATCACTAATCGATTAATGGATACAATAAATAACTGACAAAGTTTAAGAACCTAGTTGTAAATAGCAAATGAATATATTAGCACCCAGTATATAGTATGCATAGTGGTCCTCTCCCCATGTATATTATTTTGTTATCTTTTTTGCTACTTCTTTTGTTAGTACATGTGACATGTTTCAGCAAGAATGTTAAGATTATATGTTCTTAAACTGATTTGTTATTAGTTCGAACTTCTGGCTAATAGAAATATTGAAAGTATGAAGGCCGATTGTGCCCGTTCAAACTCACTTTTGTTAAACAATGTGACGTATCCAATAAGAACTCAACCAATCCAAAATCTTAAGTTTCTGGGATGTGAACTCATCATGCATGCTAATTATTCAATAAAAAACTTTTCGCATATATATAAATTAAGTTCTAATAAATTGTGCAATTAAATATTATTTGGATTGTGGCATATGTATATTTATATATACAGTGGTCCACTCCATAACTATTGGAAGCTTAGAGAGAGGGTGAGGGTCATGTGACATCACCACCAAAAAGGTGATGCGGAGAGATGGTTGGGGTGTCATCCATCAATCCGTTTTGCAGTTGCTAATCTTTCATGCCCACACACACACACACACACACACACACATTCATAGTTGTAGTAGTAGTAATTAATCTCTCTCTCTCTCTCTCTCTCTCTCTCTCTCTCTCACACACACACACACACACACACACACACANCCACAACAGGTAAAGAGTGATATAACAAGTTTGAACCACTACAACATCGTGAAAAAGCAAATGCAAAATTCATTTGCTTCCGAAAAGCTAAAACCGATCAAATTCCAAACCTTCAAGATTATAGTTCACATTATGAAACCTTAAAACTGCATTATCAGATCGAAAAGTGACAAATAAAGATTTATGAACTTACAAACTTCAACTTGAGCGCTATCGTCCTCTGCGGGTAGGTCCATCCTACGACTTACATTTTCCACGACCTCCTGCTCAGCGAGAATATATTTGAATTTTATGGTGCCAAATATCATAACTGTTACTGTCCAATTTTTTTTCTTTGATCAGATTAGCAACAACTTAGTTTTGAGGCCATATTATCTCACTAAGTTCACACAGCGCATAGAAAAAAATTCAAAAATTAGCATATATATATATATATATATATATATATATATATATATTGTTACCATTTTCTTTCTAGCCATTCGTTCCGTGAAGCGACCCTTCGATCATCATTTGGGTAGTTACATGTAACAATCTTAATTTCTCCATATATCACTCTGTGGTGTGCGCCTATACTGTCTTGTTGCTCAAGTGTCAGCTATCAGGGTCCTCTGTCTTGATTCGTAAGCTGGTAAGACTCGAACAGCACATCGTCCGTGCCTGATGCCTGTTATAAACGGCCGTTATGAGATTCGACCCCCGTTATGTATGGATGTGCCATTGATTTTTTCTTCGAGTAACGGCTGTTGATTTACTTTTTCTGATGTGAAAATTATCCTTAAATCATGTGTTGTCGAATGGCTCAATCAAGTGATTAAGTGGATTTTTTTTTTTTTGGAGGGACCACAAAAGATAGCATGATCAAGTTTATGAGACTTGGATTGAGTTGGTGCGACGTCCAAATCGCGACGGTTCAATAATTGATCAAGACGCTATTGGATCATTACCCGTTACGAGCGGCCGACCGGATTGCACATGTCCACCATCTCACCGGGACCGCTTTTTGATCGGCCGCCCGATGCGCGCCGGACGGTCGCGATCGGCGGTCGAGATCAAATCAGCTTTAGGGCCAATGCAAAGATCCCTTTTTATGGTGGTGGGTTTGGGCCTCACAACCTTATCATCTCTTTTAAGCAGGGCCTCGGAGGCGGAGTAGTGAAATGACCAAAATACCCCTAGCTCCTTCTCTATTTCTGGGTTCACTTCACCAGCTACTGAGAAGGCTTAGTTACAGGCATGTAACAAATGAGCCTCCTCCCTAAGTCAGCATAATGATACAACTGAGGTAAATTAACAGAGTGGGTTTCAGCTGCTGAAATGACAAAAATACCCCTGCATATCTTGCCTGATGTCCCATTTGGTTCATTCCACCTAAGAAAAGATGTGCAAATCACCTACCATATATATATAGTTTTAATAAATAATTAAATGCACCCAAAACTTAATGTCCCCTCTTTCAAATCATTGTAGAAAATTTTAACTTTAACTAACACAAGTCACCTTTAAATAAAGCAGTAGCTAGCTAGAAAGGGATGTCCCTTATCTCAATTAAAATATAAATGGGGGCTGTGTGTATCAATTGACCATTTTGAGTGGGGGTCAATTAATTTGTAAGAGAAAAAAAAAAGATAAAGAGAGAGAGAGAGAGAGAGAGAGAGAGAGAGAGAGAGAGAGAGAGAGAGAGAGAGTCCTCTTTTTGTGTTTTTTTTTGTTCTCTCTACTTCTAATTGCAAAATATATGTTCACTTCGGAATATTATTTTATGCAAGGAGAAAAGAGGAAAAAAGGAAAATAAAAAAGCCAATAAGAGAGGGGCCTTTTCTAGCTCTTCGCCCTGTTCAAGATCACCCTCCATTTCCATCATTTTTTTTTCCTCCTCCTCCTCTTACCTTTCAATTGTAGAAGAAGAGGAAAGAGAGAGAAAATATAGAGAGAGAGAGAGAGAGAGGATATACGGAGAAGAAAAAAAGAAAACAAAGGAAAAAAAAAAAGAAAAAGAAAGGAAAGAGAGCTAAGAGAGAGAGAGAGAGAGAGAGAGAGAGGAGACAAAGAAACAAAGAGAGAGAGAGAGAGAGAGAGAGAGAGAGAGAGAGAGAGAGAGAGATGGACTACAACTACAAGAAGAAGCTTTCAACTCCTCCCCAAGACAATGATGTGTTCTTTCTCTAAGAGCCCCTTCACTTTCTCTCTCTACACCCATCACTCTTCATCTCCTTAGGTAACAACAACAACAGCAACAACAACAACAACAACAACAACTATATACTCTTTCTCTCTCACCACCACCACCATGTAGTCTTATTTGTACATATGATGATGATATGAGGAAGATACATACATAAACATGCACACACACACACATATATAGATATATATGGCCAATTGTTAATTCTCTAGTTAATCCACCTTGTTATTTATTTTACATGTTTGATTCTGTGGTTCTCAATTCGATCCATGGATGAGGTTGTTGTTCTCTTCTTTGTGCAGCAGCAGATACATGTGATTACTCTAAATAGTATTGGACCACCAAAATCACCATGAAGAGAGAGATAGAGATAGAAATAGAGGAGGCATGGGAATAGCCACGCCGCCACCGCCGCCGCACCTAATCATCGGCCTGCCGAAGCCCGTTTCGTCGCTGCAGACGCCGACGACGACGAGTACTTCTATGTCCCACGGCTTCCACCACCACCACCACCACCACCAAGGCGGCATCTTCGGCTTCTCCTCCGATGTCTTCGACCGTTCCACAGCACCGTCAACGACGACGACGATACCCGGCAACGCCGGCCAGCACGAGCACGTCGCGCAGCAGAGCCGGCGGGAGAAGCTGCGGGTGCAAGAATTCGACCCGGCTGGCGCGGCAGCCACCGGACACGCTCAGCTAGTCCCGATAGACGACGACACTGGCGACGGAGATGGAGAAGGCGGCGGACAAGAAGCGAGCATGTACGCCACTGCCGCCGGAGGGGCGGGGCACGCCGCCACCGGCAGCATGCTGTCGGAGATGTTCAATTTCGCAGGCGGCTGCCCGTCGGGCGCCGACTTTCTTGGATATCGCCAGCTGTCTGCCATGAGGCCTGCGGCGCCGCCGATGGCAGCCTTTGGGACCGGCGATTGGTACGCAGGCTCGTCGAACAAGCCCCAGCAGCAGCAGCAGCAGCAGCAGGCGATGCACCACCACCCGGCGCTCACCGCCGACTCGGCCATGCAGCTCTTCTTGATGAATCCCCCTCCGCCGCCGCCACTGCTGCATCGTCATCAGCATACGCGATCTCCTTCTCCCCCTCCTCCGCCACCGCCGCCACCGCAGCCAGAGCAGCATACGCAAACTCTCCACCACCACCAAGCCCTAATCCAAGCATTTGGGGACAATTCCGCTGCTTCCTTCGGCGGCGGTCAAGGGCTGAGCCTGTCGCTGTCGTCGTCGCTGCAGCAATTCGAAATGGCGAAGGCGGCAGAGGAGCTGCGGGTGCGCGACGCTGCCATGCTGTACTACAACCAGCAGCAGCAGCAGCAGCAGCAGCTTCACCACTTGCAGTTGGAAGGCCATGGGCAGGTATTGGGGCCGCCGCAGGCCGCGCAGCTGGGGTTCGGGCCGGCCGGGGTGGCGGCAGTGCTGCGCAGCTCCAAGTACGCGCGGGCCGCGCAGGAGCTGCTCGAAGAGTTCTGCAGCGTTGGGAGGGGCCAATTCCGGTCGGGCCGGATCGGACGAGGGTCCGCCGCCAATAACCCTAACCCTAAAAGCGGCGGCAACAGCGGGGCTTCGAGCTCTGCGGCGGCGGCGGCTGCTGCATCCACATCGTCGTCGAAGGAGGCCCCTCCCTTGTCTCCTGCAGAGAGGTTTGAGCAGCAGAGGAAGAAGGCCAAGTTAATCTCCATGCTTGACGAGGCAAGTAGTACTATAATTACTGTTAATTACTCTTCAACCTTTTAATTAGTCAATAAATTAAAACACATGCACCCATCTCTCTCTCTGATCTCTCTCTCTCTCTCTCTCTTCTCTCTCTCTCTAGCCCCACAGCTAAATTTTTGTTTTCTAATGTGAGGAGCCAACAAGAATTCCGGCCGGCAATTGCGTAGAGTTTGGGGTTGGTTGATATCAAGTCATTTTAACCTGTAATTATTGGGATTACTTTTTAAAGAGTAATTTGATGCAATTAATTGGATTTATCTATTCTAGAAGGTGTGGGATATGTATATAAATATATAGGAGTGTTATGGTAACTCTCCCCAAAATCTCATTAGTTAATGAGAGAACCCAAAAAGCATCTCCATTCGGAGTTATATCATGCTCCAGTGGTCCACTAATTTCTTGTTATCCAATAGCATTAGTAGTAAAATGGGTGGTTTTAATTGTTTGCATTCATTTCAAAACTCAAAGAGAGAGAGAGAGAGAGAGAGAGAGAGATTTCCATTGCCCTTCATATATAGTAACAATTCCAAACAACAATAACAACAAAAACAACTACTACTACTACTAGTACTATACTACTATATACTACCCAGTTGGGGCTTTTTAATTGTGTGAGTTGACCTAGCTACAACCTATCTATGGGAGTTGATCCATCCTTTTCTTGTTTTTAAATTTATTCATATGTAAGTTTTTCTTTCTTTCTTTCTTTCTTTCTTTATTTCACACGCTCACAAAAGAAAAAGACACGTTCTGATTAGTTTATTTCCCACACAATCATTTAATTGCTGTGAATCTTTTGTTTTTGTTTTTTTTTTAAAAAAAAGCCCTTTTGATGCATTCCTACTCTCCCCAACACATCATCATATCTACACACCTATAAATATAAATGAGCTAACTGTTTTTTGGCACTATTAGGATCATTCAATTCGATCCCCCTCACCTCTCTCTCTCTCTCTCTCTCTCTCTGTCTCTCACTTACCACCCTACATGCATGTTACTGCTCCTTTCATGGAGATTCATGAAGGAACCTCTTCTATGTTAACTTCCACAGTAAGTAATTGAGCAATCACATACGTAATAGCTGGGTTTCCTCTTCGACATATGGTTTCCTCTCCATCTTACTATATATATATTAAGCAACTACTCTACACTACCCACACACACACACACACATATGTGTGTGTGTGTGTGTGTTTGCTACATATAAAAAGCTTTGATTGTGTATAATGAGACCTCCAATCCTACTTTTAATTACACCAACCATACATATATTATATATAGAGAAAAATGGTGGTTATTTTTATATATTCTTGGTTTGTTTGGTTTATATCTTAAAAAATAAAAACGTCATTTGTGTATTATTTTGGACTGCAACAGGTGGAGAGAAGATACAACCACTACTGCGAGCAGATGCAGATGGTGGTGAACTCGTTCGACTCGGTGATGGGGTTCGGCGCGGCGACGCCGTACACGGCGCTGGCGCAGAAGGCGATGTCGCGGCACTTCCGGTGCCTGAAGGACGCGATCTCCGCACAGCTGCGGCAGGCGTGCGAGCTCCTCGGGGAGAAGGACGCGGGCGGCGGCTCGGGGCTGACCAAGGGCGAGACCCCCCGCCTGCGCATCCTCGACCAGAACCTGCGCCAGCAGCGCGCCTTCCACCACATGGGCATGATGGAGCAGGAGGCCTGGCGGCCCCAGCGCGGCCTCCCCGAGCGCTCCGTCAACGTCTTGCGCGCTTGGCTCTTCGAGCACTTCCTCCACCCGTATGTATATTTACACACACACTCACTCTTCCCTTCCCTCTCCAACTACGTAACTTCGTTTAATTCTCTCATTCTTAATTTCTTTTTATATAAATACATATACATGCATACATATATGTACGTCGTATACACTTCAATTTGCATGCATGGTAGAGCAATGTGGCTCTTCATGTACATATATATATACACACACTAGGGTAAAGTGGTAGGGATAAATATATGTCCCTGTATATATATGTATGGTTGGACCCTGCACTACTTTTCATTTGCTCATTTTAGTAGTCCCTTGACTTTGAAATTTCTTTTTTTTTTTCTTACATAGAAAAAAAAAGATAATCTTAACTTCTATTGATAAAGATTCTTTTAATTAACCAATAATTCTTAATTAGATTATGGTAACGTTAGGCATTTCATAGGAAAAAAATTTAAAGTAGTCAGGTAATAGGGGAGAGTGCAAGGAGAACATATATATGCATACATTTTATTCTCAATACAATCCATTTGGATGCAAAAAATGTTTTCTTTTTCCATGTAAAATACTTACTCCACGGTTTATATACATTTTTTTTTCCATGTAAAGTACTTACTCCACGGTTTATATACTTACATTGGTGTACGTGACAAAATTTTCTTAGTTATTTTTGCCAAAAATATATAAATTGAGAAATTTTACTGGTACAAAGTATAAGCATTTTCTCTCTAGTCTTATTATTTTTTTTTATATTAGACACCTAAAAGAGTTTTTAAATTCTTGGATGAATGAGTGTGAAATTTACACCGTATTTTTTGCTACACGAGCTACATTTTTATTATAACTAAATTATATTATTCTTTTCCTAACAACTTACTAATGAATGTATATGCTAGTACACTTGTTATTGAATCTATGAGTAAATATACCTTGCATTGTTCCTATTTATATATATATATATATATATATATATATATAGAGTGAGGCTACTATGCTATCGGAAGCACGGAGCCTTTCGTGCTTCCAGCTCGTTTTCGATGTTGCGACTTTCGAATCGTCGATCGGCTCCGTTAAACTTGATCTAGAGTATTTGGAGTTCCTAGAAAATAAATTTATTATTTTTCGATATCGTTTGCCTAGTAATCGAATAGGCTCAAAATCAACAAATTTCAATAGCCGTAGTGAGCCGTTTGCAAGTTTAATGGTGTAAAAATATCCAAATCACATGAAAATTTTGATAGAAAATTCTTTATACTATATTAAACAAGATCAATATCTTTGATTTAAAATTTTAATGTCATAATTATCACGTTTTGTAAGATTTTTATTTCAGCCGTTGATTTTGAGCGCCCTTAGTTTACTAGGCAAATGATATCGAAAATTGTAAATTATTTTCTTAAATACTTCAAATACTCTAGATCAAGTTTAACGGAGCCGATCAAGATTTGAAAGTTGCAACCAGTCAAAAACGATCTGAAAGCACGGAAGGTCCGTGCTTCCAGAAGCAAGTAGCCTCACTCTCTCATCTCCTCTCTCTCTCTCTCTCTCTATATATATATATATATATATATATATATATATGTATAAATATATATATATATATATCCATTTGGATTTTTGGACACATCTCTCATTATTGGTACTACACCCATTAACTGCATGCATGCTTTTTCCCCCCCTTTCTTTCTCGATTTTGTTGTGCTTTTGGTAAAGCTTGTCTAAATTCTTCGAGATCTACGCTTACTGTGGTTATGCAGTAATTCTTGGCTTTTTTTCACTGCTGTTCTGATGCACTGCTTTTTCATTAATACATATGCTTTTTATGCACACATATATAAATATATAGCTATATACATTCTTCATGTTTTACTTAATATTGTTTGACTTTAATAGATATGTATATATATATATATAAGCCCCAGAGAACTAATGCTGGCCTGGGTGAAAAGCTGATAAAAAAAAAAAGGAAAAAATTTTACTAGCTGCAAGTGTTTACTCTACTTTTTAATTTGAATGATGATTGCAACAGCATTAGCATTATGTAGTAAAATGATTAGCACTTTTATGTAATCTGTGATTACTTTTCCTCTAAAGATTCAGCCCCCTGCATTTGTCCTTGGGCATTGTCTTTACACCAAAAAAAGCTGAGGAAAAGCTTCTCTCTTTGTTTCATTAATTCCCTTTTACAAGGATATGCCACATGCCACAACAACAACCATAACATTCTCTTTCCCCCTTTTTCCTTTTTTTTTTTTTTGTTTTGTTTTTGACTGGTGATAGGAGATTCCACAACCCAAGGACAACAACAAGAAGAACCATAACATTCAAACTTCACTTAATTGTTATAGCTTATGTATTTGGGTATGTTTCTACTGAGTACTTGAAGAATACTCGTTAAGATCTATTAAATATAATTATTAAGATAATTCAAAAGGCATGAGTAAGTGTATCTCCTCACACCAATTCATGAGATAGTTATTACTCTCATACCCTAGTTAATGTCTAAATGAGTTTTCCTCAAGGCACTCATTAGGGGGAAAAAAATCTATGAATTTTGCCTTTTGAAATTTCCCTTTATTTAGAAAAAAAAAAGAAATATGGCAAAAAAATTTCTTGTTGTAGTTAAATTGTGATGGAAAGTAGGACCCTTCTTTTGTTTTTTTTTTTTGGTAACCATGCATGGAGATTGTCAAAACTATATAAGTCATTTTCAAATAGGCATTGAAGTTTTTAAAAAATTGTATTATGATGTTGAACATTTTTAAATTCTAATTTACTATTTTACTACTGCTACAAAAAAATTATTATTGAGCAATTCTTCCTCTACAACTACCTTTGATTGTAATACTACAACACCCTCATCCAAAGGCCATAAATTTTACACTAGTCTTAATTACCAATCTATTTTTTATTTTATTTTTTTAATACTGAAAGCATACAAAGAGTTGACTAAGCCCGAAATGAGTTGTAGACCAAGTATCTCTCATTATTATTTGCACCAAGTGCATGTTTCTCAACACCTGGGGGCCACGTTATCATCTGATATCTATTTCGTTTCATACTTCAATATCTACTCCTCATCTTGCTGCACCTTTTCTCTATGTAAGTTTTGGAAGGTTTGATACAAAGTACAGAATGAGATTGAGGGAAGACAATATTGTGCAGTACAGATGTGTGCAAATGCATTGAGTTGTCGCAAATATTTTGCATTATTACGGGATATAGGTACATAGCGAAATCAAAATTTCATGAAGGTTAGGTACTGAAATTCAAACTTTCAAAACTAAGGTACACTTGTTTCAAACGGTGTATATTAAGATCAGTTTACTTACCTCCTTAAATATTATTATCATTATTTTAAGATCTTGTGGCCTAGGTTTAATCTTAGATTCTCTTCTTTTTTTTTTCTTTTTTTTTTTTTGGTGGGTGTTCTGATCACTCTGGCTACATATATATTAATTTTTCAGGTATCCAAGTGATGCAGATAAGCATTTCCTGGCAAGGCAGACCGGCTTATCCAGAAATCAGGTGTGTCCTCTTCTCCCCACCACTCCTATTAAAAAAAAAAACAAAACAAAACAAAACAAAAAAGCAAAAAGATATAAAAAAAAAAACTCTTTATATATATATTTTTTTATATTAATTGTTGCCTAAAAGTGTAGCTCTGCATGGAATTTTTAATTTGCTTCCTATCCCAGTATTGTTTCATCACCACCTCTCCTACTTTTTTTGCCTGAAATTAAATGCACATGATCTTCAACTGCACCCAATACAACAGTAGTTAATGTAGTGTGTTGGTGTGTTAATTACAACCTAGACATGGAGATCTCACTTGTTTGAATCATTTAATTCCTTACTTTGATCATCTTTACTTCCTACTGGAGTTTTAATTGCTCTCTATTTTTTTCTTCATCTTTCCATCTGCACAAATAAATCTATTGTAGTTCATGTTTTCATTTGCATCAGGCATCATTACACTATACTATACTGTATTTTACAGCTTTTCTTCACTTTTCAAATGCGCCACTAAACTAAACAATTTTTTTTTTCCCATGCCAACATTATAAACAATAAATCTATAATTTTGTATAAAAGCTATTAAAAAATTTTGGTTAAAAATAACAGAACACATATTTAGCTCAATTTGACATAAAAAATAATAAAATATATAAAAATAATAAAAAATAATTGAAAATAAGTTGATGGAAAGTTTTCAATGGGTCTATTATTGAAATTCATTTTATATTTTTTAAATTATACAACCAATGCCTCTTAATATAGTTGTTAGATTTTTTGTAAAGCAATATATTTGTTAACAGTAATATAGATATTGGGGAGAAACAAAGTAGCTTAGTGATATAATAGTACAATGGTATTTTTGAAAAAAAAAAAAGTAAAATATACCAAATAAAACTAACACTAAAGTACAATGCAGTAGAGTGTAATTAAGCCTTTACATTATTTCATTCCCCCTTCTTAATTTGAACAAGTAGCTAGTCCAAAACCAATAATAATAATAATAATTAAGAATTAACCAAAGAGAAAAAGAGAATTAAAAGACAAGTTGTGTAGTGCATGCTTATTTCTTTTTTATATATTTTTCCCTCCTCTTTCATTAATTGTTTTCATCTCAAGTACTTTTGCGTTTCTCCTAGGAGCATATTTGTGCAAGCATGCAGTAGAGGTCGTGGTTTATGGAAAAAGAGTTTACTATTATTATTACTATTATTTTTTTATTTTTTTTTATTTTCTATGCACTTTGACTGGAGGAGTTTGCCCTTTCTTATAGACCAGCATCACGACACCCAGCATTGAATTGCATCGTTACAATTGTTGCATGCAGTGCATGTCCCATCTCTCTCTCTCTCTCTCTCTCTCTCTCTCTCTCTCTCTCTCTCTCTCTCTCNCTCTCTCTCTCTCTCTCTCTCTCTCTCTCTCTCTCTCTCTCTCTCTCTCTCTCCCTCCTCATGTCGCATTGTTTACGATGCATGAATTGCATGGTACTTTTACCACATTTAACGCGCGCGTATAGACAACAAACCAACGTTAATTGACCACTCCACGTACCAAAGAAATGAGCCCACAACACCTGCACCACTCTTGTTTTTTCATCTTTTTAAAATGTTCTTATTATTTTACTTTTAATTTATTTTTTTGGTTGTTGCAGGTGTCCAATTGGTTCATCAATGCAAGAGTCCGGCTATGGAAGCCCATGGTGGAGGAGATGTACCAGCAAGAAGCCAAGGACCATGACGACGACGACGAAGACGACGAAGCCGCCGCTGCCGCCGCCGCCGCCGATGCAGCATCGTCGCTTTCCCCCCCCTCCTCCTCCGGCGTAGGCGGTGCGCCTCCAAAATCCGAACCGCACCCTGGCGGGCCCCCCGCCCCCGGCCCGCAGAACGCGCCGCAGGCGCCCCCGCAGCTGTCGACATCCTCCGCCGTCGCGGACATGGCGCACGCGGGATTGTACAGCGGCCGGTATGCTGCGGCGGCGGCGGCGACGCACGCTTTGAGATTCGGGGCGGCGGGCGACGTGTCGCTGACGCTGGGGCTGCGGCACGGGGCGGCGGGCAGTGGAGGGAGCGGCGCAGGGGTCGGCGGCAGCGATGGCGGCGGCGGAGGCCGATTCGGAGCCGTTAGAGAATTTGGCGGTTGATTGGCAGTTAAGTTAGTTAGTTAGTTCGTTAGTTAGGGTTTTTTACTGGGAGGTGATGGGGGGGAACATTAATAGTTACTTAGCTAATTATTAGGGTTTCAGATCATGATCATAGTGACACTAGCTAGGATTTATGGTACAGGTAAATTTAAAAAGAAAAAAGAAAAAAAAAGAAAAAAAAAGAGGAGGATTAATTAAGAAAGAAATTGATGACAGAGATGAAATATTTTGTCTTTTAATTTTAACAATTTTAAATTTTTATAGCCTTTTGTTAGAGGTACAATTTTAATTTGTAGTGGGTATGACTATATATATATATATATATAGATAAAATATATATTTGCAGGGAATTAATTAGTTGTTAAGAAACATACAAGTGTTCTACGCACACTCTCTCTCTCTCTCTCTCTCTCTCTCTCTCTCTCTCTCTCTCTCTCTCTCTCCTCGTACGGACAAATTAAGGGTTACAAAAACTAAGGAAAGAGCTTTGCACCTCTTTCTCTCTCTTTCNGGATATATATATATATTTTGAAGTAATTAATTTAGCATGAGTATCATCATCCATCGACCTGATTAATTGATTGCTGATCACTGTTTTGATATTGCTGCTGTTTTTTTGTTTGTTTTTAATATATATTTTTTTGCTAAATAAATTCTGTATATATATATATAACAATTTTATTTTAAAAAAATTATAAAAAAATAATTTTCTCCCAAAAAATGATTAATTGTCTTACATAATTTAATATGATATAAGAATAAGATTTCTTAAGTTTTAGTCACTACAACAGAATTAGGTTATAGGGACACATGTTTGGGACACTTTTGAGTAAGTGTCCCATTTATGCTAAAACTTAAAAACACATCTACTAATGCCTAAATATAAAGTCCAATCCAATCAAAAATAAAAGATTACTCTACTCAACCCACCATACCTAGTCCATTTGGCCCGATTACAAACAGAAAAGAAAAAAAAAAAGAAAAATCAATTACCATCTCTTCTTCTCTCTTCACTCAATCTACTGAAATTCTAGACGAAGAGTCTTTACTGTCGTCCTTCTCCGCCACCGCAGCCAATGAGATAGAGTTTCGGCAGTTGCTAAATGCTTAAATAAGTGTTGGTAAATTAGCAGCACTCTTTTAGGTTATAGCGACACTCTTTAACTGTCACTATATACCCAGCGACCCCACATATAGCAACACTTTTTAAAAGTGTCGGTAATTTTAGCTAACAGCACTATTTTGATATGTACCTACATTTAAAAGTGTCGCTATAGACCGTTTTTGTTGTAGTGAGTTCTGCTATGCTTCTAATATTATTATTATTTTTTTATTTAATTCAAGTCCATTTCTTAGGCTAGACACGAGGGGTTCGTGAATGTAATTAAGATTTAAAATTATCATTTTCTCGCAGCTTAAACTATTGATGAACAACGGATGGCAAGGAGATTAAGTTTGATTATATATAATTAAACTACCTAAAGGGACCCTTTGCGAGGAAGCTAAATCTATTTCATGTAGAAAATTTATGCATATAACAAGTTTATCTTTCAATACAAACTACAATTATTTCTACTAATAACCAATGTTTTAAAAACCGGTTACTTTGAGCCGACTGTTAATTTTGACCTATTCGATCTTGATCCAGTTAATAAAATAGTTCACTTCAATGTTTCGACCCGGATAAGCCAAAAACCCATTTTGAACTGTTTGAATCGGCAGTTCAACCAGCGAATTAACCAATCTGGCTCCAAACAAGCTTGCTGGTTTTTTTTTTATTTTTTTTTCATTAGAGTAATTTTTAATTTAAATATGATTGATTTTTATTTTTGTTGATTTTATTTTCTATTGTGACAAGTGCAACTTGAAATTTTGTATCTCCTAAATTTAGTCTAAAAATCAGAATTTTAAAGTAAATATGATACTTGAATAATAATATAAAGATATTTTTTATACAATAAAATTTAAAAATAATTAAATATTTATAACATTATTTTGATATGAATTACTGGTGGAACCAATAATCATTAATAACCAAGTAAGATTAATTTTTGTTGTTGTTGTTGTTGTTGTTGTTTTTTTTTTTTTCCTCTCAGTTTTGGGCCTTTAGGGATCAATCAGCAACACACATGGCATATGTTAATTGGGGGAAGCTGGAGCTGATGATTGAGGAATTAATGCCAGAAATGGTGGTTGATTGCTGAAGGAAAAATTACAGGGGAATGTGATTGATTGCAAGTCAATTAATGGCACACCAAATGGGCTGTGTATCACTGTCCCATAGCTAACTTTTTATGCTGTTTCATTAGGGGACCATTGACATTTCTCTCTCTCTCTCTCTCTCTCTCTCTCTCTCTCTATATATATATATATTGGAGTTTCGTTACTATATTGTACTTTTACGAGTACGATTGTCTTAATGCTTGTAAGTTATTTTTTATGATAGAATTTTTGAATCGATAATTCCTATCGTTAAATATATATATATATATATATATATATATATATATATATATATATTGATGTTCACAAAATTCACATTGATTTTCTCTTATTTTGATCTTTTCTAAAAAAGTTGTTGTGTACTAGTAAAATATATATATAGAGAGAGAGAGAGCTAGGCTGGTATACTATCGGTAGTATGGAGACCTCCGTGCTGCGAAATTATTTTCAATTATGCGGCTAGCAAATCGACGATCGGCTCCATTAGATTTGATCTACATTATTGAAAGTATTTGGAAACTAAATTTATAATTTTTCGATATCATTTGGCTAGTGATCAAAAGGTCTCAAAATTGACAATTTTAATGGTAGATGTAATACGTTTGTGGGTTTAACGGTGTAAAACAATCTAAATCTGATGAACCTTTTATAGAAATTTATTTTTACTATTTAGAGTAAGATCGATACCTCTGATCTTAAATTCAAGTTTTTTATTATTATTTTTTATGAGATTTTTATTTTCAGCTCTTCATTTTTAAACTACTTGTTTGATATATAAATGATACCGAAAAATTATGAAATTTAGTTTTCAAATATTTTCAATAGTGTAGATCAAGTCTAACGGAGCCGATCGTCGATTTGGAAGCCGCATCATTGAAAACAATTTGGTAACACGGAGGCCTCCGTGCTACCGATAGTATATCAGCCTAGCTCTCTCTCTCTCTCTCTCTCTCTCTCTCTCTCTCTCTCTCTCTCTCTCTCGTAAAAAACAAATAAAAAAAGAAAAAGGGCATGTTAATACTGGTTTCTTTTGTTTTTCTTAATTAGGATTTTGTTAATTTGTTTTGCAGCAAAATTACAATTTGGAGATAAAGGGACTTGGTGAGAACATGTTTGACTAGAGTAATTTTAAAAGGTATTTTCTTTTAGAAAAGTACTTTAATTAGTTATTCTTTTTAGTTAATTAGTTAGGGGATCAATAGCAGATTAAAGAATTGAAGCACATAAAAAGGAATTCAACTAATATCTCTATGGTCTTGTTTGGATGCATGACCATCTTGTTCCGCACATATCTTTAATTTACTTAGAAAGTTTGCTGTATTTTTTAGATGAGGAGTGCAATATTCCACTGTGCAGATTGTTATACCGTATTCGGATTTCAATTTATTATCTCTAATTGTCAGCGAAATATATATGATATCCTACCAAATCATAAATCCCAAGGCCTTTCGTTAACGAGCAACAATTAAACTACTCACTTTCAGTCACACCAAAAAAGTTTCATATCGAGTAATTGTTTTATTGAATATAAGTAAGTTATTCTTGTATAATATAAAAATGCCATATTCAGTCTAAGATAACATACCATATATATTCAATCTCCACAGGTCGTTTACTCCTAATATGTAATATAAAAATCTCCTCACAAGTGAAATATGATAAACTTTTAAATCATGGATGCTGAGATATTTTCAGGATCAAAAACCAAAACTTGTAGCTTCCAAAATAACAACAAATTTTTATACCGAATAATTTATCACTGCATAACTTATTCTAACGTCCAAGTATGACCAAAAGGAGTCCAGGATGACACATATGTTGGCTTAAATGAGCCAGCATTTTGCCTTGTGGCGGGAGGTCATATTGGGCTGAGTCATGTTCGAAATGGCATGAGACTGGATGGGCCGAGTCATGTTCGAAGTGACGTGAGACTGATTGGACCGAGTCATAATCGAGATCCGTGGGTGCTGTATCTATACGCTTTAAGCGAATTAGTTGCGTATTTTTTCCTAGAGAGATATTGGTTGCGTAGCTCGAGCTTTTGGGATTAATAGTTAGCGCCAACGATCTGACAACATATACCATATTCAATCTCAAAAATTCGTTTTATCTGTATAAGATAAATTTACTCATAATAAGTGAAATCTGTTATTCTACCAAATCATGGATAGAAAAATATTTTAAAGAGATAAAATCAAACTCGTAACTTTCAATGACAACCGCGAATCTTTTTATCGAGCAAACTAGTACTGAATAACTTGTTCCGGCATCCAAACAGGATCTACAGGCACTTCGAATGTCGAAAATCTTTATATTGAGCAAGGCCTAATGGGCCCATTCAAGCGCTCAAAAAGGCCCAAGGCCTATGGAAGCCGGAGGAGGATAGACATGTGGGGCCCACGACATCCAAAGATGAGGACTTGGCTCTGCCACGTCGGATTATACGATAATTAAAATTTCACTTATATAAATATATTTTTTTGATAAATACAACGTTCTCCTAGAAAAATAGCGGAAAAAAATAATATTTAATAATTTTAAAAAAAAATTCGAAAAATGGAGCTTTTTTCTCTGCAATTTTTGACTCCTCCTCTGAGACTGAGAAGAGCTTCTTTGTGTTTGGTGGGAAGAGGCGAAGTTCATAAACCCAACTCGCTTTTCGGGGAAGCTGTGGCTTTTCCGCGCAGAAGCACGAGGTGCCCAGATGGGAAAAATCATAGCTTTTTCCATTCAAATTCTGGTATTTTCTCCATTTTTGGGTCTTTTTATGTAATAGGTGTTCATCAATTTCTAATTTTTAGATGATGTGCATTTTGGCATGTTTTACCTGTGATTTGGTTCTCCTTTCCCATTTTCTAGGGATTGGTGTGTTGCCTTTATTAGTAGCAGCAATTTTGGTATGTTATGCCAAACTGTTATACTATAAAAAGTTTGGAGCTTTTGCTGCGGCGAAAAGTAAAAATGAGATTTTTAATGACCAGTGTTTAGTTCTGCTTCTGCTTCTAACTATCAACTAAGATCGGGGCCTCAAAAGCAGCAGCTCTAATTTAAATTTAAATTATAAAGATACAGAGAGAAATTTGATGCAGTGCCTCTTTTTATGTACTTCTCTAGCTAACAGTACTTCATCAAACAAACAGTAGTATGCCAATGCCAAAGTGTAAGGCCAAATATGTCCAGAAGGTCCAAAAGCAGAAGCTCTCATTTCACTTTGTCACCTGTGTTATTGTTATTAAGAAATCTCACTTGCTATTCTATTTGACAGTAGATTTTTTGGATACAAATTGAGATGAAACTGCAGGATAGTCAAATTAAAGCTTACCTATATCTTAGATCTAGGATATGTTAGCTTAAAAAAATAATAATAATAATTAAGTTGGATAATTCTTACTGATATCAAGTATTCAGAACTGCCAATGTGGTCAGAAACAAATTGATCATGGCAGCAGGACACCTAGTTAGGGCTTTTGCGAGTAACGATCGATGTATAGATAGCACGCGCGAAGTTATTCTGAGACGCGCGAATCAAATGACACTGTTCACCCCCGTAGGATAAGCAAGGTCTCCATGCCATAGCCAGATCAAGTGTTTGAACAAACGACGTAGCGCATCAGTACTAGCGTGTTGTATTGGCCTAAAGTGCTATTACAGTTATACAGATGTCTTAGATATTGCACATAATTTTGTCATAGAAAAGCGTCGAGGCGCATATTTTGAACCTTGCTTTGAATTACACGTATCGTACCTAATATCGTCGCGCTCCCAAATTTCTTCCATAGCATCTGTGAAAGCATCATCTGGATCCACGCTGCCGAGCACGTCAGCAGCAACTAAACAGGAAATGAGTTCGAAAGAAAAAGAAGTCGTATTTGTTGCTGGTTCCACTGGCAGAGTAGGTTCGCGGACTGTAAGGTCGCAGAATCTTACTCCCCTCATCTTTTAAGTCTCAAGTGGTGAATGCATCTATTCTGTTAGTTTGCTGAACGGTTCAATTTTCGCCAGAGAGCTTATTAGACTTGGTTTTCGAGTCCGAGCCGGCGTCAGAAGTTCTCAGAGAGCGGAGCCCCTCGTGCAAGTGAGAGATCAAAGCTTTTCAAATTGTCGCCTTTAATTAGGCGCCAAAATTGTACTAATGTTATCTATTGTTTCGTGTTTTGCAGAGCGTTCGAAATATGAATTTAGATTCAGGAACCCCACGTAAGATTTGCAGTGTTGTTCGTTTGCTCTAGTCGTATTTGCTTCGTACCGTCAATAACATAAAGTATTTTTGGTATCTAGACCAGCTGTAGAAAAGCTTGAAATTGTCGAATGCGACTTGGAAAACGAAGGTGGGATAGTACCAGCTATAGCCAATGCTTCCGTAGTTATATGCTGCATTGGAGCTAGTGAAAAGGAGGTTTTTGATGTAACAGGACCGTATCGCATCGATTATAAGGCTACAAAGAACCTTATTGATGCAGGTAAAATAAAGATTGTATATGCATAGCTACTTGATTTCCTGCTACAATTCAGTGAGATAAATTATGAAATCGCTGCGCCACTAAATACTAGCTCGTATTCGCAATGCGTCGTATTCTCGCCTGTTTTCTTACCCCTTTTCTTTTGTGCAGCAACTACCGCAAAAGTCGATCACTTCATTTTGCT
This sequence comes from Ananas comosus, assembly GCF_001540865.1. Classification (NCBI taxonomy): domain Eukaryota; kingdom Viridiplantae; phylum Streptophyta; class Magnoliopsida; order Poales; family Bromeliaceae; genus Ananas; species Ananas comosus. The sequence goes on from NC_033621.1 coordinate 11,488,777, forward strand.
TACATCCTTGGGGACGAGCAAGATCGGCTTTCCTGCAGCCATTTTGAAGTAAGTGCCATTTAAGAGCATTATTTTGAAGAAAAAACTTGTTAGAAACTACCGTATTAGCATGATGAATTTTACTGGAAAGATCTACTTTTTGCGGTAACAAGAATTTTTGTTCCTTATTATCACTATGTTATGTTATATTATAGCTTGTTTTGGGGAGTTCTGATTTGGAAAAGAAAAGCCGAAGAAGCGCTAATTGCGAGTGGTCTTCCTTTCACAGTATGTGGTAACATAGCATATTCTGCGATAAAATTCGTATTTCAAATCATGCATATCGGAGGTTCTTTCGACTGTTCTAACTTCGGTTGTATATTTTCTTTGATATTCAGATAGTAAGACCTGGAGGAATGGAGCGGCCAACGGATTCTTATAAGGAAACCCACAACCTCGTACTTGCAGACGAGGACACCTTTTTCGGTGGTCAAGTCTCAAACCTTCAGGTTCACTCTTTTGATCCCATTCAATCCGTGTTAAGGTGCAATAACGGTATTTACGAGGTTTAGAGTGCGAGGATTATAACATCAGGTTGCGGAGCTCATGGCGTGTATGGCGAAAAATAGACGGCTATCATTCTGTAAAGTGGTCGAAGTGATTGCTGAGACGACTGCGCCGCTACTACCGATGGAAGAGCTTCTTGCCAAAATTCCTTCGAAACGGGTCGGTATCTTACTCAAACCCTTTCTGCCCGTCAGACAAAATAGGAACAACTTAATAATTTGGTTAATTTGCTGTTTGTTTTTGAGTAGGACAATGTCTATTCATGTAAATTCGTCTGCTGTTCTGCGCTTTTCTCATAAAACGCTTCGTTTTGTATGTCAGGCGCTGCCAGCTGAACTGGAGCTGAATTTTGCGCTTTCTTCTGCCGAAGAGATTGTCAAGGAGAAGCCTAAGGACAGGCCGCTGTCTCCTTATACGGTGTATGTCGCTTTCCAACAATATATGTCTGAAACTATATAAACCTCAACAAAAAGGATGAAAATAAAAATTGCGCGCAACAATTTCGTATTTGCAGGTACGATGATCTAAAGCCGCCGACCTCTCCTACGCCTACTAAACCAAGCACGTCAGCTGCGCACGATCCAGGCTATAAAGCAAAGCCTCTCTCTCCGTATACAGCGTAAGCAACACTGTTTAAAAAGATTGATCTCTAAAACACAATTCAGTTGCTGTATATATGTTACTTCTTTTTACGCTTCATTTTGTCGTGAAAATTGTTGCTGTTATCAGACAAGACGGTTTGAAGCCGCCTTCATCACCGTCTCCTCCCAACTCACCTTCTACCGCGGATGGCAGTCCTCAGACTATAACTGCGAAAGAGTCAGAGCCTGCAAAACAGCGGCCTCTCTCGCCGTACACCATGTAATACTTCTCGATCGGTTTTTTTATAGAGAGATCTTGCTGCTGCTTTTAATTTCGTCTCTTAATGTTCGGAAACATTCGATGTTGCGAGCAGGTACGAGGATTTGAAGCCGCCATCATCGCCAGTGCCGTCTGTGCCAAAGTTCTAGTCCAGATGCAGATCACCGGCGTGTGCCATGCGAGAAATCGGAATTCAAAATCGGAATTCACAGGATAGATGTTGGTAATATATAAATATATACATGTATGGTCTGTAAAATTTCGAACATAACAGCGAGATTGCTCACGAATGCTTGGGGAAAAATTGTTACATGTTTCATTGTAAAAGTATTTTATTTAAATTTAAATATATGTTTTGTTTTTTTTTTTTACGGAAATTTCATTGTAGTAGTCCAACCTGGTTAGGAATATTAGGGGTGGGAACAAGCCGAGCTTGAGCCGAGCCTATCTTAGCTCAAGCTTGGCTTGAGATTAATTTCAAGCATAAATTTAAGGTCAAGCTCGGCATGAAATTAATTCGAGCCGACTTTGAGCGAGCCTAATTTCGACTTGACTGAGCTCGAGTTCCAAACGAGCCACTTGAAATTTTTAACATCATACAATCTATAGACTGTAGTTATATATATATATATATATATATATATATATATTATGGTCATGTCAAAAACACCAACAAATCTCAATCCTTGCCCCATTAGAATGGTGTATCTTCTTCCTACACTTCTCTCTAAATCATGTAGGCTGAGGGGGGCCATGGCCCCCCTCAACTTTTAAAATGTTCATTTGTGGTTCTTATATTGCTAAGACTTAAAAGATAAGAAGTTATAGTTAAACAAATATTATAATAGTGGCCTATATGAAAAGTTCTTTAGTGTGTCATGAGGCACAACATGAACGGCAGAGAGTCAATCACCACAGAAAAAAGAAAAAATGAAATTGCTTGCACCTAATACACCATACATCATACTCGACGAGATTCGGAGTATGTATATATTACAAATTAAAATTTATCCTGTAAATGTAATCTGCTTCATTTGAAAGGTTTTTATATGAAAAGTTATAAATTAAAAATTATAAATTTTGAGCATATATTAGTTATCTAGTAGTTCTAAAAAAAACAGCAGTGTAAAAAACTATATATATATATATATATATATATATATAGTAGGTCTTGTGTGTTATTAGGAGCACGGAGGCCTCTGTGCTCCTAAGCCATTTTTGATGATCGGTTTTCGAATCGACGATCAGCTCCGTTAGACTTGATCTAACATATTTGAAGTATCTAGAAAATAAATTTTACGATTTTTCGATATTATTTACCTAGCAATCAAAAGAATTCAAAATCAATAATTTTTAAATTATTTTCTAGAAACTTCAAATACGCTAGATTAAGTTTAACGAAGCCGATCGTCGATTTGAAAATTTCATCATCGAATTGAAAATTCCATCATCGAAAACAGCTCAGGAGTACGGAGGCCTCCGTACTCCTGAGAGCACAGCAATCCTGATATATATATATATATATATATATATTACACTATAAAATGTAGATATCTAAAAATTATAGCTTTTGGCCCCTCTACGATTTGAATTCTGGCTTCGTCCCTCTCTCTCTTCTTCCTCTTATAATCATCATTTAGTAATGTAATATTTTATATAATAATGAAACTTATAATATGTGATATGTATTATTATAATTTAAATGAGCATGTAATGGCTTTTCGAAAGACATGAAGCCAATTGGTTGGAGAATCTTTGCCTTTCTCTCTGTCCTCTAGCTTAGGTGTTGAACCCCTCCCTCATATTCCTCTCCCTTAACCTAAAATTTTAATTTAAATGCTAATAATTAACTTTTCTATGATCATTAATAATTTATTCATCATGCTTGTCATATATTTATTGTAACAAATTAGTATTATTATTATTATTATTATGTCACACCATACTTAAATTAATTAGCTGTTCCAACTCTTTTATTTATCGTTTCTTACCATTACAAAAATAGAATACAAAATGTGGAGGCATAATTCGATTAATATTCTATCTAACGCTATCTCGGTCGACCAAAGCAAATTAAGTTTTATCAATATATTATATATATATATATATTTATATATATGTGTGTGTGTTTGTGTGTGCTGTGTCTGTGTCTGTGTCACGTACAGACAACAACTACAACAAAAACGGTCTATAGCGACACTTTTAAATGTGACATGTCAAAAAAGTGTGCTAGCTAAAATTACCGACACTTTTAAAAGTGTTGCTATATGTGGGGTCGCTAGGTATATAGTGACAGTTAAAGAGTGTCGCTATAATCTAAAAGAGTGCTACTAATTTCTCAACACTTATTTAAGCATTTAGCAACCACCGAAACTCTATCTCGTTGGCTGCGGTGGCGGAGGAGGACGACAGTAAAGGCTCTTCGTCTAGAATTTCAGTGGATTGAGTGAAGAGAGAAGAAAAGATGATAACTGATTTTTCTTTTTTTTTTCTTTTCTGTTTGTAATCGGGCCAAATGGACTGGATGTGATGGGTTGAGTAGAGTAATCTTTTATTTTTGGTTGGATTGGGCTTTATATTTAGGTATTAGTAGATGTGTTTTTAAGTTTTAGCATAAATGGGACACTTACTCAAAAGTGTCCCAAACATGTGTCCCTATAATCTAATTCTGTTGTAGTGAAAAATTAGTTTAGAATTTTTTTAAAAAATATTTTTATTTTTTAGAAAAAATTATCTACACCTTCTCCCCTCTCGGTGGCAACGTACTTTCAAAAGCATTAATTTCGTTGAAGATATGGACTTAGAAAACACAAAAAATTGGTAGACCAAATCATGCCGACCAAGCTTGACTTATTGCATGGTCATAGAAATATATTATCATGTATATATATTTATAAAAACTTTGCAAGATGAAGTAATTAATTTGTCACAAACATGTCAAAATCTTATGTCTCATCAAATATATATATTTCGAGATGTGAGTTCGATCTCATGATATATATGGCGGCCGTTGCATAGCGAATCGTCCTGTGTTGTACAGTTAAAAAAGAAAATTAAAAGTAAAATAGGAGTTTAGATAACCGTCGCTATAATAAATCTTGCACTTAAAAGATATTTAAAGTTAAACAATAACTTGCGATGCTTTAAAGCATCAGCAAGAATAATCCTAACGCTGGTAAAAGCGTTGGGTAAAGCGTTGTTAAATAAACATGTCGGGATAAATATACCGACATTTTAATATAGCGTCAAAAAATTTTTATTAGTATTTGATAAAAATATGTTTATTGACAACGCACGTTTAATCATGGTGTTGGTACGTATATGCCAAATATATATTAAAGATATTAAAATAGAGCGCCATCTAAAAATCGTTATCTAAAATATATTTTGTTGTAGTGCGTATATAGCTTATCAAGTAGCGAATTGGGTTTTTTTTTTTTTTTGAATCCATTCCAAGTAAATCAATATATCAAGGCCGAGAGATCATGTTACATTTGCTCTTATTAGTATAAGTTTTAATTAGTGCTAATTAACTTTTGTTGTATAATAACAAAATGCATGTTAATTAAGGTGGGTTAAATTAATGATAATGTGAAGCACTTAGCCATATTATTAGAAGGGAGAATGCACACCATGTCATCAACCACTATATGTCAACAACCATATTAGCAAGTTAATCGCTTTCCTTTAATTAGTCTCAATCCCCATTAACAAGTTAATTGTTTTGTTCTTATAGAAGGGATGCATGATAATGACATCCCAACCATTCCCTCTTCTTCCTCCACAACCTCTCTCTATTAATTTCTTTGTTCTTCTCTCTCTCTCTCTCTCATCTCTTCCTCTCCACCCTATAGCAACTCTCTCTCTCCCTCTCTCTCTCTATATTTTCTCCTTCTAAAGGAGATTCAAGCATGCATGCATGGATGGATGTAGATGTTACACATATATGAGGCTAGGTAAGAGTGCGATGTTGGGGCGGCTCAATCAAATGATGTATATGTCTTCATGAGACTATCGGATGAACTTTTATATCTGATTGAGCCGTGCCAATATCACAATTCTTTTCTTGGCCTATTGCGACTGGCATAACTATGCATACGTGACATGTCACGATCTCTTGGAAGGTATGCATATATATATATATATATATAATTTATCATTGGTTTGCATTGACTCGAGAATCATTTTGCGCATGCAATTAATCTGGTGTCGCAAAAAGTTTGTAGATCGACATATTAGTGTAGTCATGAATATAATGGATTTGATATACAATTTCATGCATACTTTTACGAGCTCATGCCCATATATAGGTGCAAAGCTACTCTATAATGCGCGCTTAACGTCTCTTCATCATAGTGTTTTTGACGGTTCCGTAGTTTCTTCTCCTCCTTCTCAATAACACCTCGACAAATAATATATATACTCACACTCTTGGTAAGTTTGGTCTTAACTTAATAAATTGACATGATAGAGCAAGTAGTTTTGATAGCTTCTTAAAAAGCATATTTATATATATTTAAACAAATCTCTCTTTTGTTGATGCACGTAATTTTTGGAAATTACACTTTCATATGATGAAAAGATCTCCCTTAGAAACCGTTTATATTCTTCTTTAATTTTTCTCTTTTTGTGTTAAGCTCTTTGAAATCCATGCATCATTGAGATTAAAAAAGACCATATTAATTAATGATTTTGTACATAATAATTAATCTTCTTAATTAATTAAGGAATAAAAGATTCACTTTGCTTATCTATCGGCCGGACTCAACTTTAAATAGCACATATATAGATAGGGCTGTAAACGAGCCGAGCTCGAGCGAGCTGGAGCCAGCTCGAGCTCGGCTCGTTGTCTTCTAGGTCGGCTCGTGTTCGGCTCGAGCTCGTGACGAGCTCGAAAACTCTGGCTCGTGATCGGCTCGAAACTTAATCGAGCCGGCTCGTGTTCGGCTCGTTAGCTCGTACCTGGTGGCCGAAGCAGATGNACAGCGAGCTGGATTGCCACCCCTATATATAGATGATCATGCACTTCATGTATTTATGAAGTTCTCTTCAAAAAGGTAAAAGAAAATTTCTATGAACTTAATAATACTTTATTTCCTGCCAATATATAGTTGGTTATCATCATTAGAAAATAAAACAAACTCAAGCATCTTATAATTTTTAGGCAAATGATTCATATATATATATATCTAGAGTAGGGCTAGAATACTTATAAAAGTATCATGGGGGTGATACTTGCGTGTTTTTAGCCCTTGGATGGAGAGATGTGAGGTTGAGATGATGGTGGTAGGTGGTGGTAGGTGGAATAGTGTTTAATCCAAGGGCTATTAATAATCAAAAAGTAGATCCAATGGCTTAAAACCTAATAGCACCATGATGGTGATACTTGTAAAAGTATCATAGCTCAACTCTATATATCTATATGGTTAAAGGTACATTTGTTTTTTCTTTGTAAACAGGCCCTACAATTATAAGAGGCCTCTATATATAGACATGTATAGGCCATGTCTACTATACTATTATGGGTATTGGAGCCATCGTACTCATAAGTTGTTTTTAATGATGGAGCTTCCGAATCTACGATCCATTTCGTTAAATATGATCTAGAGTATTTGAAACTTCTAGCCCCCGTTTGGTTCCGGGTTAAGAAAAAATAGCTATTCCAGGGATAGGGTTAAGTTCAGGGTTAAAATGGTGTTAAAGTTTTTTTGTGTTTGGTTAGAGGTTGGAGTTAGTCTAGAATAGTGAAAAAAAGTGTTTGGTTGGAGTAGGTGGGATAAGAAGATAATGATTGATAAAGAAGAAAAAGGTAAGAGCTCGGGATGCGTGCGGGGTTAAAGTTGGGAGGGGGAGTGGGGTTAATGATTGATAAAGAAGAAAAAGATGAGAGCTCGGGATGCGTGCGGGGTTAAAGTTGGGAGGGGGAGTGGGGTTAATGATTGATAAAGAAGAAAAGGTGAGGGCTCGGGATGCGTGCGGGGTTAAAGTTGGGAGGGAGAGTGGGGTTAGTAAACCCCACTAACCCGGTTTGGGGTGGGGTTAGTAAACCCCACCCCAAAAGAGTGGTGTTTGGGTATAAATTGGGGGTTAAGGGGTGGAATAACAACCCCTTAACCCCCAACCAAACGGTGGCCTAGAAAATAAATTTCGTAAATTTTCGAAATCATAATAAAATCCATCAAGTGGGCATAAAATGAACGGTCAAAATCGAACGACGTCCTAAAAAAGGATGATCGGATCCTTTAATTCAAGATCGGAGTTATTGATCTTTATCTATAGAGTGAATAGACTTTTCTATCAAAAATTCAACAAATTTCGATTCTTTTACACCGTTAAACTAGCAAGTATCCCATACCGGCCGTTAAAAATTGTCAAATTTGTGACCTCTTGATCGTAAGGTAAATGATGTCGAAAAATTATAAAATTTTATTTCTAGAAGTTTTAAATACTGTAAATAACGTTTAACAGGTATGGATCGTCGATTCGGAAGCTCTATCATCGAAAACAACTTATGAGTACGAGGGCGATCGTATTCATAATAGTATAGTAGCCGGACCATACAGATATAATGAATAGATTAAAATGTTTGGAAACCAACCTCAACTTTGAATAATTTGGAATTAAACAATCTATCAAATCCTTAAAAAAAAAAAAAAAATTACTTTGTCACCCTGCATTTATAGCTATGAAAACTATTGCGTGCACCCGGTGCACATTCGTGAATCACAATACTTAATTAGAAGCACGACTGCATAGGGGGGTACGGACGCCCGAAATTTTATTCGAATCCAAATCCGAACAAGGGTGGTTTATCATATGCTAAATGGATATGGTTTCAGATATGAGTATAAAAAATAAAAATCCGACCCGAATCCAAACCCAAACCCGATTAGAACCCTAATAGAGTTTACGTTATATAATATACAAGAATGTTTGATGTTATATTTGAATTTATATTTTAAAATTTTAGATTTTAATGTAATCTATTTTGATAAAGGGAAGTAATTAATTGTTTCGGTTTCGGATTCGGGCTTCAGATTTTTGGTTGTGATTCGGTTTTAAATATGAATTCTCAAAATCCGTCGGGTTTGGGTTCAAATTTCAAATTTGGGTGTTGGATTCGGGTTTGGGTTTTGAAAAAATCCATTCCGAATCCAACCCTTTAACATCCCTTGACTTGTGTCAAGGACAAGTTGAAATAATATCTCACTGCGCAAATTAATCAAGTGATTTCAAAGGGTAGGTAACTAACTGGAAATTTTTTCTATGTTGCGTGGTGGTCTGCAAATGACTTGTAGAACACATTTGTAAGTTAGCTAAAACTATATGACACGTGACATATCTATCTTCGAACTTTAATTTATTATTATTTTTTATCTCAAATTTTGTATGTTATTATAATCAAATCCCACAATATAATTGAGTTGATTTAATGGCAATAATGTAAAAAGTTTGGGTCAGAAATTGCAACTGATTAGAGCGCGAGAACTGACGTGGTCATAGTTTGGGGACCAAAGGTGCAGTTTAGTGTTATAATTAATATTGTGCCGGTCAATTTTCAAAGTCTTGGCAATTGATATAGAACTAATTAATTAATCAGACGATTAATTAAATTGAAGAGTTAATTAATTAGTTAATTAGGTGAGCGCATTCTCTTGACCATTAGAATTGCCAAAATGCCTCTTGTGACGCCCCGACTTCCCAGGGAGTCATCCATCCTAGGACTACTCCCGTCCTAGCACGCTTAACTCTCTTAACCTCTTGGGTCTAGCCACCACCCAAAATGCTTAAGCCGGGTTAAGAGTTTAGCCCTATTATATCTTATATATGTAACGTGTTACAACAAATTACAGTTTGTATGGGAACAGCCTTTAGAAAGTTACACAAGAAACCACCTGCATAGAAATAAAATGGCTGGCTTAAATCATACATCAGAACACGGAAATATATGAAACTTGAATGACCAACCAGTGTCAAGATAAATACAATAAGGAAATACAAACAAAAGTTACAAAATACAATGCAGCCTGAGTTAATAGGCACAAATATTAATGTTTCCAAATGTTGCAGAATTCCAAACATCAATTCTCAGCGACCATCCTTCTGAAGAATAAGGTTCACGAATTCAGAAGAAGGTTCACGAGTTTGCATATGCAGTAGCATATTCAGGCAGCTGATTTTTGGGTTGCATAGCTTGCATCCGCTAGTGATCTAGTCCGCCTATGACCAGTACAAGGCCAAGTCATGCATTTGCCAATAGTACAAGAAAATGCAAGTGAAAACACAAAATAGAGATGGGCTGCTTAAAACACTTGACATGAACATTTTAGCCTAATTAGGATAATTTAATTATATTAACTTGCTGGAACTATCGCAAGGAACTTTGTTCAATTATAATTACCTAATAAATATACGTAAGGTTTTAAAAGCCATTCTAAGTTTTTCATATTAGTTCCTTTGTATGTTCTCTGCTTAACCAACTATAGGATCTTACATTTTTGCCGCACTTACAACAGCAATGCGGACATATGCACCTCATTTTTAAGAGTTATCCATCCCTCATATTTGTTTATCGTTCACCTCATTGTTTGTAACAATGACAAACTAGTAGTAACACCCGGAACACAGCAAACCACAGGATTCCCATTAATTGGAGGAAAGTGAAATTAGGCATTAGGTCGACAGTAAGAGCATTCCATAACTGATTATTTAACAGGCAAACATGAATCAAACTAGGTTCACAGCTAAATGCTAAGTAATGACATATAATGTGGAATTAATTGATATCCAGAGAGAGAGAGAATTTCTTGCAGCAGTCTCGGAAAAGTTTGATTTTTAACAGCGAAAAGGGCTTCATTCATTGCAAAACGCAATGGCCACAGTCCATCTCACTGACCCTCACTAGGAGGAACCTCATCGAAGCATACATTACAAGTGATGGGGCATGGCGAACTTGACAAGACGCGACCTTTATCTCGATAGCGGACACTCCGGCCTCCAAGAACAACCTCTCTCTCCCCTTCACTTCCAGCAACTCAAAAATCCGTTCCACGTCCACCGGTAATGGATCAACAGCGTCGAGCATGCTGCTCCTCGAAGAGCAAGCAACTCATCACCTTCCTCAGATCCTCCCTCTACAGGAAACCCAAGGAACACCAAATTTACCAATTTAAACCTAATGCACACAACCAAACACACCAATTCGCACAAAAGTGCTGCATTAATTACCTGCGCGGCCAAAAGGGACTCTTTGGTGATAACCTGCGATCAAATTAGGGCAAAATCAGGTCCCGGCAAAAGGGATCAAATTAAACTCGAAAATTAGGGCCGAAAACAAGATCGGCGAACGGGAAAATCGAGGGGCGGGGACGAACACGGACCGATGACACGGACCAGTGGCACTCCTCCTCGCCCCCGTCCGCGAGGACGTCGAGCACCGTCTCCTCCGCCGGCGTCGTCATTATCGCTAAAGTAGTACTCCGCCTCCTCCGCCGTCTCCGATTCCTCCTCCTCCGCCGCGCATCTTCCTCTTCCTCTTCCTCTTCCTCTTCCTCCTCCGCCGCGCGCGCCGCCGCCGACGCCGACGTTCGAGATCGCTCGACGAGGCGGGATCGTCGTCGCTCGCCATGGGAGCGATCCGAGCGAAAGGGATCAAAGAGGGTCGACAGGGATGGGATCGAATTGGAGAGAGAGGGGAAAAAGAAGCTTTCGTAGGGTTTGATGAGGATTGGCGACGGCGTAGCTCCCTTGGGTAGGGGTTCTTCTCTCTTCTCTCTCTCTCTCTCTCTTCTCTCCTCGCTCTCACCTCACTTTTTTTTTTTTTCTTTCTTTTACCTGTAACTTTTGTTTTTATGTTTTTAATTTAATTTATATTTATTAATATTTATAATATTTTTTTTTATTATGAATTCCGACATGGATCGGCGTACGATTAGAATCGATTGGCTCGGGCTAAAAGGTTAACCCAACCCTGTAACGTACATAGAGGGCGAAAAAGGACGAATACATGAGGATAGTGACAAAATCATTATTCACTTTTTTTTCTTTCGTTTTGGGATGTGAATTGAATTTGGATTTCGATATACGATAGATTAGGGATTAAAAATTATTGATTTTGAATCCTTTTTGATTGCTAGATAAAATATTAAAAAATTAAAAATTTATTTTTAAATATTTTAAATACGCTAAATTAAGTTTAACAAAATCGATTGTCGATTCGAAAGCTCTATTATCGAAAAACGGCTTAGAAGACATTTGAGGCCTTCGTACTTCTATATAATATACAAAAGTAGCTCTCTCTCTCTCTCTCTCCCTCTCTCTATCTTATATATCATATATATTATTACCTTTATGAGTATAGACCCCATATATTTATAAATTTTAATCGTTGATTGATGAAATGTTATAGTTAGGATGATGGTGGTCCCCCATTAAAATGATAGTGGTTCTCTAGGGTTGAGTGGATAGTTAGTTAAATTGATTATGCTAACGGGTAAAATATCAATATAATTAAATTAAGGGCAGAAGACTTACGAGTTAATAAAGGAGCCAATACTCTAGCGGACTAAAATTATATATATATATATATATATATGTGTGTGTGTAGAGCTACTATGCTACGGAAGCATAGAAGATTGATGCTTCCAATTTTTTAACCCTTGGATAAAAATTATAGGTTGGGATGATTGCGGTCCCCCCAGTATTGAGTAATATCCCTAGGGTTGAGGGTCCCCACAGGGTAATAGTGTTAATTCAAAATTAGAAATGATCAAAAGGGTTGATCGAAGGGCCAAAAAATAGGAGCACCAATATATATATATAATAGTACGGTTGGTGCGATACTATCGATAGCACCAAGGATTTGGTTAACCATTTGATTATTTTTATCGTCAAATTATACTATTCACAACCACCTCACTCAACCCTAGGGGGACCACCTCATCAAAACCACCATATTTTTTAATCCAGCGCGTTAAAAAATTAATAGCATACCAATAGCTTGATGCTATTGTGTATTTCACTTAGAGTTCTATATATATATATATATAAAGGAGTTGCTAAATCTCTACAATAATACTATAGCATAATTACAGAAGGAAAAACAAGCAACTCACTCCAACACTCACAAGAAATAATTGAAGTATCCACAATCTTATCTTTAAGTCTGGTCGAGATCTTCACTGTCGGGGCGACCAAACTCTGGCTTCTATTACTTTCTCACGAGAACAGAATGTCGAGTCTCTAAGTAGACTGAGCACCCTTGCGGCGCCAATGCTTGCTTCTGCGATAGACATCTTTGTATAAAAAGAAAAAAGAAAAGAAAAATTCAAATCCTTTAATCTAGAATAATACAGTAGTACGATATGTCGAGGGGCGCTTCAAATATGACTCGTGGGTGTTTATACTTTTTCATTTTAGTATTATATATGTGAGTTTAAAATATAGTCAACTTTAATATCCATGTGGTTAATTTCATTTTTTTTCGTTTTCGTCGAGCTTTTCGTAATTTTTTCGCTTAAATTTATATACAAAAACTTCAGATACCCCACCTGATAAGTTATCGAAATATTTACTTATAATACCTTTAGTTTTGTACTGTTATATACTGAATTTACGAAAAAAATTAGTGGAAGCGGATAACTAAGAAAAATAAACAAAAATGAAAAACACATCAGTACTATCTAATTGGTACACCTTTAAAATCAGATAGCGCCACTAAAGTAAAGCGAAACACGGTGTGGTATTTTGAACTTTCCCATTAATTATCTCTCACTAAGATCAAGAAAAAGTTCATTAAGAATGTTAGAGAATTAAAGCAAATTAGATTTGTAAGTAACGTTATTAGTACTGTTGTGGCTATTATAGTACATATATGGGATTGACATATTATCCTTGCTTGGCAATATTTCCCATAGAAAACCTAATTAAACTGCTGAACATTTGAGGATTTGAGCCCAAAGGTGATTAGAGAGAGTTCGATAGTGGTTGTTGTGACTACAAATTCTAAGGGCATTAAAATTAGTTCGGCTTGGTTCGATTTTTACGTTGATTTCAAACTAAACTAAAATTTTTGGCTTGAAAAAATCAGCAACCTTAGCCAGGCCAATTTATTGTGGAACCGATGCAAACCAAACATATTAATTGGTTTGGTTCGCGTTTCACTAGCGGAGAGTATTAGAATTTTTATTTTTCTTATAATAATTCTGTAGTATCCTTAGGTTTTTTGGGTTGCTTGTGGATTTCAGCATCTGAGATTTGGCGACATATTTGAGAGAAGTGTCGGACACAGTCGGAATCGTTGGCGAAATTGACGCAAAACGGAACTCAAACGCTGAGGCACGACGAGTATGAGTTCTTGATGCTGAAATCACAAAGTGGAGGATTTCAGTGTTGATGTCCGGGTTGGCATAGGACTGGTACCGATCCCTGTATGCGGCTTGCGGGCTGAAGAGGTCGAGTACCTGTAACCAAACGGAAAGTACCGATACTCAGCTGTCATGTGAGTTGGTAGGGTATACGGTCTTTTTGTGTTGGTGGTTGATCACCACACCAAACTCTCCCTCGTACTCCCTCGTATTTATCCATCTGAGGGAGAGTAGCTTACTTAATTGGAGTTCCTCTCTTCTTCTCAGTATTAATCTATTTGCTTGGTGGAGCCACGTCTTGAGCTCGGATCGACGTCGACGTTGCGCCGAAGCCGTTCGAGCCATCGTGCGTTTGCGGTTGCGCTGTTGGAAACCGGGCGACCCGCGCGTGATTTCCTCTCCTTTCGACTTCTGCCGTTGTTGCGATTAGCATTTCGAGGTGGGTCTGGAAGTTTAGACCGAGCAACCGTCGTGAATATCTTTTAGTTTTAGCATTTGTCGACATGTTCATTCGTTTATCTCTTATATTACTCAATTCATGGTTAGTGCTTTAAATCTGAATTTGAGTTAATGCTAGTAGTTTTAATTTTACAGTTGGACTTGATTGACTTAAGAGAAAACTATAAAGATCTTACACTGTTTTTCTGAAAATATTCATATTTATGCTTTAAGACCTGTGGTTTGTTTGTATCGCGCAGTTTGTATTGCGGTGCGATATCCAGATCAGTGGCAATGAGTTTACGCTCCGTGCTGGACGAGCCGAGTTCTATTTCTTACAGTAGTCGTGTAGACTATTGGGACTGTACGATGTACTGTTGCGCGGGACCGCTGGATCCAGAATTTACGTTATCTGCATCAGATTGTGCCCGAGGGCACCGTGAAGTTTTGGTGTCAGACCAGTTTGATCCATTTATTTTGATTACAGTCTATGAGAGCCCTGATTGAGCTCGGCAGAGACACGCTTGATATTCAGTTGGGTAGCGCCCACGAGTGCCACTTCCGGAGTCGGCTTAGTGCTTTTGCGTTATTATCGTAGTGTTCTGGTTGAACTTGCTCTACACCAACCAACCAGCGTGGTGGGGTTGGTGTAGCTTCGACGGCGGGACGGGTGTGTTCATAGTCCTAATGAGATTGGGTCAGAGATTGCATCTTACTTATATTACAGATAGCTAGTCTTGGTTAACGGCAGTTATAGTGGCATGTAGCTGTAGAGTTTTTTCAGCTTTCTTTATTATCCTTTAGCATACTTTCTGTAGACTTAGTGGCTGTGCAGCTGTTGATTATCGTAGCGGTACCAACTGAGGACTATTCTTTTTGCAGTAGCTTTCTCACACTCAGTTATTGACCCCTTTTTGCAGAGTCTTCGTCCGCAGCTACTGCTGTTGTTGATTTGGATCGTGGAAAGGGAGTCGCGAGCTAGATCCCTTCCAGTTCTTGTTGCTGTTTAGAGGAGTACCAGCTACAGGATAGTTTTGATTTTTGGTTCATGTACATACTGATGTTAGAAACTCGCAGGAGCGAGTGATGTCGGTATCTTGGAGACTGTGTATGTATAGTGAAATCTGATGTTTATTTGTATATGTTTACAGTTCTTTTAGCAGCTCTATACTATGGTTGTTGTTTTGTATGATTAACATGTATGATGCACAGTACAGTTATCGCTTCGGATACAGAGAAAATTTTTGTATACGGCGGGTCTGTTGGCGTGCCCGGAGAAACGTGATACATCCGGGGCGTGACAAATTCATACTTTAAGAATCAAATTTTGAATCATTCTCATCATAAATTAATTACGGAATTTTCAAAAGTGAGTTGTGATAAAGAGTATCATTAGTGTTAAGTCGCATCAGAGTGGAATCCTAGTGTTAATTTTGGATCACAATGGTCCCTTCGAAAAGAATGTTAGTGTTGAGTCTGCATCAGAAAACCACTTGGACTGTACATGTCTTTTTTCACTGAATGTGGGAGAGGAGAAGAAAGTAATTTTGACTGTAAAAGTTATTTTTGTTGTTGGTTTGCCGTAACTTCACCATCGTCGAAACTCATACTCCCCGAAACAGCATAACGGCTTCCGCCCCACTGAAAGCCGAATGTCAATTACGGAAAAAGAAAATGAGAAAATAATAAATATAAATCCATCTACTTCCTGTTAAATAAACAGTAAACACACGATGAACTTTAAGTTCATAGCTATACAAATCAACCGCAAAAGAAAAGCAATGTTTACGTGACAACTCTACTTGAGACCTGCTAAATCTACTTCAAACTTAAACTGATTTTCAGCAAAGTAAACAGCATCTAGGCACAAGTCCAGTGTGCAGATTTGTTGCCTCTACTTCAACAAGAAGCACCATATATGTAAGTGTGACAATTAATGTTCAACACACAAGGTGAATGTTATTTAGAGTTGAGCTAGAATGCTATCAGTAGCAAACTGGCTTCGTTGCCACCCATTTGTTTTCGATAATAGAATCTTTAAATTGACGATCGGCACCATTGAACAGGATCTATACCACTTGAAGTATCTAGAAACCAAATTTCAAATCATTTCGACATCATTAACCTAATGATCAAAGGTTTCAAAATTTATAATTTTAATGGTAGATATCAGGCGTTTTCTCGTTTAACGGTGTAAAGCTATCCAAATCAATTGAATTTTGGTTAGAAAATTTTTAAACTATTTAGAATAAGATCTATACTCTCGATCTTGATTACAAAATTGCTATCATCATATTTTTAGAGGATATTCATTTTCAGCTGTTCATTTTTACGCCACCCTACTGATGGACAGAGAATATAGGAAAAGTATTAAAATTTGATTTCTAGATACTTCAAGTGATAAGATCATATTTAACGTACCGTCGTCGTTTGAGGCTCATCATCGAAAACAAATGGGTGCGCATGGCCGTTTGCATACCGATAGTATTCTACGCTCAACTCATGTTATTTAATAGACATTTATGCATTAACTCAAGAATTTTAATTTAGAGAACAGCATGAGAAAATTTTCGATAATCTATCAAATACAAATCTAGTTCATTTAGTTTTAAACCACATCATGAATCATATTAATCATGCGTGATAAGCAATTCACACATTTTGATGCCAATTTGGCTGCCAAGCAACATAGAACGTCTAAAAATGCTTGCCCAACAAAAACAAAAAAAGGCTACAATTGTTGTGTGAGAAATGAAAATGTTAGTATGTAAACTGCATAACTAAAATTATAAAAGGATAAATATCTAGAGGTTAATCTCAAATAGACGGTGTGACGACCCAGATACGTCCTATATACTAGATATAATAGGGCCTAAACTCTTAACCCGGTTCACAGCATTTTGGGTGGTGCCTAGACTCAAGAAGTTAAGAGAGTTAGCGGCTAGGACGGGAATAGTCTAGGCTGGGGGACTCCCTGGGAAGTCGGGGCCGTCACAGCATGGTATCAAAGCCAATTACAGCCGCAAGTGCTGAGATGATCTCGGCTGAGCCATGGGTTGGATTGAGGCTAGCGAGACGATGTCTAACATCGCTGGGGTACTTGTGAGGTCTGAGCTGACGAGGACGTCAAGGGCTAAGGGAGGGAGTTGTGAAGACCCCAGATAGTC
>NC_033621.1:11506178-11622906 GCF_001540865.1 Ananas comosus
ATAGTATATTTATTATATATATATATATATATATATTATAATATATATATAGAGTCCGCTACTATACTATTGATGGTACCAAGCCTTTGGTTGACTATAGAATTTTCTACCGTTAGATCTACCCTGTGATCATTTCCACCCGTTAGATTATACTATTAAACCAACCACCCACTCAACCCTAGGGACCACTATCATCCTAACCGCACATTCTTCATCAACGGCCAAAAACTACATAGTACCAAGGACTTGGTACTATTATAGTATAGGAGCATAATTCTATATATTATAATATTGATTAGGTCTTGTGTGCTCTCAGGAGCACATAGCTCTCCGTGCTCCTGAGCTGTTTTCGATGGTGGACTCTCGAATCGACGATCGGCTCCGCTAGACTTGATCTAGCATATTTGAAGTATGTAGAAAATAAATTTTGCGATTTTCGATATCGTTTACTTATGATCGAAAACAGCACCTATGCTTTTGAAAGTACCAAGTCATTTGGTGCTTGTAAGTTTTCGCCCTGGATTAACGGATGTGCGGTTTAGGATGAATTGGCCCCCCAGGTTGAGCGGGTGGTTGGTTGAATAGTATAATCTAACGGGTAAAAATGATCAAAGCAGAGATCTAATGATAAAAATTTACAAGCACCAAGTGCTTGGTACTTTACAAGCACCATAGTCGGACTCGTATATATAATATATATATATAATATTATATATATATATATATATATATTTATTTATTTATTTATTATATGATGAGAGGGTGGTCCACCGTGACCTCCCTCTCATCCGGTCCACGAGGTCACTGGCCTTGTGGACCGCGCACACCGCTGCTCCCTCCGCCGCAACACCTCACCATTTCTCCCTCCGCGCACAACACCGCACCCTCTTGCTCCCGGCACTGTACGGCGTTGGGGGACGCAGCGGACGACCTCGGCGAGACAGGATGGTCGTTGCGGCCCTCTTGCGCTCGGCACCGGCAAGCTGCGCGGAAGGAGAGGGACGACGAGAGCGGCAAGTGAGCGATGGGAGCGAACGAAGAGGAAGAGGAGGTAATGCGAAGGGGGAGGAGGAGGTGGAGATCCCTCGCCATGGATCCTCCTTTCTCAGGTGGGTTCCCTCTTTTGATCTCCCTCTTTTGTGGGTTTTCGTGTGGATTTTTATGTATTGATGCATTTTTTTTGAAGGGGTGTGGATCGCATCTGGGCGGTTTGGATTGAGGTGAGAGAAAAGGGTTCAACTGGGTTGTCTTGAAATTGATTTTAAGGGTTTTAATGTGTTAATTAATTTTGGTGTTTATCTTTTGGGATTGTTGAATTGGTGGCTTGTGTTGGAGGTAGTGTGGGTGTGGTGGTCGAGAGGAGATGAGGCGAGGTGGAGGCGGAGGAGCCGGCGTCGAGGTTGGCGGGGTGTGAACGGCTAGCGACCAAGTTAGGAGAGAAAGAAGGATAGCTTAAGGGATTAGTATAATAAGGTAGGGGAAAATAGTTTTATATAGGTTTTAATTAGTATTACATATATATATATATATATAGAATTATGCTACTATACTATCAATAGTACCAAGCCTTTGGTACTATTGAGTTTTCGGCCGTTGAATGAAAGGATGTGCAGTTAGGATAATAGTGGTTCCCGGTTAAATTGATAGTGGTCCCCCTAAGGTTGAGTGGGTGGTTGGTTTAATAGTATAATCTAACGGGTGAAAATAATCAAAGGGTAGATCTAACGGTAGAAAACTCAATAGTACCAAGGGCTTGATACTATCGATAGTATAATAGCCGGACTATATATATATATATATGGTGCTTCCTATTTTTTGGCCCTTCGATCAACCCTTTGATCATTTCTAATTTTTGAATTAACACTATTACCCTGTGGGGACCCCTCAACCCTAGGGATATTACTCAATACTGGGGGGACCGCAATCATCCCAACCATATAATTTTTTATCCAAGGGTTAAAAAATTGGAAGCATCAATCTTCTATGCTTCCGATAGCATAGTAGCTCTACACACACACACACATATATATATATATATTTAGTCCATCTAGAGTATTGGCTCCTTTATACTCGTAAGCTTTCGGCCCTTAAATTTATTATATTGATCATTTTCACCCGTTATATCATACTATTTAACTAACTATCCACTCAACCCTAGGGGACCACTATCATTTTAAGTGGGGACCACCATCATCCTAACTATACATTTCATCAATCAACGATTAAAAATTTATAAATATATGGGGGTCTATACTCATAAGAGTATAGTAATATATATGACTATATATATATATATAGAGAGAGAGAGAGAGAGAGAGAGAGAGTACCTTTTGTATATTATTAGAAGTACGAATGCCTCTATGCTTCTAAGCCGTTTTCGATAATAGAGCTTTCGAATCGACAATCGATTTTGTTAAACTTAATTTAGCGTATTTAAAATATTTAAAAAATAAATTTTTTAATTTTTTAATATTATTTATCTAGCAATTAAAAGGATTCAGAATCAATAATTTTTAATCCCTACTCTATCGTATATCGAAATCCAAATTCAATTTCACATCCCAAAAGAAAGAAAAAAAAGTGAATATGATTTTGTCCAATATCCTCCTGTATTCGTCCTTTTTCGCCCTTATGTACGTTACAGGGTTTGGGTTAACCTTTTAGCCCGAGCCAATCGCTTCTAATCGTACGCCGATCCATGTCGGAATTCATAATTAAAAAAAAATATATATAAATATTAATAAATATAAATTAAATTAAAAAACATAAAAACAAAAAGTTCAGGTAAAGAAAAAAGAAAAAAAAAAAAGTGAGGTGAGAGCGAGATAGAGAGAGAGAGAGAGAGAGAAAGAAGGAGAAGAACCCCTACCCAAGGGAGCTACGCCGTCGCCATCCTCATCAAACCCTACGAAGCTTCTTTTTCCCCCCTCTCTCCAATTCGATCCCATCCCTATCGACCCTTCTTGATCCCCTTTCGCCTCGGATCGCTCCCATGGCGAGCGACGACGATCCCGCCTCGTCGAGCGATCTCGAAGCGTCGGCATCGGCGGCGGCGGCGGCGGCGGCGGCGGNCTTTAGTACAAAAATGGTGGTCTCTATACATATACGGGTACAACTCTCGACCTCTCACAAAATAAAGTAACGAGAGGTAGACCACCTATCAAATCGTTCTCGAAGGAAGCTAGCTCGAAACAACTCCCTTCCCGCGGTCCCTAGCCTCTCCCGGCATGGAAGGCTCTGAAAAATATCGAGAAAAGAGGGCGTGAGAACTATAATTTATAGTTTCCAGTGGGCAATTACTGACCTCAGCTCAAGCTCCACTAGGCCCCCAAAGAGAAGGGTAAGTAACGACAATACTAATAAGCAATAAATAGCGAGTATAAGAACTACTGAAAGAAAGTATAAATGAAATGCTATACTACTATGTCTCAAGTAAGTATGATGTCAAAGTATAGAACATCTACTCTATCATGATAAGTATGTCAAAAGCATGACTATTAAGCTCCAATCATAACCGACAAGTAAGCATCTCGATGCAGTATGTCAATACATAGGGAATAAGCTCTATTAAGCAACCAAGTATACTACAATGCAATAAATGAAACAAGCAAGTATACCCAATGTCCCAAAGCTATGTCGTGAGCATGTCAAAGTAATCCAACTACTAAGTCTATCTAGTAGTGATCATTCATTCTCAACACCGTGTCGATTTCCATTTCCAATTAAGAACCTACCAAAGGTAGTCCAGCTTGTACCGCGTAAATGCCTGTGGTAGCACAACATCCCTACTCTTGGAATGTGTCTGTCCCACTCGACCCGGTAGGCTTCTCAATACCGCACGAGCGAACATAGGTCGCGTAGGCTAACTCCGGAGTGCCGACTTGTAGGGAGCGACCCTCACAAGCATGTGCGAATGAGCACAAATGGCAAGCAAGTATAGTCCAAGTCTCAAGTATCCAATCCTCATGTCTCTAACATGGTATAGTCACTAGCATCCCGAATATCTAATTTAAGTCACAATGTGAAGTTTCAACATTTGCTACGCCTAGTGCCCCTTGATGACACTTAGACAATTTAATGTTCAACATGTTTCCAATCCCTCAATGGCCCTATTCACTAGGTTCAACCATTTCCCGAGCTCAATGCCGCTTGATGACATTAGCCCTCTAAGTCACATAATAACCAAGTTCGGTGCCTCTATATGGCAATTTTGTTATCTTTCATGTCTCAATTAAACTTAAGTTTAAATGCATGTATCAAGACTCCTTTACACAATAGAAACATGAAACGAAGTCTCATATAGAACGCTAATACAACCCTATGTCTCTGAAGCAACTCTCCACTACATAGAGGTCCAAAATTTCATCACATGTAACATAGGCATTTTAAGCGTTCTAAAAATCATAATAAATATATCTAACATGGAAATGCATGAATAAACATTGAACGAAGCATAAACCACGTGTTATGAGAATTTCTCATACTATAGGCTAGGTCAAACCCACCAAAATCGAAGCCTTCGTTTCGCCGAACGGAGGTATCCACTAGCTTCCTAGCACCCTAGGAACATCAAAAATGGTGTTACCCAAATGAAACGAAGAGCAAAAAGCTTAATCATTAACCTAGAAGCAAAAGGGCCAAAACTCACCTCAAGAGAAGAAATCTCTTCCAAAACTCCAAAAGAGAGCTAGAACCCTTCTAATCCAAGCTCAAAGGAGGTTCTAAACCAAAGAATCTAGCTCCAAAAGCCCTAGATTCGAAATGCCCCAAACAAACCCTAAGTTCACAATCTAGGATTTCATCTAAGAAAAACTCTCAAAAACCAAATCTAGAGAGAGAGAAGGGGTTACTAACCTCTTAGAAGCTTCAACCAAGGTTCAAAGTCCTCTATCAACCAAGATCTTCCCTCAACCAAGCCTCAAATCCAAGCTTCAAGCTTCATCCATGGTGGAAATGGCACCAAAGGGCAAAAGAGAGGAAAAATCCATCAAAAACCATGCAAAAATGGAGATCAAATCCAAAGAGATGGTGTAGGGAGCTCCCTTACCTAGTTCTCCACTCTTCTCAGCTCAGGGGAGGGCCCTAGGGGCGTGGGTGCTGATATAAGAAGGCAACAATGCAAAAACACCCCTGCAGAATCACACAGCATGAAATCAGCCTCCTTGTACCGGTACACGGGCCCCTGTACCGGTACAAGACCCACGAAAAACCCAACCCGAGACTCGGGTTGCGGGGTTCAGCGGCACTGTACCGGTACAAGCCCGGTGGCTATACCGGTACAACCATTAACCTTGTACCGGTACAGCCATCAGCCTGTACCGGTACACAGCCTCCAAGAAAGCAATCCGAGAGTTAACCAAAAATCTATTTTTTTTTCGAATTTTTGTACTAGGCTTTAAACCCCACTTCTCGGGATACGAGCCATAGGTCGGAACACTGTCAACGACCCACCAGAAAGTCTGGAATTGCTCAGCACACAACCAACCACTCGAACCTCACAATTTGCAAAGGTCCAGTATGTTACATTCACCCCTCCTAAAAAGGAGTTTCGTCCGCGAAACTCAAAAGCAAAGTACCTCAAGCATCCATCTGAAAAAGATGGGGATAGCGCTCCCTCAGTGCGCTCTCCAGCTCCCAAGTGGCCTCATGCTCGTCGTGGTTGCTCCAAAGCACCTTTACATAGGAGATTTTCTGGTTCCGCAGTCTTTTCACCTCGCGAGCCAAAATCCTCAACGGCTGCTCCTCGAAGCTCAAATCATCCCTCAGCTCCACAGGCGTAGCGTCCAACACGTGAGCCGGATCATGGGTGTACTTCCGAAGAACCGATATATGGAAAATGTTGTGTACACCCGATAGGTTCGGCGGTAGAGCAAGTCTATACGCTACCGGGCCTACACGCTCCAAAACCTCATACGGTCCAATGTATCGGAGGCTCAACTTATCCCAGATTTCAAACCTTCTAATCCCTCAAGTCGGCGAGACTTTCAAGAACACGTGGTCCCCAACCTGAAACTCCAAGTCTCGTCGACGCCGATCAGTATAACTCCTCTGCCTACTCTGGGCAATCAACAGTCGCTCCCGAGCAATGCGAACCTTGTCTTCTGCTTCCTGGAGCACATCTGGGCCTAAAGCCAATCTCTCGCCAACTTCACTCCAATGAAGTGGCGATCTACACTTTTGTCCATAGAGTACCTCGAACGGTGCCATCTTGATGCTTACTTGATAACTATTGTTATAAGCAATCTCTGTCATCGGTAGATGCTGCAACCATCCTCCCTGAAAGTCAATCACGCAAGCTCAAAGCATGTCCTCGACAGTCTGTATAGTACGCTCCGACTACCCATCACTTTGGGGATGGAAAGCAGTGCTAAAGTCCAAGCGTGTACCCAGAGTATCCTGTAAGCTCCTTCAAAAGTGGGATACAAAACGGGGATCTCGATCTGACACTACAGAAGTAGGTACCCCATACAATCGCACAATCTCATCCAAATAAACCTGTGCGAGTCTCTCACCAGTCCAAGTAGTGTGGATAGGTATGAAATTTGCCGATTTCGTCAATCTATCCACGATCACCCAAATAGCATTATGCCCGGCCTGTGAGCGGGACAATCCCATCACAAAGTCCATGGTGATCTTCTCTCACTTCCACACTGGAATCGGTAGGCTCTGCAACTTTCCCGCAGGAACTCGGTGCTCAGCCTTCACCTGTTGGCAAGTTAGACATCTAGCAACAAACTCACCAACATCCTTTTTCATCCCGGGCCACCAATAAAGTAATTTCAAATCCTTGGACATCTTGGTGCCTCCCGGATGTATNCGGCGGCGGCGGAGGAGGAAGAGGAAGAGGAAGAGGAAGAGGAAGATGCCGCGGCGGAGGAGGAGGAATCGGAGACGGCGGAGGAGGCGGAGTACTACTTTAGCGATAATGACGACGCGGCGGAGGAGACGGTGCTCGACGTCCTCGCGGACGGGGGCGAGGAGGAGTGCCACTGGTCCGTGTCATCGGTCCGTGTTCGTCCCCGCCCCTCGATTTCCCGTTCGCCGATCTTGTTTTCGCCCTAAGTTTTCGAGTTTAATTTGATCCCTTTTGCCCGGGACCTGATTTTGCCCTAATTTTGATCGCAGGTTATCACCAAAGAGTCCCTTTTGGCCGCGCAGGTAACTTAATGCAGCACTTTATTGTACGAATTGGTGTGTTTGGTGTGTGTCATTAGGTTTAAATTTGGTAAATTTTGGTGTTCCTTTGGGTTTCCTGTAGAGGGAGGATCTGAGGAAGGTGATGGAGTTGCTTGCTCTTCGAGAGCAGCATGCTCGGACGCTGTTGATCCATTACCGGTGGGACGTGGAACGGATTTTTGAGTTGCTGGAAGTGAAGGGGAGAGAGAGGTTGTTCTTGGAGGCCGGAGTGTCCGCTATCGAGAATAAAGGTCGCGTCTTGTCAAGTTCGCCATGCCCCATCACTTGTAATGTATGCTTCGATGAGGTTCCTCCTAGTAGGGTCAGTGAGATGGACTGTGGCCATTGCTTTTGCAATGAATGTAAGCCCTTTTCGCTGTTAAAAATCAAACTTTTCCGAGACCTGCTGCAAGAAATTCTCTCTCTCTCTCTGGATATCAATTAATTCCGCATTATATGCTCATTACTTAGCATTTAGCTGTGAACCTAGTTTGATTCGTGTTTGCCTGTTAAATAATCAGTTATGGAATGCTCTTACTGTCGACCTAATGCCTAATTTCACTTTCCTCCAATTAATGGGAATCCTGTGGTTTGCTCGTTTCCGGTGTTACTATAGTTTGTCATTGTTACAAACAATAGGTGGAACGATTAAACAAATAATGGAGATGGATAACTTCTTAAAAATGAAGGTGCATATGTCCCATTGCAGTGTTGTAAGTGCGGCAAAAATGTAAGATCCTATAGTTGGTTAAGCAGAAACATACAAAGGAACTAATATGAAAAACTTAGATGGCTTTTAAAACCTACGTATATTTATTTAGGTAATTATAATTGAACAAAGTTCCTTGCGATAGTTCCAGCAAGTTAATATAATTAAATTATCCTAATTAGGCTAAAATGTTCATGTCAAGTGTTTTAAGCAGCTATCCATCTCTATTTTGTGTTCAACTTGCATTTTCTTGTACTACTTGGCAAATGCATGACTTGGCCTTGTACTGGTCATGCGGACGTAGATCACTAGCGGATGCAATCTATGCAACCCAGAAAATCAGCTGCCTGAATATGCTACTGCATATGCAAACTCGTGAACCTTCTTCTGAATTCGTGAACCTTATTCTTCAGAAGGATGGTCGCTAGAGAATTGATGTTTGGATTCTGCAACATTCTGGAAACATTAATATTTGTGCCTATAACTCAGGCTGCATTTTATTTTGTAACTTTTGTTTGTATTCTACCTTATTGTAATTTATCTTGACCTTGGTTGGTCATTCAAGTTTCATATTTTCCGTTGTTCTGATGTATGATTAACCAGCCATTTTATTTCTCACAGGTGTTTCTAGTTGTAAACCTTTCTCAAGGCTTTCATACAAACTGTAATTTTTTTTGTTTTGCTAAACTTACACTTTCTGATTTTATTTATTTATTTTGGTGTTTTCTGGTTATATCTGATTAGTTACTAATTCAGTAATGCATCACTTTCTGCAGGTTGGACTGAACATTTCATCATCAAGATAAACGATGGGCAAAGCCGTAGAATTACATGCATGGCACCTAAGTGTAATGCTGTTTGTGATGAGGCAATTGTTAGGTACTTGGTCAGTGCAAGGCATCCAGAGATTGCCGATCGTTTTGACAGGTTTCTACTGGAATCTTATATTGAAGACAATAATAAGGTTAAATGGTGTCCAAGCGTGCCACATTGTGGGAATGCAATACGTGTGAAAGGCGATATTTGTTGTGAGGTGGCATGTGCCTGCGGAATTCAGTTTTGTTTCAGCTGCTTATCAGAAGCACATTCACCTTGTTCGTGCTTGATGTGGGAACTCTGGATCAAGAAATGTCAGGATGAATCGGAGACTGTCAATTGGATCACAGTAAACACCAAGCACTGCCCCAAGTGTCACAAGCCTGTTGAGAAGAATGGTGGCTGCAACTTAGTCGCATGTCTTTGTGGACAAGCATTCTGGTACTATATGCATTACAATTAGTATTTGCAATATCTAGTTTTTCTAGTTATATGCTTAAAAGATCAGCTTGATGTCTCTGTTTTCATAACTGTGTGTTTGTTCTTTGTTGAATAATTAATTGATTGTATGATTTCCTGCTTTGGATGGTCCTAGTTTCCATTCTGATTTTGTCAATTAATGTTCAATTTCTTTCAGCATTATAATGGTTAATAACTTGGGATATACATGTTTTAGGCGATAGACATTTTGGAGGTTGTTGTTGCATCATGTACTTCTTTATCCAAAGTTTGTTTGATTGGTCTTATTTGCTAATATAGAAGATGAAGTGCTTAGTATCCAATTGATAGTGAGGTTTTCCATGGACTAAACAAATTGAATACTTTAGCTTCCCAATATATGATTGTTCAATGATGCTTGGGAACCAATTGAAGTAAGGTTTTTCGTGAACGTTAGAGTCTACACTGAACATATTGAACACTCTTTAACTTCCCAACTAATGCTTGTTCAGTGATGCTTAGGAACCAATTGAAGTGAGGTTTTTCATGAACATTACAGTATATACTGAACAAATCGAACACTTTTAACTCCCCAACTAATGCTGGTTCAAATGTCATTTCTTGTGTGCAATAAGAAAATGTTTACTATGCATTTGTTGTCTTATTTCTAAGACCACTATCATGAATAAGAAAAGAGTCATAAGGAAAGACATGCACACGAGGAAGACTGCAATAACTCTTAGATGTAGTTGTAGTTGATTCAAGGGATGCAGGGGTTGCACGCAAGACAACTTAGTATGTTATTTGATTCTTGAACGGGCTTTAGTGGGAAAGAAATTTCAAAGAGGTTTGGAAGATTTAAGATTTCAACGAGTCATGGGAAGGAAATTTGGAACGAAAATTACTGATGCATATATTTGCAGGCCTATCCTGAAAATGTGTGTGGAGTCTGAGATTCAAAATTTACTATTGATATCATACGCATATCATTGCATGTCTTTAATTTCGAGATACGTAGCCAGAATGAGTCTGCCAGTAGTATCGTGTAGTAGGGCAAAGAAACCAAGTCAAAGAGGCATTGAAACCACTTAAATTCCAGTGCAGGCACTGTTCAAATATTATAAGGCCCCTCTAACTACAAATATGACATCCCACATTGGATAGTGTGGGAGAGTGATAGTCCTACATCTAGGTAGCACATCAGTACCATAACTTGGGATCAGCATTTTGGACTAGTGGTTTGGACCCAACAGGCTGTCAATACTAGTGGGCTGGGTCATTACGGTATAGATTATTCCGTTGTCTAGAAATTGTGGAGAGGATATTAATTATGTTTATATATATGCATAAACCTTCACTTTTGGAACATGATGATGGTTTTGGTGCAGTTGGTTATGTGGTGGTGCCACAGGACGAGACCATACATGGTCAAGTATTTCTGGCCACAGCTGTGGGCGATTCAAAGAGGACCAAGAAAAGCGAACCGAGCAAGCACGGCGGAACCTTTACCGCTACATGCACTATCACAATCGATACAAAGCGCACATAGATTCTCTTAAACAGGAAACTAATCTCAAGGAAACCATCCAGGGAAAGATATCCATTTCCGAGAACAAGGAATCTAAAATCAAAGATTACTCTTGGGTCACGAATGGGCTGAATAGGCTATTCTGGTCGAGACGGGTCCTTGCATATTCCTATCCATTTGCTTTTTATATGTTTGGAGATGAGCTATTCAAGGACGAGATGACACCTCAGGAGAGGGAAATGAAGCAAAACCTTTTTGAGGATCAGCAACAGCAGTTGGAAGCCAATGTCGAGAGGCTATCTAGTTATTTAGAGAAAGATTTTCAAGATTTTTCTGACGATCTGGTGATGGACACAATGAGTCGTGTTATTAATCTATCCAATGTTGTTGATAGGCTCTGTAAGCAGATGTAAGTCCGCCAAATTAACTACTAGTTACTGGTTTCTATTTTCTTTTCATAATTCCTGTAAGCTGAATCTTCCTAATGATGGGATGATTCTCCCTGCACAGGTATCAATGCATAGAGAATGATTTGCTGTATCCTCTTCGCACGACTCATAATATAGCTCCATACAAATCAAAGGGGCTCGAAAAGCCGTCAGAAGTCTCCATTTGTTGGGATTCGTGTCAAAGCTCAAGGAGTACGAGAACCTGCCAAGAAGACAGATGCCCTACATCAGAATCGACTGCAAACGGAGTCGGTATGACTGCTACCCGTATCTCATTGCACTATCGACTAATTAATAATTAAATTACAATCTACTCGAGATATTAATTTAGGTAGGATTTCTTTTAGTGTTAATCACTTAACTCAAAAAAGCTTTCCTGATATCTTTCTTCCTGCAATCCTACCCTTGCTTGTTATCTTGAATGAAAGTCACCGAGTTATCCTGGTATTCAGAGTGAGAACAAATTTAATTTTATGCTTAATTTGAGATTAGGGAATGACATTGTTGTTGCTGGATTATTCTAGAATTATCCAGTTTGATTGGAACTCTGATTCACTCTCAAGATTTGTGATGTGTGGCAAGATTAGGATGAGTTAACTCCAGTTATTTCACGAGTATGCTATATTTCAATATTATTGAATATATGTATTTGTGTATCGCAGCTGAAAAAACTGTGCTGGGGAAGCGTTCTGAGGCTCAGCTGCAGGGATCATCGAGTTCGAATAATGGCGGATATTCATCATCTTCATCATCCTCATCTCGCAAACGAGACAAGATAGATGCCCGCACAGGCCC
Organism: Ananas comosus; assembly: GCF_001540865.1. Taxonomy (NCBI): domain Eukaryota; kingdom Viridiplantae; phylum Streptophyta; class Magnoliopsida; order Poales; family Bromeliaceae; genus Ananas; species Ananas comosus. Next base: position 11,518,090 of record NC_033621.1, read on the forward strand.
CACCTTCGACCTCAACATGCCGCCTTAACAAGGCGGTGGATCCGCATCACATTGAACATCAGAATCACTTGGCAATTGTACAGCTTTGACTTGAGCAGCTGCCGCAGCTACCGAGGAATCAATTAAACCTCCATTTAAAACCTCTGCTACCTTTTTCAGTTTTTTCTTTTTCCTTTTTCCTTTTTTTTCTTTAAAGCCTGGTCAAATACCAGGAATAGGAAATATAAGAGTATTTTATTTCTTTCTTTTTTGTATATGAGAAACCTCCAGCGAATGTTCATAGGGTTCTGTAAAGCCTATTCAGTAAATTTTCGGCGGTGTGAATCTTCTGGGGTTTCTGGAGGATTTTATCTGGAAATTTTTGGGCGCCATGAATGAATCTGACGATATGGCAAGGCGATATTTGTTTACCGGACGACTCGGAGCTAACAGTATGATAATTATGCTAATAAAAACACTACTACTACACTGTCGAATTGTATTTGCTGCTGCTGCTTTTATCGGAGTTTCATACCTATATATGTGTGCTTCTATGGTTCAAGTACAGGTTGAAATCTTATAAATTTTGAAGTTTGATGATCATTTTGTATCCTTTTTTTTTCCCATGAGTTTCAAAGCTGAAATAAAGTATCTCGGAGGATTATTGGACCGGTTAGAGTACATTAATGAACTGTTCCATTAATCGAGTCAATTAACTTTGCAACTCTGTCCAAAATGTGTGCTCATGTTAATTCCTGGCCAAGTTAGGGGTGAGCTGAAAATGACTTGCAGAATCTTATGTCTGTTTTGAATATGATCCTTCTATATTTTCAAAACCTGTTATTCCACCACAACTTGGCTTTTGATGAGGCCCCCTTTGCATTCTCTACTTTTTTAAAACAAAAACAAAAAAAAATTGTACAAATGAGCTTTATGTTGAGGCAGATTGCTTTTCAACATTAAGCCATCAACAAATTCTGACAAAGAAGAGCAAGTTTCAAATTTCAGACGAAAACATGGAAATTATATCCTACTATGTGGAATCCAGATAGGGTGTTGTTTGGAAGCATGAATACCACCATTATTCCAAATTATTTTTGATAATAGGACTTTCGAATCAACGATTGTTTTTGTCATACTTGATCAAAAACATTGTAATATATGAAAAATAAATTTTACAAATTTTCGATATTATTTAATTAAAAATATTCAAATCAAATAAACTCTTCCCCTCCCTCACCGGCAAGCTTTTCGGTGCGGAGAAGCACTTTCTCTTCGTCGCCAACGGCGATGGTGAGGACGTGGGTTCCTAGAAGTGGGTTTGGCGAGTGAAAAATCTGCTACAGTGGAGGTAAAGGGTGAAGGCGGAGGAAGAGGACGCGGTGCCACCCTCGTTGCGTCGTGGAAGAGGACGCAGTGCCACCCTCGTTACATCGTGGAGGGCCGCAGGGACAATGGAGGAGGGTCGGAGATAAAAAAAAAAAAAAAAAAAAGGCCGGGTCGGAGGCGAGAAGGGTGAGGTGAGAGCAGGCGCGGGCGAGAGCGCATTCGGCGGAGGCGAGGTGGGGCAGGGCATCCAAGAGGGCNTAGCTCGAATCCTTTGCAACTCCGAGTCGGAAGCTTGCTTTTCTTTAATCCTTTCCAAAAGTGTAGGTTGCACCACCAAAGTCATCAACCTCAAAGGTATATCAGGAGCCACTACCTCCAACTCAAACCGCTTCATCTGCTCGATCAGCGGCGGTTGAGTAACCATAAGCATCGCTAAGTTTTCCATCGATTTTCGACTTAGCGCATCCGCCACCACGTTAGCCTTGCCTGGGTGGTAAAAAACAGTCAAGTCATAATCCTTGAGCAGCTCCAACCATCTGCGCTGCCTTAAGTTCAACTCCTTTTGAGTGAATAGATACTTTAAGCTCTTGTGATCTGTATATACTTCGCACCGCTCGCCGTATAAATAATGGCGCCATAACTTTACAGCAAAAACCACGACCGCCAACTCCAAGTCGTGGGTAGGATAGTTTCTTTTATATTCCTTCAATTGGCGAGAAGCATACGCGATCACTTTCCCGTCCTGCATCAAAACACAGCCCAATCTATTAAAGAAAGCATCACTATAAATCACATACCCTGCTCCAGCAGTCGGCAAGGTAAGGATCGGGGCGGTCGTCAACCTCTGCTTCAACTCTTGAAAGCTCCTTTCACACGCATCATTCCAAATGAACTTAGTTCCTTTATGCATGAGCCTCGTGAGGGGAGTAGATAACTTTGCAAATCCCTCAACGAACCGTCGGTAGTAGCTGGCCAAACCAATGAAGCTCCGTATCTCGGTCACACTCGTCGGCCTCGGTCAATCCTTGATAGCTTCAATTTTTCTTGGATCCACAGCTATCCCTGATCCTGAAATCAAATGGCCTAAAAACGCCACCTCTCTAAGCTAAAACTCACACTTTTTCAACTTGGCATAGAGCTTTTTTTTCCGAAGCACTTGAAGTACAAGTGTCAAGTGTTCCTCGTGATCCGCATCACTTCGGGAATAGACCAAAATATCGTCGATGAACACCACGACAAACCTGTCTAAATAAGGCTTGAAAACACGGTTCATTAAATCCATAAAAGCTGCCGAGGCATTAGTAAGCCCAAACGGCATAACGGTAAACTCATAATGTCCATACCGTGTTCTAAAAGCCATTTTCGACACATCCTCAGGTTTGATCTTCAACTGGTGATATCCCGATTGCAAGTCAATCTTAGAATATACACAAGATCCCTGGAGCTGATCAAATAAATCATCAATCCTCGATAATGGATACTTATTCTTGATCGTGACTTTATTAAGTTCACGATAGTCCACGCATAAGCGAAGTGATCCATCCTTTTTCTTCACAAATAGGACCGGTGCTCCCCAAGATGACACACTCGGTCTCACGAAACCCTTATCCAGAAGATCTTGCAACTGTGCCTTCAGCTCTTTCAATTCCGCTGGGGCCATCCTATAGGGTGCCTTTGAGATTGGAGTAGTCCCGGGAACGAGATCTACCACAAACTCAATCTCCCTGTCAGGTGGCATGCCTGGAAGCTCCGCTGGGAACACATCTCCAAATTCCCGCACCACGGGGATATCCTCAATCCTAGGGGCATCATCCTCACCCCGCAACACAATAGTAGCCAAGTAGGCTACGCAGCCTCTACTAATCAACTGCCGAGCTCGAGAAGAGCTAATCGTCATCGCAAAAAGCGAACTCTGGCATTCTCGATACACAACCTCCGCCTGCCCCGGCTCTCTATACGTCACCGTTCGGTTCTTGCAATCAATGGTGGCAAAGTACTTGATCAACCAATCCATGGCCAACACAACATCAAATTCTCCGAGTTTATGCAAAGCTAGCAAGTACACGGGCATAATCCAATCTCCAACCCGAACAGGGCAACTGGGCCAGAACTTTCGAATATCTAAGGAATGATCGGGTACAACAACTCGTCCCGGATGCAACAAAGATACAAGTGGGATGCCATGCAACTCGGCAAACAACCGGTCTTTGAATGAATGCGATGCACCGCTATCAAACAATGCTCCAACTCGAATATCATGAAGTAAAATGATACCTGCGACCACATTCTCGACTGCCGCCGCCTCCTCAGTCTGGGCCGCGTACATGCGCCCGCTCGGGGCCTGTCGTGACCCCTCCGCCTGCCGCTGAACTGGCGGTCGTCCTGCCTGGTGATGCATAGAAGATGTCACCTGACTGGGACCTGGCGATACTGGTGCAGATGCCGAAGATGGCGCTGGCGAGGGACCCCTCGGGCAGTCCAACTGGAAGTGGCCCTCCTCGCCACACAAGAAGCACCTGCTCCGGCTGCGTGAACACTGCCGCGGGTAATGAGGACCGCCACAGATCACGCAGCGGGGAGCCTGGCGACGATCGGGTCCTCCTCGCTGAGTAGACGAGCCACGTCCTCGCGACTGGCTCCGGCTCCTGGGGTGCCTTGGCGGCCTCCGTGAGTGCGTCTGACTCGCACCCTCAGCCGCGGGCCTCTTTCCTTTCCTTTTCTCTGAGCTCTCGCGACGCTCCTGCAAATCCGCCGCTCCTGCCTCCACTATCAATGCTCGATCCACAACCTCCCGGTAGGTCTGAAGGTTGGAGGACTGTACCAACCGAAAGATAGAAGGCCGTAATCCGCGCTAAAAAATACGGGCCTTGTCCTCATCATCCCTCACAACAAACGGTACATAGTGAAGTAGCTGGGAGAACTCCCTCTCGTACTCGGCCACCGTCCGCTCGTCCTGTCGCAAGCTGCGCAGATCCTACTCCATCTTCCTCTTGACGCTGGTCGGAAAGTAGTGCGCTAGAAGAAGCTCCTTGAATCGCGTCCATGTGATCGCTGTCAAGTCGGTGCTGGGGTTGTCTTGGATATCCAACCACCAACGATAGGCCTCGCCGTCCAGAAAGTGAGTGGCGAGCCAAACTCTGTCCCGCTCCTCCACAAAGGTATCTCGAAAAAGCTTCTCCATGTGCATCAACCACTTTTCAACAATTCAGTGGTCGACGTTCTCGCCATCAAACGTCCTCGGGCTGCACCTCCTGAACTCACTAAGGCGATCCATGAGCCGATCCCGCTCGGCTCCCTCGGCCCTCATGGGGAAAGCTGCCCCCGTGGCCGGTCCTGAACTGGGGGTGCCGCAACCACCTCCTCCCGAGGTGTGGTCGCCGGTGCCACGCTTGAAGAACTAGGCGCGGGGGACTGCGCCCTCGGTGCGACGTCCACCACGGGTGCTGGCGGTGTGGGAACCTGGGCCTCCCTCGAAGCTGCCGCCTGCTGAAGTAGGAGATCCTCAAGATGCTTCATCCGCGCCTCCTACCGCTGAGCCACCTCAGCCTGTCGCTGCGCCGCTACCGTCTGCTGCGCCAACAGATCAGTGAGGACCGCAAGTTGGGTCCTTAAGTCACGGACCTCACTAGATCCGGAAGTAGCGGAGGTCTCGACCTCCTCGGGGTGTGCCGCATCATCCGCCCCGGCAGACTGGGAGCGTGTAACCNAGAGAATAAAAAAAAAAATGAGAGAAAAAAAGAGAGAGAGAGAGAGAAATAAGAATATTTTTATCAATTTTTAAAAAATCTGATCCTAATCTGAAAAATTGAAAAATATGATCCACTTTTAAAAACAAACTCAAAACTAGTAATTTTTTTATGCAAATTAGCCTAAAATTTATCTTAAAATTTAAAACTCAGATGTCCTTAGTGCTCTTGAAAAGTTCAATTGTGGCGCATCTCTCTCTCTCTCTCTTTCTCTCTCTCTCTCTCCTTCAACTTTTCTCTCTCATCAACAGCTCTTCTTCCCAAAAGCCCAAAAAGGTCCAAAACCCAAAAAAAAAATAGTACTCTCTCTCTCTCTCTCTCTCTCTCTCTCTCTATGTAGAGGAAGCATTGGGAAAAGCGAGGACCCTATGGTCTACTGGATGCCGACTTCTGTCCATGCATTTCGAAGTCTGCGCCGATTTCGACAGCTCAACCATCTTTCTTCAACCTGCAGTTAGCTTCTCCATCTTTCTTTCGACTGCAGGCCAGTGAGAAGTTCAAAACTTCGTACAGAAAATTTCTGTACAATTATTAGATTCTATTCGAAGTAGAGTAATGAGTGCACTAGAATTTCCATAAAAAAATTTTTTATTCTGTTATTTATTTATATAGATATGAAACTAAAACTTTCTATTATTAATATTTTTTTTTTTTGTAATTGACTTAAATCTAAAGCGAGCAAAAGTTAATTACAGTATTTTAAAAATTTTAAATTTCGACCGAAGATAAAGATAAAGTTATAATAACCCAAACAATTTGCATTTACGGTCGAAAACGTCTTTGTCTCTCCCCCCTTTAATTTGGTTGTTCGGGTTAAAGAGAAGGATTTCGTCAAAATCATGACTTGTTTAGTTGACCGAATGTATGGTTTGTAAAAGTGAAATATAAAATTTACACTGACTGTCCCTAAAGCAAGTAGCAAAGAACTTAGTGGTTGGTACCCGGGGCCCAAGTTCGATTGCTAGTTGATTCACATTTCCAGCTAAGTTTATTTCTTAATGAAATAAACGAAGCGGATAACATGCTACATATCTCTAAAAAAAAGAAGAAATATAAAATTTACATGGTAATAGTGGGATGACAAAGTGAGGTATAATTATAAATCTCATGTTATTTTATTCGAATTAAAAAATTTAAAGCCACTGAGAATGAAGAGCCAATGAAAAAAGAAAATGCTTGGCTTTAACTTCATTATTCGAATTTATTTTTTTAACTTAAATTCGAAAGTGTAATTCTTTTATTTTCTACTTTGTAACCGAGTAAACAATCAAAATCAGAAAAACAGTTTTTTAAAAGCACTTTTTTCATTTCGGTCACTTACGAGCAACCAAAGCTTTATTTTGTTTAACAAAGTACCAAAGATATAAACTTATCTCTTATTAATTGAAACAAAACAATTATCAGTTTATAAGAAAACTAACTATTCTCAAAGTTAATCTCAATTATGTTTCTATTTACAGTTCTTATTTGACTGTTAGAACAGTTGGTAACAACACGTTTACTGAACTATCTGAGTTTATGCTTTTGCACTGCACTGCCCCAAGAACAAAATTTTTCTACAACACTATCTCCAAATGTACAAAGCTATACTATGGAAGGCTCCGTGCATATATATATATATATATATATATATATATATATATATATATATATAGGAATAATTGCCCTAGAAATTTTGAAAAGTGTGATTCTGCTGCACTGCATCTAGCTCCCCTTTTTATCTTTCCAGATCTGACAATCTAGATGCTCACACACTTTTAGAGATGCAGATAGGACAGGTAAATGATCAACCATTCAAGTTTTTAATGAATTTAGAAAAATCAACCATTAATTATAACACTAATTTTAATTTAATTCATCACCAGGTTCTGATGAAACCAGTACCCTTTGACCTTCTCAATAAAAGCCAAAACCAAATTAGCTTGTTCTGGATCTCAACCTCAGAGGCTTATCTAAGGTGAGCTCTAGTTGCTTTATTTAATTATTTACACTTTGTTCTAGTTCCTGAACTTTGAGCCAAGTTGTATTTTGATCATCAGATTCCATTGTCAACAGTACTGTTAATTTCAATTTAGTCCCTAAACTATCGGCAACGTTTCACGTTGGTACTTGCAATAAAAACTACTACATGCACCTAATTCATCTGTATATTCATATACTACAAATTCATCGGTTTCTTTAAGGACTAAAATGAAATTAACTTTTTTTAGAAGTTTAAAGAATTATTAACGTCGAACGCGCGTGAAAGTTGGAGGACTGTAATGAAACTGGATAGAAAGGCCAGGGACTGGTGGTGCAATTTGCCCTTCTAGAAATTTATTTTTGGAGTTAGAGCACATGGAACCTCGAGCATGTCTGTCGTGTGATTAATTAGTTCTCACTTGGTTTAAGCAATAATAATAAATTAATAATATTATCTACTGCTGTGCAATGTATTGTTATTATTGACACAAGTGTTAAATTAAGCACATTCCTAAACCCCAGAAAAAAAAAAAAAAAAATTCAAAGTGAAAAGGGATGCTTTGTAAAATCTTAATATTAGATTATGCACATACTTCAAAATATATATATATATATATATATATATATAATCGAGTTANTGTGTGTGTGTGTGTGTGTGTGTGTGTGTGTGTAGAACTAGGTTATTGTACTATCTATTGTAACAGAGCTCCGGTATTATCATTTTCAATCTTATGATGTCCAAATCAATGATTCATAATATTAGAATTGATTTACAATATTTAAAACTTTTAGGAATAAAATTTTATATTTTTCGGACATAATTTACTTTACAATCAAATCTTTTCAAAATGGCGACTTTGTAGTTTAACAGTGTAAAAAAAACTAAATTTATTCAAATTTTGATAGCAAATACTTTAAATTATTTAGATCAAGGTCAGCATCTTTAATCTTGAATTTAAAAGTTCCATTCTTAAATTGTAAAGATTGTTCAATTTTCACCGTTTATTTTGATATGATTTACTTATTAAGTAAACAATATAAAAAAATAAAAATTTTATTCCTAAAAATTTCATATACTCTATATCATATGAAATATTGTGTTCATTGATTTGAACACTCTAACATTGAAAACCAAACTATAGTACTGGAGCACTGGTACTATAGATAGTATAGTAGTCTCGTTATATATATATATATATATATATATATATAGAGAGAGAGAGAGAGAGAGAGAGAGAGAGAGTTATAGCGCCCTAATAGTCCTACATTGGATGAGATACTGATTTCGATCAGTTTATATAAGGCCTATACGCTAGTAATAATAACTGGATTTAAGCATTTTAGGCCGGTCGGTGGTTTGGGCCTAACGAGTTATTATTGCTAGCGAGTCGGGTCGTTACAAGAGTTAAGCAGGAATGTTATCGGTAGCGAACAAGCTTCATTACTGCTTATTTATTCTCAATAATAGAGCCTTCAAATCGACGATCGGTACTATAAAACATGATTTATACCGTTTGAAATATTTAGAAACTAAATATCAAATCTTTTTTATATCATTTATCTAATGATCAAAGGGTTTAAAAATTTATAATTTTAGTGGCCGATGTGAAATGTTTTCTCGTTTAACGACATAAAGATATTTAAACGAATTGAATTATTTGTTAGAAAATTATATTCTTGATTTTGATTACAAGACTTCCATCATCACTTTTTAAAAAATATTCATTTTCAGTCGCTCACTTCTGCGTCCATTTGATGGACAAGAGAACAATATCGCGCATCCTTGCGCCCTCCAACCGTCTCATCTTATATTTCGATCCTGACTATTTTGTTATGAATTTGAGTAACAGTTTAAAAGTAAATGATGGAACTGAGGATTGACAGATGCATTAGGTGCAGGAAACTCCTGGAAATGTATGGTGAGTAAAAACTAAAGATCCGCATTTTGCATATGCAGGACGAGTTAAAGTCCCAATCCAAATAAGATTATGGCAATAAATTAACAAGTCCAGTACCAATTAATTTCCAGCCATATATATACATATATTGTCAGCAGCTACTGTCAGAAAAAAAAAATTTGCAATTAATAGTAAGGATTGCTGCCAGCACAAAGTGGTCACACCAAGAGGGCAAAAGTGGTGCAGTCTGCATGGTATTCTTTTCCCCACTTTACACCTTGTTTATCTTCTTCATATCATATGGAACAGTTTATGGAAAGGGTTAGTTATCTTGAGCAATGGATTCTTTGACAAAGAGAACTCTCCTTGGCACAATGGACAAAGCTGCAGCTTCTTTGGTATCTTTTGTTTTCCTTATTAATTAAGAGGCTGTGGAGTCAATCATCTGGCCCAAAATTTACTTTGCTAACCCTTTTTTAAGCTTCTTAGTTTTCAGTAAACAAATATATTCTTGGGTGAGACTGAGAGTCTAAGCTCATATTGTAGTATATACTCAGTCCTACTTCCTCCAGCTGGAGATCTTACTGTGACGCTCGAATAGTTTCATATCGAATAGAAAAAAAAAATCATGATTAAAAATATAAGGATTAGTAACTCTAATATTAATAACTAGACTTAAGTATTTTGGATCGGTGGTTTAAAGCATTTACGAGTGGTTTGGTTCATTACATTTGATATCAGAACCGATTTGTCAGTCAAAAGTGTGAGATGAATCATCCTTCGGTGATCTTGGACTAGAAAATGGGGCCTGGCCAGGATGTCATGATTCAAATGGGAGGAACCAGTGATACTTCAATAATCCCACATCGAATGAAAAGAAGTTTATAATTGAGAATATTAGGACCGGAGACTATAATACTTATAACTAGACTTATACATTTTGGACTAGTAGCTTAGGGTCTAACGAGTTCTTACTGCCAATGGGTCAGGTCGTCACAACTGGAGCTTCAAAAATACTATTCAAGCACAGATGTTTCAGATTGAAATTAGTTTTTATTATTTGTTATTATTATCATTTTACTTTTGGAGCTTGTAAAAATATCATTGGAGTAGAGTTGTTCCAGAAAAACATTATCAGCTTTTTCAATAAAAGTTCCATTGTCGCTCTCCAACTGCAATTCTTAAAAAAATATAATCTTCAAATTAAAATTGTACTACATCTTTTACTTTTGAAGTTCGTAAGTATATTTTATCGTTTCATCATAACAAAAAATTGTTTATTTTGTTGTTGCTTCCCTGAGTTAAAAAGCAAAAGAAAAATAAAAGTTATTTTAGATGGCTAGCAAAAAGTACTAATGAACATCCCAATCCAAGTTCCCAACACATACATACAAGCACCTAGGAACCTTCCTTAGATAAACTATGTTTTTTTCACATTAAAAAGTTGTAATAATGCAGTAATTAAGTAGGGCAGGGACAGCAGTGTTCTCTCTTCTCAAAGTGAGGTTTCTTACCTTAGGAGGCAGAGATATATAGAAGGTAAAATTCCTACTTCCTAGTTAATTTTATAATGAAGAGCATATTGTGATTGTTAGCAAATGCACACTCTTTTAACACAGTCACATGACCACTAAAAATCTGATGCAACAGAGAAAGCCTTTTTTTTCCCCAGGAGCCTGTCAAGTTTTAGTGGGCATCATGAGCTTGGTGAGGACAAAGCCAATTAATGAGTGTGGTAACAAAGCCTTAAGCCTGACTGTAGCTTTTGCTCTCCACCCCTCTCCTTCTGACAAAACTGACAAAACTGACTGCATCTCAGCTGCTCTTAAGTAAAAAAAATCAAGCAATGTGGCCACCTCACATTCATATATATATATATATATATATATATATATATATATATATATATATATATATATGTATCTTCTTAATTTTTAGTCCTTAATTACAAAAGAGACATAGTGCCAAAACAACCACATGTGCAAGATCAACTTGGCTTTTAAGTACTCTTATATCAATGTTATCAAAAGATACTAATGCAGAGGAAGCATCTTGGCCAAAGTACTATTTTTAAGTATCTGTAAGAAAATGGCAAGCCATTTTTGGCCATGTGTATGTATATTGGAAAGAAATGGGGCAGTAGTACTAATTTTTTCCCCCATACAAAACAAAAAAAGAGAAATCTCATGCTCTTCCCTCTTGTGATTAATGTAGTACAAACACTCATATTGCATACATAAGCATGATGTGCCTTAGTGCCTATTTTCACCACAATCTTGCTAAAGAAAGTTGAGACGAATTAAACAATGTGCATCTTACACTGTCCTTATCGAAAGACCATCATTTCCTACTTGCCACATCAAATTTTTTTTTTATTTTTAAAAACTATTTGAATTTCTGTGAATTCTATGATACACCCCCCTTTTAAGGTGTGCAAGTAGAATTTCTGAAACAAGTTTAAGCCCCTGGATTAGAAAATAATAAAAATTCGGAGCTTTTGGTTCTGCTCAAAGAGACACACACGTTTGAGGGATTTTAATGCATGTAGTACTTTTTCTAATATATAGCTACTGAAATGATAATTTTATCAAAATGTACTATATTTGACGGAAGAGTCAAATAGACCAAGCCCTATTCCGCTTTTCTTTTGCGAGCATGACATCATATCCTCCAAAATATTATCTTTAGAGAAAAAAGATAGTTTGTTATTCGTTTCGTTCATTTTTTATTAAAAATAAATTTAGTTGAAAAGATTGAGCAACTAGATTTCAAATTTGGAATCTCGAATGCCAATTATTAAATTTTTTGCCACTTGCACTAGAGAGAGTCAGCTATATTGCTCATATATTAATACATGTTAGTTGTAGACCATTTATGCACACAGTCCAAATGATGCAATATATTTTGCCAATGCACAAGATTACTTTAGAAGGGGAAGATGTTGGGAACCCAAAGCATTTCCCTTGCTTGTGTTTTCTTTTTCTTGGAGAGCTATTAAACTAGTAGTAGTGTCCATTAATGGTCAAAGGGTCACTTGGAAACCATTATAGAAAAGAGTGAGAGACTCAGAGCTGAGGCCTGTGTGTTGGGTGGTGTGGCTTGGTTGGCTCATATAAAATAAGCTGGTTGTTAAGTTGAAGCACTAGAGCTTTGGCATATATAGATCAAATGGGCATTCTTAAGAATGGAATTTGTAGTTGATTTGTTCAACCTCCCATTAGAGAAAGCAGTTATCACTTTCTCTACCAACTTTTTCTCTTTGGCAGTGATTACTTACTTCCTGGGCTCTTAATTAGCAAAGTTGAGATAAACTCAGTAAGATTCTGATGGAGGAGACACAAAACACAGAAATGCAAATAGAGGATTCAACAACAGCAATGCCACCAATCATGCATAAAAGATCTAAGAGGTAACCCTCTTCCTAGTTTTGCTTTGTTTTTGTTTTCTTTCTTTTGTATTCTTTGTTTGGTTAAAATGTGGTTGTGCTGCAGTAGCTACTTTTCTCATAAGATGTTCTCCTTTCTTATGGTTGATTGAAAGTGATGCACAAGTTGTTACATGAATCTAATGTTTGCTGACATTGTTGGCACTCATAATGGCAGTGATTCTGATAAAAAATCTGGAACACCTAAGCTGGATTCATCTCTCAAGTCATTTCACTATGTTAGGCAGGTAGATTTCTTTATTTTTCTTTTTCTTTTCTTTTTTTGGCACATGGTATGATTCTCTGATTCATAGGAAGAAAGATTATTTCACACAGTATTAGAGCCAATGTTACTAAGTTTGTGTTTCTAGATGTCTTTTTTTTTTTTTTTTTTCACATTTAATTCAAGCACAAACGTGAAGGGGAGTGTTGAATAGTAAACATTAGAACACCAATTTTTATCAAACTAAGATTTTAGAGAAAAGCAATTACTTAACATCAATTTTGTTAATTCATAATAAATAAGATAACCACGATAAAAAAAAAAAATACTGAAACCTATTAAGCTTTATTTTTTTTTTTTTTACGCTTGTGGAATCAGTTAATGTAGCATTATAGAGTGGCTGAAGAACTAAGCAATGTACGTACTAATTACTCTAGATTTTGATTTGGTTGCAAGGATGTTGGAGAAGCCAACGACAAAGGCGGCATCAAAAACCAAAAATCACTCAACAACAAGGTCCCAAGCTCTTTGCGACAAGAGGTACACTAGCGCGCGTGATTACTAATAATTAGGATTATGATTCGTTATACGAAAGAATCCTTACTAAATTATATGAAAGTCTGTATATTCGGCATTCCATGCCTTCTTATGTTGTGAAACTTCTTCGAGAAACGGAGAAAGTCTGCATACTTTTTATTGGCTTATCAGGTCGCTCGATGTTATATATATTCTGCTCTGTATCTTTTGTTGATTATGTCTATGCTTTTATTTATATATTTGTGCGTTATTGTTGCTACCTGTGCAGATTCAACAACTGGAGAAAAGACTTCAAGATCAGTTTTCTGTCCACTGTGCTCTCGAAAAATCATTAGGCTTCAAGTCTTACGATGATAATTCATCCGACGTCGCTGATGCTGCCATCCCAAAGGTCTCACATTACCCTGTAACATCCTTTTCTTTTTCTCTTTTTTTTTTCATCTTTGTATGGATCTGCGTCAGTACGACTCATGATGACCTAAAAATGTATGTTTAACTCCGTAGTTGCGACGTAATCGCGCGTCTAGATATCCAACTAGCGCTTGATGTATTTTGTGTGTTAAGCATGTTACAGCCTTATGACAACTTGTTTAATACAATTTACCTCCTATTATATGGCGACAGCGCACCAAGGAACTAATAAAGGAGATTGCAATACTAGAATTAGAAGTCATGTACTTGGAGCAGCACCTTCTCTCGCTGTACAGAAAGGCTTTTGAACAGCAGATAACACATCTGTCACCTTCTGCTGGCAATGGTATAGAGATAGATTCTAAGAAGCAGATGAGCTCGCCGTCGGAAGCGCTTCCAAAAGCAGCTCCAACACTAGATTCCTCACCAAGAAAGCAGAATCCCTCTACTAATGTTCAGTCTGGTCAGATAGTTCTACCACGTAAGTCGGCTACAGGTCGGCAGAGTGAGGCTTGCGCCGTTCCGTCTCAGGACAAGCGTAGTAGTTTCCGAGTTCATCGCAGCCATTCGTCTCTCCTGCAACGTTCAGTTTGTTCGGCCAGAGTTTCTCCCTCCGCGAGAAATCTAGCAAGAGCACTTAAGGCTTGCCACACACTGCCATTGTCATTTCCTGAGGTAGCTGATCAGGTACTTAATTTTCTCCTATGTTGTTATCTTGCATGCGGTTCCCTAACTATACTTGTATCATCCAATTTATCCAAGAAGTTGGTTTTCTTTTTTCCTGAAAAAGGGGTACCTTAAAAGCGTAAATGTAAGAAACTAAGTTTCTAAATGGCCTACATGAATATATGGATATTGCAGGGACATGATCTATAGATATATGGAAGCATATACATAGAAATTTTGCTGGTGTATATCGACAAGTATTTCTTAGTAATTATCCTTTTGCTTAATCTTGCCCTCTAGAAATATTTTATGTCGGTTGATTAACAGGACAAGCAAAGTGTGGGTGATTCAGGAATACTAAGCTTGGCAGATCATCTTGGCGCTAGAATTGGCGATCACATTCCTGAGACACCCAACAACATATCGGAAGACATGGTTAGATGCATGTGTGCCGTATACTGTCGACTCAAAGACCCCCCGACGGCGAATCGCGGCTTTTCGTGTTCTCCTAGTTCATCGTTTTCATCGATGAGCGTGTTCTCTTCGCATTATACAGGAGATGCGTGGAGTCCCGGATTTAGAAAAGAAGCCACTCTCGAGGCTTGGCTTGATAATCCCTTCCGAGTTGATGGATTAAAGGACTTCAGCGGACCCTACAACGCAATGGTCGAAGTTTCATCCATCTGTAGGGGGACTCAAAGGTTCAGTGATGCTGAAGTTATGCTGCATAATTATAAGTATGTAAGAAGAATAAGCTGTAGCAGGTGTTATTCATGCATATTTCCGGTAGCTAACTAAATTGCTTCATTCACAAGATTAATGTTCAATAACTCTTTTCTCTTTTTCTTTTTCTTTTTCTTTTTCAGTTCGCTAGTTCATCGGCTGGAAACAGTTGATCCCAGCGGAATGAAGAGCGAGGAGAAGCTTGCTTTCTGGATCAATGTACACAACGCTATGACGATGCATGTAACTATTTCTCACTGTAGTACTTGTGTCTTATGATCATTTGGAATAGAGTTTCGTCTCAATTATATTCGCTTCGCAGGCACATTTAGAGCATGGAATTCCACAGAGTAGCATGAAAAGGGCATCGCTGCTGACGAAGGTGAATACAACTCTAGCGGTGAAATCAACTTTCTTATGTAGATATTGCAATTAGCTAGTCCGATAATATCTTTTTATTCGCAGACAACATATATCATCAATGGTGCAAGCATAAATGCAGAGATTATACAGGATATTTTGGGTTGTCGTATAAATCCACCCGGACAGGTTTGCATTATTTACCTCATAATATCCATGCCATTATTATCGATCTTTCGAGAATATTGGCGTATTATTCCAAATTTCGTCGGTACAAGAAAAGAGCAACAATTCATAAACTCTACTACGTTGTCCTAATTGTTATAGAATGCCCCTTTTTAGCTTGAAATCTTATCCTTTTTCTTCTTTTTTCTTTTCAACAATTCATGAACAAAATTGCAACATCAGCGAGTTCTGACGTACAGAAGAACTATTTCGTACGTGAAGCCTAACAAGTTGTTTTCGAATTTGTAGTGGCTCCGGATATTACTATACCCAAAGTCGCATCCCAAAGATGGAGATGAGTGGCAAGCCTATTCCGTCAAGCATCCCGAGCCTCTATTGCATTTTGCGTTGTGCTCAGGAACCCGCTCCGATCCTGCGGTAAGCCTCAGGAAACGTTCTTTTGAAACTCTTTTTTACGCTTACTACTTTCGCTTTTACGAATACTTGTAATCTCCCATCACTTCAGGTGCGAATATATAGTCCAAAAAGATTGTTCCAACAGCTCGAAGCCGCGAAAGAAGAGTACATCAGAGCCACCATCAGCATACAGAAGGAGCAGAAGATACTCCTACCTAAGAATATTGAAACATACGCCAAAGCCGCCGATTTAACTGCAGATGACTTGCTGAACATGATCAGGAGCAGTCTCCCGGAGAGTCTAAGGATGATAATGGAGAGGTGCCGACAAGGGCGGTCTCGGAAGCTCATACTGTGGGTACCTCACAACTACAGCTTCAGATACTTGATACCTAGAGAATTGGCGCAATTTTCGCACAACACTAGTATGTAGAGTGAGATGGATCTCAGTAGTCCATTCCCAGTTTGTATGTGCTTGTCTTTCTACTTTGTATAGAGAATAGATACATGAGAATGTTCAAGTTCTCTGTAAAAGTCTTCACTGAATTAGCTGAAATGGCAGACATATTGTGGAAATTGAGAGTAAGAAACTAATTTAAGAATTCTGATACAAGTGAATATAGTCCACTCAGCTGACAGTAGCTAACGCGCAATTGGCTAAAGACTTGATGATTGATACTCAAAGTTTAAATTTGAAGTCTAGTTGCTTCACATTTCTAAATAAGTTCATTTCTAAATGAAGCGTGAACTTGCTAACTTTCTCTTACACATTATTTACATCTATGAGTTCAACAAACAAACAAATGATTGATTTCCTAACCTAAAAAGTAATAAAAAAAAATAGGGTACCCATTGGGCCGGGCCGGAGATTAGACGCGTAGGAAAAAGAGGCTGAAGTCGTGGCCGAGCCAGCCCGCGGGCTGCACGAGGTGGAAGGTCTCCGAATCCGCCGAGCCCACCACCCGGTCGAACCGTCCGCGAAAGTACGTAAATCCGCCGCCCGGCCCACCTCCCTCGTGGGCCCCCGGTAGCTTCCCGGCCCCGGCCGACACCGCCAGCGTGGCCTGCAGGGCCCACTCCTCGGCCTCGGTGGGGGCCGCCCTCCGGCCCGCGAACCCGACCCGCCGGCCTTCGCAGTGCACGGCCCACGAAGGCGCCGACAATAGCGGGCCTTCTCCGGCCCTGGCCCGATCGCACTCCAATATGATCCGGCCCAGCCCGAAAAAGTCGGTCGCTCCGGCCGGCACCGGCAGGTCGAGCACGGCCAACGTCGGCCCCGCTGGCCCACCTTCTTGCAGTATTAGCCCAACCTTGTCACGCTTCGACGACGGAAATAACAGCGTGCCGGTGACGGCGGAGACACCGCCGCCGCCGCCACCGGAGGTCCGGGGGACGGAAGCGAAGGAGACGATGGGCCGGCACGGCAAAAGCACAAGGCCCACGATCCACCTCACGTGACTCCACCATCCTGTCACGTGACCTTCCGCTGCTGCTTCTTCATCTCCCTCCACTTTTCTAGGAACTACGAGTGGTGATGCCATGCGTACGTAGTATACTAGTTAATTTGTAGTAGTAGTAGCTCATCACGAACGATCGATCGATCAAAGGAGTTGAAACTTTGAAACACGTAAATATAGGATATCTTATTTCATGGTTGTTACGATCCTGGTAACAAATTCCCGATTTTATTTATTACGTGAAAAATAACATTTTGTTTTGGGTAATTTTATATAAATTTGGGTTGTTACTTAGGTTCAGGTTCAGGTTCGGTGCGGGTTTGGGCTCGTTCGAAATTTCGTTTGTTATGATATTGAGTTCTTTGGATATGCATTTGGGTTGCTTTCGGTTCGAACCGCGACTCTGGAGTTGTTTACTTTGCTTTGGAATCGGACCTGCAATATTAAGTTCTTTGGATATGCATTTGGTTTGCTTTCGGTTCGAACTGCGACTCTGGAGTTGTTTACTTTGCTTTGGAATCGGACCTGCAATATTATTGCAACTACAGATGCATGCTAACAATCAGGCTCTAAGAGAGCTGCCATTCAAATTGTGTTTTGTTTTTTTTGTTTTTTTTTAAGTAAAAATTTAGTTCATAGACAAAAGCTAGCACAATGCATATCACATGATTAGGTTCCTACATACTTCACACAAATCAAACATCCGTTTCAGTCATGATGGTGCTACTAATGTATGCAATTTGATAAAACAGATCAGATTTATTGAATATAATTATTATTTACTAGCTGACTTATAAAAATTCAAAAATAAATTTGACAAGTTAATTAATACTAGTTAAGTTCATATGCAAATGCATATCACAATTATTTTATTATATTTTATTAAAATATATCCTAATTCAAATTTAAATAGTTGTTGCTTACAATAATTATATAGTTTTACCTTTTATATATATACATTGAATATTTTTGTATGCATTTTCGAATTCTAACGAACCCAAAATTGAAATACGTGTTTTAAACTAAAAGTATCAATATTTTAATTCACCTTTAATTCAAAATTCAAATCTTAAATTTAATTTTGATCCCCTTTAATTAAAATTTTTAATTGTTAATTCAAATTTGACAAGCAAAATTAAACTTAATTCAAGATATAAACTCAAATTTTAATTTTAATTTAAAATTTATAAGTTTTAAATTTAAATTGCATAATGATATTTCAACTTCGAATTAAAGATAAAGTAGATTAAAATCTAATTATATATTTGACGTTAAACTAAAATTTGATTGATGATTGCAATCAATAAAAAAATTAATATAACAGCTAAATATTCGTAAATAATATTGAGATAATCTAAAAATATTTACTTAACAAGAAAAGATATGAAATAATATAGAAATATTTATTTAAAAAAAGAAAAGGTTATCCGTTAGAGAAAAAAGAAATTACAAATTTGTTTCATTACTTTATTTATTTTTCATAAGGAAAAAAGAGAAAACAAAATTTTTTTCCGTGAAAAGGTATGTCTGCAGATAAACCCAAATTTAAAATATGTATTTTTATATATAATATAAATAATAAATAATTAGATAAGAAAGGGGGAGAAATAAAAGGACTTTAATAGATTAAGCTAGAATTTTTAGAGATCACTAGTATATATGGGAGCTGGGTTCATGCTTTCCATGTACTCAAGCTTCTTTTACAAAAAATAAAATAAAAAAAAACTGTTTTAAGCATTTTCTAGATGAATAGTATGATTAACAGCACTCCAAAAATACACACGATAAACCATGCCGTGTAGAGAAAACAAATATCGATCCTACTAAATCACGAATGCTAAGCAAAATGTTTTAAAAAGCTAAAATTAAAATCTTGACTTATAATTAGGAAAGATAAATCTTCACAACACATAAGCTATCAATGGATACCCAATTCCAACCCATTAATGCCATTACATATACAAACATATCTAACATCTTATAATTAAAATCAAATAAAAATAATCACATATATTTGCTTCTGCATGTATATATGGTTCCTGGGTTGCATGTTGCCACACCTCCTTTGATCTCTCACTAGCTATTCCTCATAGTATAATTCAAAGTTCCACCATTGCGCGCCAATTTAAAACATCAATCCCAAAGAATACAAGAAAGCCATCAAAACCAACTACAGCTACTGAAGATGGACACTCTCACTGCCGAGCAGGAACTCGATTCGCGGAACATCGGGAAGAAGGATGCTGCCGATCTCGGCTTGAAGCTCCTCTTGAAGTACACTTATATGATCGCTTCTCCTTACCTCTCTTTTGGTTTTCGATGCTGATCAGCTCTAACAAACATATGCTTGTAAATTCGGTGTCAGGATATCCGGGATCGTGCCATCGGCGAGCCATCTCTTCTCGTTTCTGCATGATTCTGATGCTGCCATCAACAAGAACCACAAGCTCAAACGGCACGGTGTGTAGGTTTTCGCCATGGTACCTGACTACCTGTTCTTCACTGCAGTTGCTTTTTTAATATAGCACTGAAATGTTCCAGCTACAGTTTGAAGCGTTACAATAATATATCATGCATGTTCTAATGGCTAGTGGATGTGTATAATGTTTGTTGCCTTGTAGACCTGTGGCTCTGCAGCACAACTGAGAAGGGTGGGGATAGTTACTGTGAGGGACGCAACTTTGAAGAAGCTGGGAGCCACCCACTCCAAAGCTGGTGTAACTGATCAGCACTTTGAGGTAAGGAACATTGCTATGTCTGTATAAATTCCACACAACTATAACCATATTATGACAGAGTCAGCAAGAGATTTTGAGGTAAGGAACAATGCTACGTCTGGTGCCTCAACTGTGACTGTGCAGCACAGCTGCGAAGAGCTGGTAGGGTTATAGTTAGAGAGACCAGCCTAAAGAAGTTGGGTGTCACACACTTTAAGGCTGGCGTGATGAATGAACACTTTTTGAGGTAAAGATTTGTATATACATGCTCTTGCTGACAGAATATGTCAGTAAATGCACTTCGAGAACCGAAGGTGCCCGTAGACTCGACGGAAGGAAAGGAAATTTTCTAGATCAAAGTGAATAAATTCCGATATACAAAAATGATATTTCATTGAATTGAATGACTAGGCTTGCACTATCGATCACGATAAAGGAGGCAGTGCCATATACTTTGGAGCTCCGAGATCAAGAATGCACGGGGAGAAGCTTATGACCAGGTGGTTGCAGCCATTAAGGAGGAAATAAAGCCCTCACCCCACTTGTTATCATACCCCGGCTAAAGCATCGGAGAAGGATTCAAAATCATTACCAAATAAGACAAGAATATGTCACGAATATTTGTTTTCCCTGTCTTTTTAGTTTTCTGCGTCGTTGGCTTTCTACATATCTGTTTGTTCGATCATTCAGCTGTTTCTGCATATGAATAATTCAGTGGAAATAAAAGATTGAAATATATTACAGTGTTTGGTATCTCTAGCTATGTTTCATGCATATCACTCAAAAATAAGAAAAAACAGTGAACAGAAACATTTGCAGCTTGAAGTACACACAGAAACTACTAGCATACGAGAACAACAGCTAACTATTCAAGGTTCAAGCAATCCATTAATAGTTCATAATAGGTGCATAGATATCGAAGAACCATAGGAGGAAAAGTAAAGTGATCTCCAAGTTGAGTTGAATGATCTACCTTTAGCCCCTGAATCCCTGATCGTGCAGCACCGTAAGCGCATAATTCCATCATCAAGAAGACTATCAAATTGAATCAATTCGTCGGACTTGTGCACACGACGAGGATGAAGAAACTGATCATAACCGTCAGAACTTTGGTCCTGCTGTTGGCTGTAGCACTATTCAACGTATTGTTTGAGTAGTGCTATAAATCTTCTTATTGAAAATATTTTGCTTTTCGAACTCAAAGTCACAGTGACATTCATTAAGCTTTCTACCGCAGCAAAAGATTCAGACTTTTCTGTCGCAAAATACTACTCAGAGATGATGCCTACACCTGAAAGCAGAAATCAAAGCGGGACCAAATAGGCACTATGTCTGACATCACCATCATCATCATCATCATCATCAAAAAGAAAAAAGAAAAAAGAAAAAATGCGAACGTTACAACTCTTAGGGTGTGTTTGTTTCACCGAAAATGGTGAGAGGTGAAGTGGTTTTCGACCATAAATGCCCAATTTCATTGCTTGATATATTATAACTTCACCTTTGATCAAAACTCGAATCCTCCAAAATACCGTAATTGACTTTGGCGTAATTAACTTCCACCCACCCTGGCCAAAGTCAATTACGGAAATAAAAAGAGTGAGGAAAGAAAAAATAATATATTAGCGATACAGAACTTCAACTTTAACGCCATTCACTTTCTATCAAACAAACAACAAGAACCGAAGAACTTCAATTCTACAGCAGCTATAGAAACAAACATCGGAAAAAAAATAATTTGTACATAAACTCTAGTCCACCCGAAATTGTACTTCAACCTGAAGATGAATTTCATCTTCGATAAAACAAAAAGGCCCTTAATAGGTATTATTATTATATCATTATGCTAAAATCAAGAGTACAAAGCAGGAGCAGAGAAAAGGTTAAATAGAAAAAAAAAAAAAAANAAAAAAAAAAAAAAAAAAATCTAGTAGGGGGGCTGGCCTCTGACGTTGCCGTGGGGGTAGTAGAGGCAGAGGGTGAGGGTGGCGCCGCCGCCGCACGTGGCCTGGGCGCAGCCGAGCTCGAGGGTGCGGCGCCAGACAACCTGCTTGTAGGTGCCGCAGTCGTCGTCGCCGCCGCCGCCGCTGCACGTGTCGGTGGCGCGGTCGTAGTGCTTCCCCGTGGCCACCCACGACGCCACCACCTCGGCGGGGCGCGCCGGGTAGCTGGTCCACGCCTGGTTAGCCCCGTACGGGCTCTTGCCCAGCTCCGCGAACTCGCACCGGGGGCGCTGGCGCTTGGCCGCCGCCGCGGCGTCGGCGGCCAGCGCGGGGCTCCACCGCAGTGGCTCCGCGCTCCCGCGCGCGCCGCAACGAGGCTGAGGAGGAGGAGGAGGAGGAGGAGGAGGAGGAGATGGGGATGGGGCAACTGGTGTTGGAACTTGTAGTAGTGATGAGAAGAGCCCATTGCGACCGAGTAAAAGCAATGGTGAGGGTTTATGAGTTTACTGGGTTGATAGTTGTTGGTAGCAATAGATCGAGCTGCAGAGGGAGGGGTATATATAGAGGCTAGAGTGAGGTTTGCTCTTCTCATATTTAGTCTTCTTTGTGAGTATTTGAAATAAGATCTGTCTTACTTAATTAATTACAACATTAATTACTCTTTTATTAGTTCATCCAGCTGCTTTATCGTATTATTGTTGGATTTATCCTCTATCCAAACACTTTCCACTGCTGGAGAGTGGAGAGTGGAGAGTGGAGTACTGGGATGCGGTAAAATATGATTTAAGGGCCAGCTGGTCCTAGGAGCAGCTCCTAGATTGTTCAACACTTGCTGGAGTCAACTACGAACATGCTATAAGCTGTAGATGAGAAGGATCTAATCTACGAAAGATGGATCAGATCCCTCCAAGTGGAGGTCAACTTATTCTGGGAAGTTTCCTAGATGCACTACTAGTTAAAATGTCTCTAATAAGGCTTCTTTGTATAGCAGTGGCACGTGCATTTGGGAGCTTTGAGTTCACCAGCTAGCCAATCTCGTTTCCCAACGTTAGAGGCTCACGTGAGAGTGCTACCGCAAGAGGAAACAGTTCCCTTTGGTTCAAACTTAAAAAGCCCATTTATTAGATGGTACGGTGTTTTGGTGCATCCACCTAGCTTCCCGAGAACATGCAAGGAAATTTCTGCAACTTAATCTGCATGAATCACGCAATACAAGAATTTCAAGGTGTTTGTTTCTCCATAAACTGATTTCCCAATCCGATTGGAAAGTAGAACTTACATGCAAAAGAAAAGGCAATTAGTACCGCAAGTCTCAAATAATGTCGTTATAATGACCACAAACTAAACTAACTGCTCTAAACAGTATAGTTCACAATCCGTTGAAACTTTCAGCACAAAAACTAAGGGCCCAAATTCCTGAGTAGTTAAATTGGGTCTCTAATCTCTTAAAACACCGGAAAAGAAGAAAAAATTCAGATAGTACTCGAGTTCTTTCTTCAACTCCCGTATCAGAGTACAAATTTCAAGCAATTAAGAGGGTGGATAAACACAAACATTATGCTACAGGTACGGTGATCTCAAACATGGCAGAACTGTAAAAGAAGACTTGCAGATTCAAAGATAGCTTGCTCCACAATTTCACACGCAGTCGAAAGAAGAAAGGGAACCACATATCGGCCTAGGCGTTAAAGACAATATAAAGTAAAAAGCACGGAAAAAGACTAAAGTACACACCTAATACACTACCTAAAGAAGTAAAGATGAAGGTTTGTTCCTATCTAAGTTATCATAAATTATCGGTCTTTGACATGCCAGAAAGAAACAGCTCCCATGAAAATATACCTAGCTAGATTTCCATCTTGACAATGGCATTTGATGACGGTGGCGGCTCCACCATAGTGGGCAAGTATTGGAGCCAGTCTTTTGCGCAGAAAAGCGCCTGTGCTGTTTCAGGAGGCAACGAGCTGTGGTACTCATCAAGCACTCTGCTTCCTGTACCCGACCCGAATATCGAGGAGCCCGTGCCGACCATGGACACTGGAATGGCCAAGATGTCGCGAGCCATCTTAGAGAGTGTCGGATATTTGATAGTATTCAGCTTCCACCAGTTCAATATATCAAATTCTTGGATTCTTGGGACGAGGGACTCCTCCAGGTACTGATCTAGTTCTGACTTTGTTGAGTGGTTCACGGACATCTCAGAAAGGTAGATGTCAAAGTCAAGAAGCCCATCGCCAGTTGAAATTGGTGTTGAGGGCAGCCGGTTGTTGTTCTCATTGCCATTGGCGGTGAAGTTGCTAGGCTCCCCTTGTTCTGCATAAGCTGGAGTTAATGGCAACGGCTGGGTGGTGTATTCCTGATAGAGCTCATGAACACTATCATCGACCACCTTAACATACTTCGCGGCATCTGCACCATAAATCTTGGAGAAGCTGAACTCAATAAGCTTCATCTTGAAACGAGGGTCCATCACAACAGCAATTGACAAGACAAGGCTGCAATCCTTCCAATATTTGTCAAACTTCTCATGCATCTCTATAGCGATCTCACTTACTACAGGGTCTTCACTGAGGGTCGCATTGGTCAGTTCTACCTGGATCTTCCACGCTTCATGGAAGAATATATTGGCTGTCGGCTCTGCCGCTGCCATGACAGCATTCGCAGAATCATATAAAAGCTTCAAGAACACACAAACGACCTCCACCTTCTTCCAGTCATCAGGTGATGGTGCTTCATTGTAGTTATCATCGCACGTTTCCAAATCAGTGAATACTTGCTTGTATTCTGAGGCGGCGAGCAGCATGAGGTAAGTCGTGTTCCACTGTGTCATGATATCAAGAGATAGCGTCTTCGAGCTCGGAATCTCCCTTTGTAAGGCAATCTCAGCAAACCTCTCTTCACGAGCCAGAGAAGCTTTTACAAACTTTATGCTTTCACGGATATTGTAGATAATACCGTGAATTGAGGCAATCACATCATGGGCAACAACATTCAGTAGATGGGCATAACAACGCACAACGAACAACTGACCTTTAAGCATGAGCGCATTCTTGTTGGAGAGGTGATCTCTGAGATTTGCACTGTAGATGTCATGCGAGGAGCAGTCATTGTCTAAAGTGATTGTGAATAGCCTGTCCTTCATATTCCAATCTAAGAGGCTGACCCCAATAGCTTCGCTAAGCGCGTTTTCTGAATGAGGAGAAGATACCAGCATGAAGTTGAGCATTCTCCTGTGCAGCTTCCAGTCCGTGTCGATGAACTGCCCCGCCAGCGAAATATACCCAAGAGTTTGATTGGTCATCCACAAGCCCACAGTAAGGCTGATCCGCCCAGGCATACAACTGCTAAATACTTGCAACAGATTCACCTTCTCTGACTGATAAACAGTTAAAACCTCTTGTTGGATGGTATTGACATCTACCATCCTGAACCGAGGCTGCAGGCTCTCGACAAAAGAGATGAAAGCAGGCTGTTCGACGATGTGAAGAGGGTAGTCATGCACGATGATCATTTTCGCGAGATTATTGCAGCTACGATCCTGATCGAACGCAGCATTTGCATATCCAGAATATCTATAGCGTCTTTTGGTTGGCAGATCAGTGGTGTCCCCATCATTTTTTGTACCAGAAGTGAGGGCAAGATGCTTCCTCTCTTGGTCTTTGAGTTTGGGACAGGAGCCCAAGGTGATGTGCCTCTTAAGATGGCTGGTGCCTGCAATCTTTGAACCAGAACTGTACGCAAATGTTTGCTTGCACAGTTTGCAACAAGCACGTGTGCACCCTCCGGCCACAGCTTCAACAGTGAAGTGCTCCCATACCATCGACTTCTTCCGTCGTCGCTTGGAAGTCGGTGGGGTAACTTCAGCTTCAGCATTGTTGACTGGCTCAGAGTCGCTAGCGTCCCCCATGCTCATTGAAGGGAAAAGTTAACTGATAGGGAAGATCCGTGAGTTGCTGATGTTCTTCGACGAATTACTCCAATCCTTCTGTTATATCCAGCTGCAAATTGTGCACAAAACAACTCTTGTAAAACCTTCCAAAGGGTAAGGCAAAGTCAGGCTAAAAGAAAAGATTGTTTAAAATGATAATACAATGCACTGTACTTTTAGTTCCTTTATCTCCTTTCTTCTGTAAGCTATGCATCTACTAAAAGCACGAACATCTCAATCATTGAATCTCACAAAAAATGCAATTTAACTCTTAAACTACCAGTGTTCATGCTATTAGTAAATAAATAAATATTCTCAGCCACCTAGTCTTCTCATTCCGAAAGTTAGATACGTATGAAATACAGCTTTTAGCATCCTAGGTTTTCCCAGTCCAAACATCCAACTATTTAAAAAATGACAAATACAACATATGAAAAGGTGCTTTAATTTTCTCAGCGAAGGAAAATCATGTTTGTCAGAGAGATATGGAATGGGCAAGCGTGAAACAAAGATATTGACAGGAATGGAAATGCAACAAAAGGCATCATATTTAAAGAGAATCAAAGTGGGTATAGCAATTCACTTATCAGATCAATACATTACTTTCATCCAAGCGTGTGAATGCTGTTCAATCCAATACAGCATTTGTAGAACTGGATGAAACAACCTAAAGTTTGAAAGCATACCCAGACCTCAATGTCATTCGTTGAGATTAGTAGACAAACAACAGGCAGCACGATAGAAATGAATACACCAAAAAGTATATATATCAACAGAGATTCAAAAATTCTTCTCTTGGACACAACCAAGAGGTGGCACAAAATTGCAGAGAAAGTAATCCTGTTATTATTACACGAGAGAGAGAGAGAGAGAGAGAGAGAGAGAGAATGTTTTGAAACAAAAGTAGCGATGGAAAGTTTGCAGATGCAGAAGAGTCAGGTCCTTTATAATAAGCAATTAGAGACTGACCGGGATTTTCAAAAGTGATACCTAAATGCCTTTCATTTTATTAATTATTTTAACAAAACAGGTTTTTGTACTATATCTGCAATTGAAATACCATATTTAAATGGTCATGTCTGGTAATAACAAAAGCTGACATTGTGAAAGATTTTCATCAGCAGATAAAATTAGAATAAGAAAAGAAATAGATAAGTGGAAACAGTAGAGGATAACTCAAAGGAACAATTACATCCAAGCATTAAAAGAACGAAGAAAGAGGGATAAGAATTAAACTGCAACAATTCTCGGCTTCTCACAATGAGCTTATTAATTAATAAAGGCAAAATAATAAGTTTAGGTCAAGAAAAATAACTCTAGCCTTTAGCTGATACTGCAAGTCAGAGAATCTCAAATGCATAGCAGTAATAACAGCATCACTTGAAAAAAAAAAAAACTACTGAAGGTAAGCAAGCACTTGCATGAGTACTCCACACACAGATGTACCCACGCAGACGCAGATACATGCACGCACTTGGATACACGCACATTTTCACACACGCAAAATGCAAATATGCATTGCAGACACACATGTACATTAATGTGAAATATGAATAATATGTGCTAGATATTGTATAATCAAAAGGATATGTGGCATCAATGTAAATAGATCATAGATGCCAGCAAATCAATTTAGTAGCAGTTCATGTTATTATCATGCCCAAATTCAACATAAACAAGTATTATGCCAATTCAATCATTATCAGATGATGTGCCAGTGATACTCCATAAAAAAACAATATCAACACCAAATTCGTTATACAAACTAAAAAGATTAGCTAATCAAGTAGAATATTTAGTCAGCATCACTACAACAGAATTTGGTTTGTCAGGCCCATATAGCAAACACCAAACAGTAATCAAAGTTTCCCTTCACGTCAGACTAAGTATTCGAGATGATTTAGCATCAGAGTAGGAAAAGTTCAGACAGAAAAGAGAAAAGCAGCTGTCTCCCTGCATTTAAATACATATGCATACAAAACATAAATAAATACGGCCATTACACATAACCACCAGTTTACACACATGCATTGATGCAAAAATGCGCATGGACAAAAGGCATGCACAGAAACAAGCATGCTTATACGAATATGTTCCCGTGGAGAACTAGATCGTATATTAGAACATATATTATATCTGTCATGTGACATTCATTAAGAAAAAATTAACATAGGATACAAAGAGAATCCACAGTAAAATTGGCATGGCAGAACAATTCTCCAAGCAAATAAGACAAACGCGGTTAAGGCATGCATGAGTAGGAAATTCCTGACCAAGAAGTACATGTACAATACACAATGAGTAGTACATTCAAAACTGGAGAGTATAAAAAAAAATATTAATAATCATCAAAAAAAAAGAGGTCAAAATTGCATTTTCCAATGTCCCACTAGAGTTGCAGCAACTGTGCTCCTTATCTGGCACATCTATATTCTATATATCAACACTAAAGCTGTAAATCGAAACTAGAGGGCGAAGCTTGCTCCTTCACATGATTATTTTACCACATAAACTTGCACAAAATTTAGAAAACTACAAGTTTAGCACATCGATGCTTTAGTTGGGCCTACACAGGTCTACGAAGTAAGATTCTAAATGGGCCCATCGTGGGTATTTAACACCGTCTCTGGTCCAACCGCAACGGAACAAATCACAACCCTAAAATTTGAGGGGATCCGAAGCCCATGGCGATGGTTTGTGAAAACGATAAAAAAGGCGAAAGAAGATGCAGTTTTAAACAAAGGTAAAAATAACGGGAAAAGGTACAACTTTTGCGTCTAACTAGTGAGCCCGAGGGACCTCGAACGTAGGCCCAAACCAAAAACCCTAAAAACAGGAGGATCGAAGAGGACGCACCACATAGAGCGAAAAAGATATCAAAAGAAACAGGCGAAGAGGAAGAGTCCCAGAAAAACAAAAATTTCTTAGTAAAAAAAAAGAAAAAGGAAAGGAAAAACAAGGAAAGCGATCGATCAAGAGAGAGAGAGAGAGAGAGCGATTAAAAAGTGTTCGAGGGCGGTTCTTACCGAAGATTTGAACTCGGCGAGAGCGATTAATAGCGGAGGTTTAGGGCTTTAGGATCCGTATGAAGGAGATGGATTTGGGCGTTTCCCGGAGGCCCAGAGGAAAACCCTAGATGGCGGAGGAGAAAGAGAGGGGCGGGAGAAAGAGGGCGAAGGAGAGGGTTGAGCTCGGCTCGGCTCGGGAATCGCAGTGTTTTATGGGCTCCGTAGCCCAATGGGCTCTTCTTGATCCCCTTATATATTACCATGACCCACACCACCAATTGCTCGCATGGTTGCGTGGTGTTGGCTTGTGGCCCAGGCCACGCCAGTTTCGGATTGGAATTTTGACCTAGTTCGACTAGGATTGGGCGCGGCCGAATCAGCCCGCGTTAGGTAGATTGGGTCCGAGTCGGACTCGGGATTTGGATTTGGGTCCACTNATATATATAAAATTAATTAATTAAGCCGGAATACTATTAATAGCACCAATGACTTGGTGCTATTAAGTTTTTTGCCATTGGATTAAAATATGTGCGGTTAAGATGATGTGGGCCCTCTAGGGTTGAGTGGGTAGTTGGTTGAACAGTATAATCGAACTGATAAAAATAATAAAAGAGGTAAATCTAATGGCAGAAAATTTAATAGTACCAAATGTTTCATGCTATCGATAGTATCCCAGCCAGCGTCTATATATATATATAGAGAGAGAGAGAGAGAGTAGGGCTACTATACTTTTATGAGTATAGAGCCCTTCGTACTCATAAGTTGTTTTCGATGTTGGGGTTTTCAAATCGACGATCCAGACCGTTAAACATGATCTAGAGTATTTGAAACGTCTAGAAAATAAATTTTGTAATTTTTCAAAATCATTATAAAGTCCAGGTATAAAATGAACTGTTAGAATCGAACGACATTCTAAAAATGGATGATCGGATTCTTCAATTTAAGATCGGAGTTATTGATCTTTATTTAGGTAGTGAATAAAATTTTCTATCAAAAATTCAATCTATTCCGATTCTTTTTGACCGTTAAACTAGCAAATATTTCATACCGACCGTTAAAAATTGTCAATTTTGTGAGCTTTTGATCATAAGGTAAATAGTATCAAAAAATTATAAAATTTGATTTCAGAAGTTTTAAATTCTCTAAATAATATTTAACAGTATGGATCGTCAATTTGGAAGCTCTATCATTGCAAACAACTTATGAGTACAAAGGCGATCGTACTCATAAGAGTATAGTAGTCGGACTATATATATATATAGAGAGAGAGAGAGAGAGAGAGAGAGAGAGTTGAGCTAGAATACTATTGATAGCAAAAATTTCATTTTGCTATTAAGTTTTTAGCCTTTGAATCAACTTTTTTCATCATTTCTAATCATTGAATTAAATATTATAACCTAGTGAGGACCACTCAATCCTAGGAGGACCACTTAACCATAAGGGACTAATATCATTCTAACTCTACAATTTTTCATTCAATGGTTAAAAATTTGATAATAAAAATGACATTTTGCTATCAATAGTATTCCAGCCTAACACACTCTCTCTCTCTCTATATATAGGGGGCCTGTGGATCACGCACGCGACACGCCACGTGCGTGTGAACCTAAAGAAATTGGGCCTTTCGTTTGTGTGTGGGATAATTGCTTAGAACCAGATCTAGTCCTCTAAAATTTAGAGGTAAGGATCGGGAACTAAAAATTTTTAAAATTTTAAATTCGTAGATCTGAGTCACATTTGTTAGGGCCTAAAAGTTCGAATAGATCACAAAATCGAGTTGAACTGTCCGAATCAGCTGCTGTTTTATCGGTGAACCGTGTTCTGAATTTTACGAAACTAGCCGAGGATGAGTAAATCATAGAAATAAAATTAAAATAGAATTATTTTAAGCATGGAAAAAAGGCCAATAACTTATTCCTCCAATTCAGTGTTCTACAAGCGCGCGCCCTTGAATATCTTAAAATATATAGCATCTCGATCGACAATCGCATGATTTAGAACATGCTCATGTACATCACATCGAAAGGTTTCGTCATACATGCATTGAACATCTCTCCGGTGAGCCACAATTCCCCTTCAAAATAAGTTGTTATAAACATATACGCAAGATGCATCTGACTCAGACAGATGGAAAACCAAACCGTTTGCGCTGAAAGATGCATGGAGTTCAAACTCCGAGCAGGAATGACGCTGCAGCGCGCATCCAAGTCATTCGAGTACGTCCCGTCCCGTATCGGCCGGTCCCTCTAGGCTCTAGCTTTCGTTTAAGTGTAAATACATACCCTTCTTATTTATTATATATACTTATATATATTATGAACAGATCAGAGATATCATGCACCCACCCTGTTCGATGGCCCAGCCCAAATATAAAAGAAGCCCGCAAGCTATTATGCATACATGTCCCAAACATTTGAATTCTCCCTGTAAAACCCGCCGGCTTAAATTGAAGTGAAGTGAAGTGAAGTGCGCATGCATGCGGCATGCTACTTCATTTGTGTTCGGCCTTAATTTTCTTATTGCTGTGATGATGATGACGACGACGATGATGATGATGATGATGATGATGCGGGAGTGGGGGTGCCCAGGGGGACGTGCTGCGGGCCCCGCAGCAGCGCCTCGGGGGGCTCCTCCGACACGCGCCACACCTTGACCGACTTGTCGAGGCTGCCGCTGTACACGATCCACCGCGGCGGCGCCGCCGACGAGCTCGACCGGGAGACGGGGGCGGGGTCGTCGTCGAAGTCGCGGTCGTCGACGACGGCGAGGCACTTGACGGGGCCGGCGTGGGCGGTGAGGACGGCGAGGCAGGCGTGGGCGCCGCCGTGGTCGCGGCGCCAGACGCAGATGGTGGTGTCGGCGGAGCCGCTGAGCAGCAGGGCGCCGGCGGAGGCGAGGCAGAGCACGGCCATCTTGTGGCCGCGCAGCGCGCCGCCGTGGGCGAGGCGGGCGGCCCGCGGCGGCGCGTCTCCGTCGGCCTCCCAGAAGTTGACGACGCCGTCGGAGGAGCCGCAGTAGACGACGGGCGCGGCGGGCGCGACGGCGAGCGCGGTGACGGCGCTCTCCTGCTTGAGCAGCGTCTGGACGGCGGCGTGGCGCGTGCCCTTGCCCTGCAGCTCGCGGCGCCACACCTTGACGGTGCCGTCGGCGGAGCCCGTGAAGACGAGCGCGTCGAAGGGCGCCGCCACCACCGCGTTGACGGCGTCGTCGTGGGCCCGCACCGACTCCAGGCACTTGGAGTCGGCGATGCGCCACACCTTGAAGGTCTTGTCCCACGACCCCGAGTAGAGCAGGCCCTGCTGCTCCTGCGCCGCGCTCAGGCACGACACCGCGTCCGAGTGCCGGATCCACAAACCTCCACCTCCTCCGCCTCCTCCTCCTCCTCCTCTCGACCGACTACCACCACTGCTGCTGGTGCCGCCGCCGCCGATGTAGGTGGAGGGGTTGAGGGTGGTGCGGATGAAGTCCTTGAGGCGGGGGAGGCTGCCGACGCGCTTGTGGACGGCGGGGTTCTTGGGGGAGACGCGCCAGACGCGGATCTTGCCGTCCTGGTGGCCGGTGAAGATGCGGTCGCCCGCGATCACGATGGCCTTCACGAGCCCGCTGCTCGACTTGAACCCGGCCATGTCCCGCTGCTTCTTCCACACCCGGATGTTCTTGCTGTCCGACCCCGTGTACAGCACGTCCCCCGCCGCCGCCAGCGAGTAGATGTGCCCCTCCTCCCGCACCAGCGACCCCATCAGCCTCGCCGTCGCCGCTGCAGCGCTCATGCTGCCCCTACCGCCCTCCTCCCCCTCCCCCTCCCTCCCATCTGATTCGCCGTAGTTACCGGCGCCGTTGTTCCAGGGGGAGCTGTGGTAAGGGGACTGGGCGGGCGTGGGGTGGCTGTTCCAGGGGGACATGGCGAAGGGCGAGCACTCCCCGCTGAGGCTGCTGGCGTAGTCGGACGACGAGTACCCGCCCGCCGCCGACGAGCTGCTGTGCCGAAAGGTCGATGGCAGGTCGGCGTCCTGATCCCCGCCGGACGACCGGAGCAGCGGGTCCGAGTGCGGCTGCGGCAGGTTCGGAATGACATGATCGCGCTCCTTCTTGTTGCCCCCACCCCCGCCCCCGCCCGGCCGAGGCACCGCGCCGTTCCCCGGGGCCTCTGCAAACATCACGCTAGCTGCTGCTACCGCCCACGCCGCCGCCACCACCGCCGCGGCCGCGGCCGCTCATTCATTCAACACCACCACCAACAAAAACAACAATAACTAACAGAGCTAACATCAACGAATTCGTTAGTTAGTTAGCTAGCTAGCTAGCTAGCACGCCAGCCAAATGTTGGGGAAGGAGAACGGTGCGTGGGTATAAATAGGGAGGAGGCTGGTCCTGAGCTGTATGTGTAGCCTCCTGTATGGAGGAAACGATACGAATGGGCTTAATTCTTTTTTTTATCATATTACATCACAGAATTAATAAGATTAATCTTAGATAACAATAACAATGTATGTACTTCCGAAGAGTAAGCGACACGTGTAGGGACATGAGGGCACGCCGCATGGGCCGAGCGCCGAAGAATGCGCCGCGCCGCAGATTATGATGATGGGAGAGGGTAAATCGACAAGCGACCGTTACACCGTCGCATGGAGGGCGTAATGCGGTTGACCAGGGACCGGTTCGTACTAATTTTGTGTTATTAATTATTTTTTCTGGTACAGGTAAAATGGAGGGTTCATTTTATGCAATAGAGATCTTTGTTTTATCAGACCAAAGCATTTCCATCTCCATAGAGCATCTCTGCAATGTCTACACTCAGATAGATGTGTGGATAATCCTGCACACTAAGATCAGATGGGGAGAATTATGAGTCCAGATATACTATCCCACTCCAGAAGATTCAATCAATTGATTTCGCTTTCTCTTTTCTGGGAAAAAGGCTTCGATGGGTCGCTATAAGAAAGCTCCACTTTCCTAAAGTCATCAAATGTATGCCAGCTGTACATACGAGGGTGCATCCACGTTAGTTTCCCGACGGTTCCGACTGGCAGACAATGGATGTTGCACTCTGCAAAGGCTTCTCTGACAGCAACAACAGTATCCCCTCAATTGCCCTGCCACTTCGCTTACTCTCACCCGAGTCATTTTTGTTTGGAGATTTTTTTTTTTTGTTCAGAAACTTAAATTTTCTTTCTTTTTCTTTTTTTTTTTGTCAAATTAGGTTGTTTTGGAGCTTACTATTGAAGAATTTAGATAGTCAAATCACTCGATAAAGTAGTTGGTTGTTATTTAAGATACTATCTAGTAGGTTGGAGATCTGAATCCCTACTTCCCAGCTACGATGAGCGATGTTAGAACCAGAGTGTAGCGAAAACTCGTAAACTGAATAGCCAATGTATTCAGAAATCAAAATCGGATCTAGTTGCTTGACAATCGAGATTTTTGTCAATAAATCTCAGAAAACCAATTTCATTGTCTTCAAATTCTTGTGAATGACATTTTCTTCATCAAATGGTACGAGCATTAACTTTGAAAAATCCGCCTCAAGCGACAATTCACTTCAAAAATTCAAGAACTGTGATCGGGCTCATCAAGCATCATAGCATCTGTTTGCTTGCAGACACAGATCAATCGGCTTCATCCTTTTGCATCATATCAGCAAAGTCAAAAATTCTGAAAGAAGCAACCACAAGAGTGTTAGTATATGTTCTCCAAGACAATATAAATTCGGCAATCCAACAGCACATATTAACAGTCGTATGTATTAAACTTGAAGAAGCACAACTACACCTGGAAGTTAACAATCAAATTCGCAAGTATCAAAAAGGCAAACACAAGTTTTAACAATCTCGTATATGCTCACGATAATCGTACCTTGCTCTTTATAACTTCACTGCACTAGTTCTTGTACTTCATTGTCTCTTTCTCAAATCCAATTGTTGGGAACTGCTTTGCATACTCCTCCACCTCGTGGCGTAGCTTTGCAATCTCAGATTGGATGTTGGCATCCGTTTGAATTGTGGCTACAAAGTCCTTCAGCTTCAAACCACCTGATTTATATAAAAACAAGCCATGATACACCAAACATTAAGTTTAGCTAGATTGCCCACTACTGACTTGCATGATTCTCAAAGGCATGGAATTTACTAAAGCAACTTCAGTTACAGTAGCAATCATTAAAACCTTTGGTTTCAGCCTTAATCTTGAGTGCTAATTTGACTGCAATATCAAAGAAGTCGGCAACTTTCGCAAAGTCATCCTCAACAAATCCCCTTGATGTAAGAGCTGGGGTTCCTGAATCAAATAGAAAATGAGATGGTAATATTTGATCATCACAGCATTGCATTAGAAAAAGGCTGTACCCATCCTGATGCCTCCTGGCACCATAGCTGACACGTCGCCAGGAACTGTGTTTTTGTTGGCTGCAATGTGGACTAATTCCAAGACTTTCTCAACTCTAGAACCATCTATTCCCTGGAAAAAATTGGGCAGAAGGACACCAGCACGATGTCTAGATGAAAGGCATGTAACAGTTTACGCAAATTTCATATTTTTATCAGCACATAGCCTGAAATATATTAAGAATATATTATGACGAGAGGAATTTGTAAAAAACAATCAGGAGAAGCTATAACTAATAGCTAGATGCGCACTTGCTGATAAAATAAGCAGCAAAAAGGAGAAGTCAGAAGATAACAGAAGAGCAAAGACAAACGAGATATAGTTCCTTATTACCTTGTTCTTCAGATTGACCAAGACTAAATGGTTTTCTGTTCCACCAGAGACAAGCTCATATCCTTTCTCAACCAAGCGCTGCACAACATTTTACTTCCCTAGTGAAAGAAGGTCTAGAAAGATAATTCAAATGACATAGAAACAATCTGATACCTAAGGAATATCACTAAAATCAGATTATAGTTTGATAAACTTTACATTAAATAAATTGGCTAAATTTAGAAAAAGAAGGAACAAGAAATAGCTTAAAATTCTCTAAGTCAAGGTACATGTATGACAAATTGACTGACAATCCATGATATATGTGTCAATCTATGCAAGCAAACATTTGCTGCATGTAGCACCAATAATATAGCCCCCCCTCCCCCCAGAAGCCATTGCTTGCCCTTATGATGATCTATCCAACTAATCAGTATCAATCATTTTCCAAAATTCCCTCCGCCCCTTTTTTTTCTTTTTTCTTTTTTCTTTTTTTTTTTTTTTTTTCAGGTAATGGACCCCTTGTATAAAACACATGTCAGACCTTCAAACATAAACTATGACTATTCATTCTTATAATGTAATTTCAGAAAGCACAGGAAAGAAGATGTTCCAACAGTTGATGTTCTATAATCGAGAGCACAAAAAAAACAAAACAGAAAAGTTGTACCAGAGCAAATTTTGCACAGTTTTTCAGAACTTGCTCTTGATAGGCTTTATACTCTTGGGTGGTTGCCTGCAGTTGCACAAGTGAAAGAGGAAAAAATCAAAATGGAGTCTCTTAAGATACATAGCTTTATGAATTCTGTTCATAACTTGCTTAATAATTTTCTTGTAGAATCTACTAGGGAACATCCACTGGCCATGATAGGGGGCATTATATTGACATGTGAAGTAAAAGTTCGAGGATCTACTTCTGGATATATTTACAGCTACTCAAGCTCGAATAGCTCAATAGAAATATGAAATTTGGTAATTGCATTTTACAAGGACCTTGCACTGCCCACGGCCGTAAGCAAAGATATGTTATTTATCGACGAAGGTGCAAGACTGATGCAGAACATTCTGAGTTTATCACCTAATTGTGTGCAATACTGCTCTTACTCCCAGTAGGCCTTTTTATAAATCAAATGTTGATTCTAATAGGCACCTCTATTAGTAAATTGAAGAATATAATTCGTAATCGACAAAAACCTGCTTCAGCGCAACTGCTAACCCAGCAATTGTATGATTATGGGGACCACCTTGCAGACCAGGAAAGACAGCAGCATTGATTTTATCTTCAAAGTCATACATAACCTTCAGAATGCAACAGCAATTTTTTTAGCCTCTGCCTCAGTACAGTGTAGAATTTGATTACCACCAGAATACTACATGGTATGTTATTGATTTACCTCATGCCCCTGTTTGTTTATTTCTTTGACCCCTTTCCTGAAAAAGATCATGGCTCCACGTGGACCACGGAGCGACTTGTGTGTGGTAGTTGTCACCACATCTGCGTAATCGAAGGGAGATGGAATGACCCCAGCTGCAACCAATCCACTGATGTGTGCCATATCTGCTAGAAGTATTGCTTTTTGCTTGTCACATACCTGCGAATTTCACAACTCAAATGTAACTATACGAATACTACCATGAGAACTAAAAATGTTATTGCAGATCAGTGCCTCAATAGCATTTGATGAAAGCTTGCCTTTCGGATGTGTTCATAATCATACAGGCGTGCATATGCACTAGCTCCAGCTACAATTAATTTCGGTCTAAAGAGAACAGCACTTTTCTCCAACTGTAAAGTTAGTCCATAAGAATCTGTAAGTATAAAGAAATGCCTGATTCAAAGGCTGCAGGTCCAGAAGAGAAATTGAATGTCAGTGAGACATGAGTTGAAAAAACCAGCTAAGAACCAGAAACCTTTACAAAGGTGATTAAATAAAGGTGCTTTGACCTCTGGTTATCAAATTTGAACTCTCAGCCTTGCTATTTCTATAAATAAGTAAAGACAAGATGTGCTTCTCAAAAATACTTTTTAGTCTCATGCTCTTTAATAAGAACACACAAATAGAATTTATTTCTGTATAGCCAAAGGCCACGCAATTTGAAAGAGAGTACAAAAATCAGTCTCGCAAAAGAACTGAGAAATTATGTCTGGGTAAGAGACAAAAAGAATAGCCACCTGGTCATAGTCAATGTATCCAGTACTCTCATTTAATCGGTAAGGCATTGTCTCAAAGAAAATTGAAACAGCAGATATCTTCTTTGTATCAGTCTGCAAATTCACATACAAACATAGTTTCAGACTATGTCACAGAAAATAAATGCAGACTAAGCAGTAACTACCAAACAAAACAGCCTTTGGTCACTCAAGACTTCCAATAGCAGATTGCATCAGAATACTTTCACTCCGCACTCATGGAAAAGTAAAATAATAGGTTGTGTGGAATCTCCGATATGATGTTTCAAACCTTCAATCTTGTTGGTTGCTAAAATGTAATTCTAACAGTTGTCATGATTTTCAAAAGAAAAAAGAATGTAGAAACAAAAAAAAAGGAAAGACGACTCCACAGAACAAGTCCACTTTTGAAAGAGTAACACATAATTAGACCTCACCAAGATCTTATCTGTATGTATCATGCATTACACTGAACAGCAGTTCATCAGTTGTACAAGTAAAGAAAATCTGTAAAAATATCACTTGACTGACAACTCTCTTCAAAATTGTCTGGCATTACATTATTGATTTATCTAGTGCTCACTTAAAAGTATATTTTAATACCTTTCATTTGCATTTTGACACAAAAACAAGGTGGAGAAAATATTTTCCACAAAAGGAAAAAAAAATCTCATCAGTCATGGCATTAGTTGTCAATAAGATAAGAGTTATAGATATGGAAGCAACTGAATGGGAGACTCTCCTGCAGAAAAGTTGGAGAAATAAGCTTTTAAGAGGATAATCATCTGTCATGATATTTTTGACTTGCTACTTACAAATGCATAATGCTAGAGATTATTACTTGTTGCAAATCCATGGACCAATTTTGAAACCAAACAATGTGCTGTAACAGTTACAGCATACATATATAATATTGGTCTGTTGATCATCATATACTGAATGCAAGGCAAAAATTCAAGTTGAACAGAGGAATAGTGCGGGTTCTGGAAACCTGGTAGCCATGAGAAAGATGTCCACCATGGGGAAGATCAAGTGCCATGATTCTCTCATGTGGCTTTAGAAGTGCAGTATAAACTTGAAAGTTAGCAGGGGATCCTGATAATGGCTGAACATTCACTGGAAAATAGGAAATAGATTAAGGTGCGCAGAACGGATGCAAGTAAATTAAAGATAGAAAGTAGCTCGGAAAACTTCATATGATTCCAGAAGCATAATAAGATTGTGCAGAAGTAGAGTGGAAATGAAAGCATATGTCGAATAATATTAAGTAATTAAAGCATATAAACAATTTTGTAGTAAATTATTTAAAAAACCAGAACATTCCAACAAGAACAAGATAGGTCTATTGATGTGTAAGAGGAAAGGGCTGCCTTTGTTTCTGGAAATTACAAGACATATCATGCATTTTTCTTCTCCATTTCTAATTTCTTCTATTAGTAGGGCACCATCATATGTAAATTATCTAACATCCAAGATGATGTAATAGGATATTTCGCACGGGACTTATTCAAATAATTTGCGAAACTAAACTCATGAGGTACCATCAAATGAAGTCGAATATACCTAACATTTTCCAAATCTAAATAAATATGATAGTAATGCTGCTCTTTCCTCTCTAATTCATCAACTCCACACTTACCGCCTGCATCTCTACTACTGCCTCCACATCAACAATGGTATAAAAAATGTTTTGCACTATAGCTTTTAGCTTACTTCCCCATTTCGATGCGTCTAAGCGAAAAGCTTCAAGGGCGCGCTTCTGACACAAGGACTCTGCCATGTCTATATATCTGGAACAAGGCAATAACAAGGATTCTCACATCTCTTCTTCTAAATTTAGAGGGCTGCATGCACACAAGGACGATGACCAAAAATCATACTCATTTCCGCCGTAGTATCGTGCGCCGGGATATCCCTCGCTATACTTGTTAGTCATGACCGACCCCACCGCCTGCATCACCGACACCGATGTGAAATTCTCCGAAGGAATCAGCTCGAGTCCCTATCGAAATCACACAAGAATCAATATTTAGTATTGCAACATTATGTCAACATTATGTTGTATCACCGATCAGGATGCTAATAAGCAACAAAAGGATCAAGAAGATTGTCAAATTATATGAAACGACCATTGTTCTCGAAAAGCTCAAGATACGAGAGAACGGTGTTTTAAATATTCATACTCGACACTGAGCTCGAGATGTTATGATAGGCCAATACTGAGCTCGAGATGTTATGATAGGCTTAGGACATGACAAGAAGCCTGACGAGACTCAAATTCAGGACCTTCTATTTTGATACCATATTAAAATATATATAACGACTGTTGTTCTCAGAAAACTTAAACTACCAGACAACAGTATTTTTAACGTTTATAGTCAACACTGAGCTCGTAATGTTATGATAGGCCCAGGACGTGGCTAGGCTTCGAACTCAAAACCTTCTGCTCTAATGTCATGACCATTATTCTCTAAAAATTTAAACTATCATAAAACAATATTTTAAATAATTTATATCCAGCGAAGATGATCAAAGGGAAAGAGAGTAAGAAGAGATGACCTTCCATTGCCGGGCTTTCTCGAGCTCGATGATGTCCGCGATCTCCGGATCGACGACTTCCAGCGGGGCGCTCAGCTGGTCCGTCCACTGCGAGCCGAAAAGGCCGAATCAGATCTTGATGATGCTGTAACGCAATTATCCAAAAACATGAAAATTAAAAATAAAAAATAAAAAAAAAAAGAAATACGGCGTACCGCGGCGCGACATCTCTGCTTCTCTTCGACGGCGGCTTCGATCGGCAGCGTAGACTTTGGGAAGATCGAATCGATCAAAAATGGTGGAGTGAGAAACCAATCAACCCATTAGGATAATGGATGCTCTACAAATATATGTACAAAAGAGCTAACCATGGACATATAGTAGAGGGAGCTCCGCCACCGCCGTAAAGGGTGCCACACGGCGGGGGAGGAGGAGGAGGAGGAGGAGAGCCTTCGGAGCGCCGCCGCCGCCATAGCCGTCGAGCGCTGCGTTTAGAATCGCGGTCCGGGGAATCGCTTTTTGGACCAACGCGCCAGGGAGAGAGAGAGAGAGAGAAAGAGAGAGAGAGAGCGAGCGAGCGCAGAGGGCTTTTTTATAAAATGACCCTCCAAAAAATTAAAATTGGTAAAATGAGCCTGTAAAAATTTTATTTGTAAAACTAACCCTCCTTTCGCCACGTGGGTGCCACGTCAGGGTTTCCTTCCAAAGACAGTGAATCGTTCGCCGTTTTCTCTTATTTCTTTTAAAGGCGGTGAATCGTTTCCCGCTTTTATCCATTTCTTTTAAAAGCGGTGAATCGTTCACCGCTTTCTCCTATTTCTTTTAAAGGCGGTAAATCGTTCACCGCATTCATTAAAATTGTGCGTGAATTATATAGGAAATAGAAAAAAGTGAGGTTGTTAGGATTATATGTGGATCATTAGAATTTTTATTTGATTATTAGGATTGTATGGATAGATTATTAGGATTTTCAGGCTGTTAAGATTATATCAAATTATATGGATAAATTATTAGGATTTAAAGGTTGTTAAGATTATATATGATTTGTTAGAATTTTTATGTAGTTGTTGGGATTATATATGGGATATAGAAAGAAATAGTGAATAAGTGAAAGACGGTGAATGATTCACCGTCTTTAAAAGAAATAGGAGAAAACGGTGAACGATTCACCGCCTCTAAAAGCAATGGGAGAAAGCGGTGAACGATTCACCGTCTTTAAAAGAAATTCTGACGTGGCGCCGACGTGGCGAAAGAAGGGTTAGTTTTTCAAATAAAATTTTGAGAAGGTTATTTCACAAATTTCAAAATTTTAGAGGGTTGTTTTATAAAAAAGTCCAGCGCAGAGGTGGGTGAGTGAGTGGGAGTTAGGACCCAAATTAACTAATTAATTAATCGTATGATTGATTTTTATGCTTAACTAATTAATATAAACAATTGATGAATCAGCCAATTCGAAACATCATATAAATTTGATAATATATCGTATATTTAGGAAAAAAATAATAAATTGTACATTCTCGTGCTTCTGCTTCACCAATAAGTTCATCTCATAATTCTTTTGTCGTTACTCTCAACGAAAATAATTCACTCCTAAACAAGGAAACTATGCAGTTCACAATTACGTACCCTTTTCTTTGAATAAGGAAATAAACAGACCAACAACAAGATTACTTCATCTAAGTAGTGTGAGAACTTTTATTTAAACACGGACTCAGATAGTTCAACTATACTACATGCTTGAAGCACAGGGAGCAGGCGCAACCGCAGCGTTGCTCGTTAACATGTAGCATCTGAAGAGTTTGAGAGTACGTATAATTAAAGTCACCAAACGCGGGCACTTACAAATGCTCAAGGCACTGCACTGAGCAAATTTACAAACTTAACAAGAAGCACCACTTTTATTAGGAGTATATCTTTCTTCACTACCGTAAAATTAGGCGATTTGGTAATAACACATGATGACAAGAACATATAAATGTAACAGTATATACAAGGCCAGGAGGACTTCTCCAGGTCAGAAAAAAAGAGTTCTTCTATGCGTCCAAACAAAGGTTTAAGGGCTGACGATGAACATCGTGACAAAAGTTGGAATTTCACAAAGCATTTTCTTTGGAACGGGCATGCAACCACGAAAATGTAGCTCTCTCTGTTTTCAAATGTTAAATTTCCAAAGAGAGCACACCCAGACCATACCAGTTAAGGTCTCTGAATTCAGCATTATGATATTTCACAATATTAGACACAACAAGCTTGAGTGGTGACCCAGCTAGAAGGATGACAAGGATGAAGGGTAGGTTCTCTGCATAATTGAGCCGAATCACCAAGACAGATCGCGCCATGGGGTGAGAACTGGAGGTTTGCTGACGCCAGCTGAGACTATATAGGATAGAGCATGAGAGCCGCTTTCTCGGTTCTGAAAACATGAGGGCCCCTCCACGGCAGACACACATGCGAGAAGGGCTCTGTACTCGGTAGCATGGCATAGAAACTTACTTTTCCTCTGCTTTTTAGATTAGATCAGTGGATTGCCGATATAACCCGTGGGACTGCCTTTTCCGAATAATAGAATAA
The DNA here is from genome assembly GCF_001540865.1 of Ananas comosus. Classification (NCBI taxonomy): domain Eukaryota; kingdom Viridiplantae; phylum Streptophyta; class Magnoliopsida; order Poales; family Bromeliaceae; genus Ananas; species Ananas comosus. The sequence goes on from NC_033621.1 coordinate 11,560,955, forward strand.
ATTTCATGTTCACGCTGCAACCAAAAGAGGAAAAGAAAAACTGTAAATTATGTTTGGAACGCTCACCTCAACAAAGTCTTCACTGAACAAAATCTCAATACTACTACCTTACTAATGTCTCAAGGATGTATTAACTTACCAATTAACAGAACTCCTGCAAATGCTGGCTCGGTCGCAAAGATATGCATCCTTTATCAGTTTCATTAGATGAACTGCTCCTGTGAAGTCAAATACCTCACCATCAAATCAAAGGCACATATTTGCATGCCTTGAAATGACACTGAAAAGGAAGAAAAGAATAGATACTACCTCAATCCAAAAATGTATAAAAACAATCCATACGATGAGTGTAGAATCCAATGGTACCAAAGTTAAAAGGCATACCAGACTAGATCGAAATGGTGAAACACAAATTCCATATCTGCACATCATATCCAGGGTGTCCACCCTTCATACATGTGGCACAAGTTGTCAATACTTGCGGCCTGCTTAAGAAGATGGTCAACTTGCTCCGATATTTCCAATGACCTTAAAAAGCATTCCAACAGTTAACACACAATGCAGGAGATATGCTCGCAAACACAAGAAAAGTATTGAAACTCTCACCACTACAAACATACCTAGTGCCTTCAATATCTCTCCCATGTAGCTTCTGTTCAACCTGCTTCAGGACTGACAAAGCAAAGGTATTTTTACCTGCAAAAATAATGCCTCAAAAATGTCAACAGAAATGAAACTATAACCTTTCTACTGTTATCTCTTTCTTATCAAAAGCCATTCAATAACCAAATTATCGCATGGGACAAAGCAGTCAACAAAGTCAACATACTGTGAAGAATTAAAACAACCTCGTATTAAGGTGCTATAGAGCAAGACAACATAATTTTACCACCATATTGAGGAAAAGGAAAAGGAAAAACAAGCCATGATCAGGCTATGTCGATTTCTATATTTATGTAGAAAAGTTAGAATCAAAATCTTTGAAATATGCTAGAAACACAAAGTTACGAAGAAAAACTCATCAGGTAGACTACACATAATAGAAAACTAGGTTGTAGGAGCCTGACAAGTATCAAAATGACTAAAGACCTGGTGCTCATAAATAATCAGAAAGAGAAAATTTAAGACTATCTAAAGAAAGCATACTATTAGCAGAATATCATGAACTTCTATCCACAAGGTCTTTTTCCTTGAGGGCATTTGATAAACATTAAGGGCATGTTTGGTTCATGATTGAAATAGGAATGGGAAATGGAATTGGATTGCTTTGGAATGGGAAATGGAATGACGAATCATCCAAAAATGTTTGGTTTATTATTGGAATGGAAATCGGAATGAAAATTTAAAATTTTTTAGAGAGGGTTTTGATTAAGAGAGAAAAAAGTGATGAAGGAAGAGGAGGTAGGTGTTGATGAAAGAGGATTTTGAATAGTTTACTTTGGAATGAACCAATCCGGGATTCAAAGCCGGATTAGATCATAAATGGATTTGGCCATTCCCATTCCGGAGTGGAATGGAAATCGGAATCCTATTCTTATAAAACAAACGGCAACAATCGGAATCAATGAATTCCATTCCGATTCCATAGTCTAAAATAGGTGAACCAAACATGCCCTAACTTCCTATAATCATTGATGCTTCCCAACATAGTCTAGAACTAAGAGTGCAACAGTAGAGTCTCAAGCAAAGCTTTTGATATTGCTATCTCCACTACATTGTTGAAGTTGTTACCTATGCCATTACTCATTAGCTAAACTAAGCGAGAAGCAATTCAGTAAACTGAAATACGCCAAGAAAAGCAACCTAACTGCTACTGTATCGTACCTCTCATCGCTCGGTTGGCAGAATCTGAAGGACGGTTCAGATTTTCGGTACTCGATGCATGTCCTTTAACCTGCTTTACAAACTCTGCATTCTCCCTGCTGAGCAGCTTTGTATCCTCTTCGGTGTCCTTAACAATAGCTTCATTTAAAAATGATAAAATTTGTTCATCTGCGGGTTCAGCACTAGTGCTATTGCCAGAGTGATCCCCTGTCATCTGTGAATTTCCCGCATATGTAGATTCTTCTCCATCAGGATTTCCAGAGGAAAGGCCAGCACTTTTGTCACGCAATAACTGTTCCACTGTTTCTGAGTTCTCAGAGAAGCTTGATTCAGTTAAGGTAGTGATGGATCCTGAGCTGCTTGTGTATGTGTGTTCTGGAGGAGAGATCCATTCATCATCTTGCACAGAAAATTCAGCTCCAGCTGTAATTGATTCTTGAGTGCCGCTTTCCTTCCTTTCCGCAGGTTCTTTATCCTCGTTGTTGAATAAGGTAGCACCTTGCAAAAGCTCGGACCTTGACAAAGAAAGGTCCTCCTGAGACCTCACCATTTGACTTCCTCCAAGACCTTCAAGAGCCTGAATTTAAAAATTAAAAAATTAAAAACAAATTAAAGAAGTAGAAGACAAGGAAGAAGAAAAAGAAGAGAAGTTAAAAACATTAATTGCAACTGCCCTACATGTCTAGGTAAAATTTGGCACATATTCCAGATATGTGCCGCACGTATATGCGTACATCAAAATAGACACGTCCTCATTTAATTTCTGAGAACTAGATTGGCCCAGCTATGTTACAAGATCCAGTATGGTAGTATAAACATGATCCTACTCCTTCCTCAACAGTGTAAGAAGCAATTGTATTGCTACGTCAAACTATTCCATGCTATGTCATATGGAATTTTGGGGAAACTGGGTCATTGTAATGTAAGAATCTAACAGAAGTCAATGTTTGGATCAATTTCAGGTCTCAATTTCTCTACTTACAAACTAGAAAGAAGCCATTAGATGTATGTCAAGGTCCCAAATCCATTAAGGAAAAAGACAAAAGAGATTACTTTATGAAGGTTTCTCGCATGCAGACTCGATATCTGGGCAAGCTTGTTCAACATGAAGTGCAACTCCTTTGTGTTGTGAGTGATCGATGGCACTAACGGTGCCAAAGATTGGCAAGTCTCCCTGAGCCTGTAAATATAAGACTCGTATAATGTTTTTGCATGATGAAGAGATATCTCAGCATTACTGTCTCTTTCGTCCAACTTTCCATTAGCTATAGCAGCTAAATCGGTTGACAATGAAGTTTCCAATGGAAGGAGCATCATGTTTGCCTGGAGAGAGAAAAAAAAGAAAAAGAAAAGAAAGAAACTAAGTCTAGAAATAAGAGGGGGTTTAAGGAATCTCTGATAAATCTGAAGGAGAAGTGAGCAGGATTACTTTTGGGCTTACTCAACACAATACTCCACAAACGAGATTAGAGATATTAAAAGGAAAGAGTATAAAACCTTAGAAAGATCTGTCATCAGTGCACTATGTGCTGCAGCAGCTTCCTTTCCTAAATTGTAGACATCATGCAAGCCCTCTGTTATAGCCAAAACCTGCAGAAAATTAGTTAGAAAATGTGGAACTCCAAAAGAGAATTACGTTTTCTTTAAAGAAAAAAATAAAAAAAAGACAGGTCCTATCCAGAATCAGATGCACCAAAGTTAGTGTGCACACAGGAACTAAAGAAGGATGAAACAGGAGAAAAAAGATGTGTCTTCGTAAATTGATTTCTAAAAGTTTGTCACTAAAAAAATAAACCTTCTTGAATATCAGAGACAAATTAAAACGTCAAAAGCAACCAACTTAGGAAACTAGAAAACCGAGTACCAGCTATCTGATATCTGCTAATTACTCATTGAAAACAATAATCAAAGATCATGACTTTCCAATGCGTCTTTGTTACAATAATCAGAAATTCTTGTTGCACATCTTGCAACAAAATTTTATTTTTGCTTTTGAGTTCAATGGATCCACTGTGTAAACTGAAACAATTTGCAAACTTGAACAGAAGAAAATACAGAGAAAAAGTGAAAAATCCAGCTATTCCCCTCGTCATTTTCCGAGTATTATTGTCTCCTACCATTGAGTCATTGATGAAGCTTCTTCTTTCTAATAAGGTCATAATAGAACAGGAGCTCTCCATAAAACAAAATAATCAGTTTGGATCTACAAACTAACTGTTTACCTGGAATCAACATGATTGGTAAATTAGTGGAAATATCATACCTCATCAAGCATCGTACCACATTCCAAAGTCAAAGCTGTGTGGCCTTTTGAAACACGACTGTAAGCAGACAATGCCGCAGAAGCTTGACATGCACATTCATGCATGGTTGCAAGGGTGTCATGCAGATCAACTGACAGAAAGAAAAGAAGAAGAAATATTTAATTTGAAATCCCATAATTCATATGTTTATTCCACTAAATTTAAAGGCCAAAAAACTCATGGTCAGGATCGCATCTTTTGCATATGGAACACAGACTGACCCGAAGCCGAATTTGCCTTCACAGAGGCAATATGAAGTTGATTGGTCGCAGAGAACAAGCCATTTGCAGCAGTTTCCATGTTATGTTGGGCCAGGTTCCATTCTTTTTCAGCACCTAATTTACAGGAATAGTATAAGAAGTTATCAGAAATAAAAGATAACATTCATCTTTGGAAGAAGCATATACATATATAATGACTCAGAAACGGACTGAAGTGGCTGGGGGCTGATAAGTCTGGGCTACTTGTGAACTTATAGTGTAATAGCTGGATCAGGCCCAGGTTCAGAGATACAGGCCCAAATGTTGAACTTGGGTTGCCTAGCCTGAAGCCAAAAATGATGAATACACATGTATATACATAAAAAAAGAAAGAAAGAAAATTCTACTTTTCAAATTTTCAACCATAAATGATGTTCATAATGTGCTAGTTTTTGGCACTCTTAACTCATCAAAGAGTTGGCTCTCTTTTTACCCAAAATCAACCATAAATAAAGTAAAGAGCAGAGAAACATAGCAAGTATTAGCAACTCACGTGTAAATGAATGATAAGCAGCATCTAATTGGGTCAAAGAGTTCAAGTAAGCTTGCTGCCACGCCCTGCCTTTTCTGGCAGTTCGTCCAGAGGATTTTTCACCAGGCATCCAGAAGAGACCATCTCTAGATGCCTCAAATTCCATCACAGCTGAGCATATCTTTACAATATCAGATGCCTGTTCTTGTGCCGCCCAAAGCAACTGTCGTCTTCTTAAGAGATGATCATGAAATTCAGGGGGGATTCCTGAACTACCTGTGGCCCAACCCATGGCTCTTTCAAGTTGTTCTTCGGCTGACACGGAAACCCTTTCAAAAGCTTGTAGGTGCTCCACTGATTTTGATACAGATGACATTGAGGTCTGTATTTTCTCCAGTAATTTTGTCCTGCTAAGGTTTAAAAGAAAGGTGAAGAATTTATTTTCACCAAACATATTTTGTGACAAGACTTTGTTTGTTAAGGAATAAGGCAGTGGAAGATCATTTAGCCATTCCAACTGAACAATTTCCAAGATTGTCTTGCCTAAAGCCTCAATAAGCTCATTCCTCTGCTTTTTCATAAGAGAAACTGCAGCCCTAGCAGCCCTAACAGTCTCGTGGGCATTACAGTACTCCTCAAGCATAAGTCGTACTTTTCTCGCTGCAGCAACATCTCTTTCCAATTGATCAGAAGCCAATTCTCTTCTTTTTTCTACCACACGCTGTAAATAATCATTTTCCTTGTCTAACTGAGATATAAGAGCAGGAGCTACTCTCTCTTTAAAATAACATCTGATTTGCTCTCGTAAATGTCTCACGAGCTTCTTTCTAAGAGAATTGTAAAGCTGGTCAAAACTGAAATTATGATCAACTGAAGAGGAAATCTCATGCATGCATAGATCAAGAACCGAATCCACCACAATAACTTTCCAAATGAAGAAAGAACGATGCTTCAATAAGCTGGCTAACGCCCACAACAACTCTGACGGGGAAGATCCTGATGACACCAGGTCAGATAGGTTGAAACTGGCCTCATTCAAGCTTTGACGAAGAGAACTATAGGATGATAGCAAGAGATCAATTGGCTCCATATCCATAAAGGGCTTTGTTAAGGTAGCAAGAAGAGCCTTGCTTCTTGTCATATAAGAATCTCCCTCCTGTTTGATGCTTATTAAAGATGCAAAGTACTGTTCAGAAGAAGCTAGTGAATTCATCACCGAGGTTTCAATTTTGGAAAGAGATGATGCACGCACATCCCTCTTGCTCCAACTCTGATGGAGTTGGTCTAATTGTGCTCTGCATGCTTCTTCTTGTGATGCAAGCTCTTCAGCTTCTTCCCAAGAGAGATGGTCTCGGCCCTGTACAGCAGCTTCTTCGAGAGCTATTTGCTGCTCCGTGATGGCTCCAACCTTCACAAAGTAGCTTTTTTCTAGTTCAACCAACGAAGCTCTCTCAAGCTCTACCTGAACTATTTTCTCTAGTGCTGTATCAATGGAACCACGGATCTGAGAAAGTGAACCGAAAGCTTCCATTACTTCCGAATTATGTGAGATAACTGATCTAATTATTTCTGGGAGAACGACTTCAGTCATTTGCTCAATCAAGTGGGTACCTGACTGCAAGAGGGCTTGGAAAGTAGTAATCCAGTTTCCTGACACAAACTTGTTATCAGCAATTGTGCTTGGTAAGCATTTGCCCGTCGCTTCCTCAACTTCCCGAGCAAACCTCATGATTAGTACGCACCTTTCAATCTGTTCATCAAATTCATGAATACTGGTCGCAAGATCAGGCTGATGACCACCAATCCCAGTTCCTACAGATTTATTTGATATGGCAATCACTTTAGCTACAACATGCCTATAGAGTTCACTCATAGCCATCCCTAAAATGAATAATATGTTCTCTCTTTTCTCTTCAGTATCATCTCCATTTTTTGAGTGACCTGAAGGCTGCATGTATTTCATAAAAGAAGAGAGTAAAAGTTCTTTTGATTGTGCTTCATTATCTGATCCAATTGAATTCACCAGTTGCGAACAATTGCCATCAAGTTTTTTTATTTCTTCTATGTAACTTTCCATTTTATAAAAAAGATCTTGATGTCTTTGTTGAACCAAATCAAGTCCTTCCCCTTGCGCCTTTGCAACAAGGTCCACAGCGCGCCTTTTGGCAATGGCAAGCACATCCGCTGAAAGATTATTGACAGATAGCTGTAAAACTTGCGCCCAACCACTTACTGGAGTGGTCGCCATGTAATTTATGGGAAGAACTCTTTGCAACGTCAAGGCATATTCATGAAGTGCCTCGATACCAGAACAAAGCCCATTCTCCAACTCTGTCATAAGATGAAAGATTTCCTTATCCATATCATAGCACTGCACTTGTGTTGGCTCCGGCACAATTGTTAAAGGGACTCCTGATACTAAAACAGCAGAAGTAAGAGACAAGGCTTCTTCTGAGCTACTCAGTTGTTTTTGTGCACCTGGAAGTGCGCCATCACGTAAAGCATCAAGGACCCTAGCATGCTGGTCCACCCACAGAGCTAATTCTTGGACTTCCTCAGCCGCCACAGCTTTTGCCTGTGCCAAGCCATGAGTATGGAGTTCACATGATGCCCGGCATTTTTCCGCAAGTGAAGTAGCTTCAGCTACAATAGATTTCGCTGATGTCTCAAGCTGCATAAGGCTTGATCTCTCTTTGTCAGCATGATAAAAGATCGCAGATATGATCTCGTACTGATTTAGCACATCTAAGAATCCCTGGCACGCAGTTATCATTAGAATAGAATTAGCTAACTGAAAATCGTTCTCTTTCATTTAATATTCAAGAAGTATGATTTCTGAAACAGAAGAAAAGTTTTCAACATACCTTCAAGGCAGATTCTGCAGCTGGTAGGGTAGACAATAAGAGATCATGATGCTCCTGTTAAAGAAGTAACTCATCACGAAGTTGTTTTTTGTCCCAATCAAATAGATCAGAAGATGAAAAAAACATACTAAAAAAGAGTACTTCTTCACTAAGTATTTAGTTGCTAAGCCTTGCAAAGTTTAGCCACACTTATTTAATTACTAAATAGAGTACTTCATCACTTAGAATTTAGTTGTTAAGCCTTGCAACATTATCCTTGTATAATTACTAACCATATAATTCTGATACTACCACGACAGTAGAAAGAGTACGTATTCAAGGGTAAGTTTGTTTCTGAACAACTAAATAAAGACAACGCAAACAAAGGAGAAAGGTAATCTTTTATCGATATACAAAGTTACAAACATTAATTAATCGTTCGTCACATTATTTTCACATTCATTCTTGTTGTAGTATGGTTCTATAAAATGAGATGGCTAACGTATTTTTATCTGCATATGACATGTCATCTTGTAACTTTGCATGGGTCAAGAGGCATCATGTTGTACTGTTTTCATAACTTCCTACTTATCAGATATTTCACAAATTCAATGAGAAAATACAGCACAACAAATATTTATATGATAAGCTGAACTCATGATGGGAAGCAACTACCTGTAAAGGAACTCGGATTTCCTGAACTCTGGAGGAGAACAAGCTCAAGCTAACAGCCAACTCCATCCCTTTCTTTTCTTCACCAGCTATTGCAGCTTCATCCTGGTTATTTCCACGTGTCCACTCAATCAGAGGGTCCCACACAAACACCTCCAACAACATCAAGATAATATCTTTGTTCTTCTTAAGAACAGTCATAACTGTCTCGCAGTTAGCCCTAAAAGTGCCTTCTATTCCTGTCAATCCTAACGCAGCTTCGATAGTTTGAGTAAGACGGAAAGGGACAATTTCAGGAATCTTTAGTTTCTTCCCTTTATCAAAACATATGTTGTAATCTATGTGGACAACTTCACCACTGAAAAAGTCCATGAGTATATTATCTAAATGTCTATCACCTAGGCCCAAAATGTGGCCCATCATGCTCATGGCTGCTACACTACCAGAGAACCTGAAACCAGAATAGACCAAGTAGAATATTAACTACACTATAGCAAGCAAAGCACTGAAAAGTCTAACTTGTAAAATAGCCAGATATCTCAAAACTAGCACATTTAAGAGCAGTTTGTAAAATCATGAAAGCTATTCTTCCATAAAAGAGAACAAACTAATAATAGTGTAGAGGATAAAATAGTTGTTGAGGTAGAGATAAGTCTAAGAAAATAATTTCTGTAGATCAAGAGATTGAAAGAAATCAGCAGGCATCTCCAATTAAGATATTCAATCTGAGTACGAAGAACTGAAGAAGTTATAAACGAAAGTACAATATGGTCAACAAGGAATAGTTAAAAATCCAGCAAAAATATTTAACTGTCTGTTTTAACTTATGGAAAGCATGATCTATGGCACTTTTATCTGTTATCTTTCTTAACTTGGTATATATGTGCTTACTCTTACTGCTGCTTTTTCAATTGCTTCTGAATAACATGACATGTAATGAGTGCACCCAATATAAGAACACTTGCCAAAAACAAGATCATATGCAAAAAAAAAAAGAGCACCTCTTTGTTTTTAAGTTAAAAGACTTGAATCCTTCACTGGCACACCACATCTCCTGCCAAAGGAGTTGTTTTGGGGTCTCTTTCATAAGCTCTAAAAGAACCTTCCTTTTGACCTCGAGAGGCCAATCCCTCCGAGAAATCACTCTTTTTATGCCTTTTTCTTTCAAGGCCGGTATTATTTTCCCATAGAACATATCACTAGGGCGTGGAACAGGTGGCAGCGGATTGTTCAGATTTATAGCTCCAATTGCAGAGAGTTGAGCCAGCTGCATTCGTTTCTGCCATGACTTGTAGACACTGTATATACTGGTTGCATTATTTACCCACTGGATCAGTCCTGCTCTGCCACTGATTGGAGTAACAGAGTAATACCGGATCGAAAGAGACCGACTATAGGCATCACCAGATGAATACAAAAAGCTATTTACTGCTTCCAGAAGCTGCATGATACGAGCATCAAGACGCAGATCCTCCCGACCTTTAAGAAGATAAGTATACTTCTGACCATCTGATCCCATCAAAACAAGCTTCTTAGGTTTTGTCTTTGTCGATAGGATAGTCATCTGGTCACAGAAGGATGATATTGTGACAATCTTTGAAACTTGCTTCTCAAGACCAGGCATTGGAATGTCAGAGGTCGCAAGCCGTGCCAACTGCGGGGCCACTTCGCTCAAAGATATGAATGATTTGCGTTGATGAGTATACAAGGATGCTGCAATGGCCTCAAATGGCCGCCAGACAAATGCTAGTGTGGTAGCAGAAGCAGGGGGAGTTTTGAGGCCCAAGATGGCTGATTTGAGCTGCTCAGTATACTCCTTATGGAACCATGTCTCGTGAGAGGTTCTTGGTTCACGAGAAGTAGAAGCCATGCGACGCTCTAATGCAACAATTATTGGAGCCATCATAGCAGAGTACTTCGCTGCATTTATCTTATTTTTTTCTGCGAGAGTGAGAGTTGGATTTGCAGCAACTCTAGCAGTTTCCTCTTTCAGCACATTTAAGCGTCTGATGACATCTGCATTACAAAAGTGATTTGTTACCATTTATCGAGTTTAATGCTAGAATAGGTATTAATTGCCACTCAAGCCAAAGAAGAACATTCTGACCAGAACAACGTGTTACAGTGTAAGAAAATTGTTTTCAATACGACGCTCTCCAAACAAATCAACTATCATACAGTACAAGCAAAAAATAAATAAATAAAGGATGGGCAACAAATTTTACATGAAATTCATTTCTTTAGTGGGAGGGACCTTGTTTACCTGAATGAAGATCCTGAAGAGTGCTGAGCCACTGTTCCTCCCAAAGAACAGTTATCATCCCCAGCTCCTCAATCGCAAGCTTAACGTCTTGAATTAATTTTGGGTAAAGCTTAACCTGAATAAGAAACAGGAACAGTTCGGACAGGACTCTCGTGTAACCAAACAATCCCATAAAAACATTTCAATCCCATAAAAACATTTCAATCAAATAACAATCCCATAAAAACATTTCAATCAAATAACCGGACTCAGAAAACAATTAAAATTTGGGAAAAGAAAAGCACTTTTAACTATAGGGTACTGTAAATTAAATATTGTAATAATACATATACTGCAGATGGCTTTGTTACCAAATGATCCAATATGCGCTGAAGCTCCTCGGAGGGTTTCCCTTCATAAGCATTCAAATCAACTAGTGTAGGATACACTATTGAACAAGGGGATAGCTTGCCTAACATCATCAATATTCCTTCTAATAGTTTTCTGACTTCTTTCTCGGGGTGCGAGCCTAGGCGAGCAAAAAGTTGCGGTATGATCTCCTACATCCAATAAAAGAACGATATCTTTAGTAATAAGCAGTAGCACGTCAGTACGTCACAAATGTAAATGGGAAGAAAAATAATAACAATGTGTATCACCTGCCAGGGCAATAACGGAACCGTTGAAAGACCAAATTCGAGTGTTTCCTTTAACTCAACTCCGTAGTTCAGAATGATATGCAGGACATGCAGCACAGCCCTAAGAGTGCAGCTTCTAGTTTTTCCTTCCATAGAGTCACAAGAAGGGCTAGCCTGAAGCTTGGAGGACGAATGAGAAAGATACTGAAAGTAACCATGTGCAGCATTTCCAAACAGTAAAACCCTCCTACGCCTCAGCGACCACCAAATTCCAATAAGCTCATCAACCAAAGGCAAGACGATGTCCTTCTCTAAAGCACCATTTGTACAAAGAAGAACCAGCAGTTGAGAAGAAAGAGCTGCAGAGGGGCCTCCAACTTCATAGGATTCGAATCCAGGTGCTCCAGCGGCAGCTTCTATTAGATGAGCTGCTTGCTCAACCAAAGAGTTGACTAGGATCTCACGTTCAGGACTAATATTGGACTCAAAGCTTGTTGCGCCTACATCACCAACAGATTGTGCATGTTTATCACCATAGTAGATCTTTTTTAGTATGCTCTCCACTTTAGACAACTCGTCCTTTGTCAAGCGATAGCTTTCTGACGTAATTTCTGCTTGAAGAGTAGGAGATATAGTGGATGAAGGAGGCAAGGAGAGAAAGCTTTTGGCTTGACTAAAGCACCAGGACGCATAAGCAAGCCATGACTTGCCCATAGTGGGACAAAGAACGCAAGATGCATTTATAGCTGTACCGACTATTTCTTGAAGAGTTGCATTATATTTGAAATTAGAGACTAAGCCACCGTCGCTAGACAATGGCTTGCTTGTCGCATGTGAAATACTGTCACGTACATCTGCACTATAATCTTCACATATCTTCGAAAGGATGTTACTCGAATTCATATTTGAACTCATTTGCCCTAACCAAGTGGAGAGTTTCAAACATGCCTTAGCTTTTAAAAGAGCGCCAGCACCAGAAGCCTTTGTTGTTGCAGACAGCAAATTGGGACTGACAAATGTCCAGAGATCGGTTAGAGCCTCCTCATCTTTTCCTTCCGCATGCTTTAGTAGGATACTCTCATACTGCGTGTTCAAATCAAGCAACTCTTTGTACATCTCTTGAGAGCATGTCAAAGGATGGTTCATAAGGTAATGGATCATACGGTTAGCCAACATGAAATTGCTCTGTTTCCGAGCTAAAGTAAGGATCCTTCGGCAGAGAAACAGGGTTTCTAAAGAAGACGGATTTACAGTACGATAAACTCTAAAAACCTTCATCCACAAACTACAATCTTGTTGAATTCTATTAATTGGCAAGTGCAATAGTTGATAACATAAAGAATTCGAGAACAACGCAGATTGATTAGCTTCCTGCTGGTCATAACATCTGGTACCCTCTTCAAAAGCAAAGATACAATGAAGCTGGACAGCATAAGCAGCCGCATCAATCAAACCATCAAGAGGGGCGACAGATAATGCTTCATCCAGAATCAACTTCGCCTTGTCTAGCTCCTCAATGCTCCCTTCACCTTGGAGCATTGATCGTAGAAGCATTTGCTCACTCCTCTCTAGTGCTACCTTCGGATCAAGAGTTAATTCAGAGCTGCTTTTAGGCGTCAAATCAAGATAACCCCAAGCCGCATGAAAATCACCATAGTCAAAGCGTGCTAAGGCATGAATAGCATTAAGTTCAGTACCTGCCGCAGTTAGAGCACCAGAATAAGCTTTCCCAGCATGTGTAGCACGAAGTTTCTGCAATTCTGCGAGCCAGCTTTCTAAGCAGTTCCAATCTGAGAGTGACGTGTAGCACTCTATAACACGCGCTATGATGAATTGGATGCCATCTGATCCCATGGAAACAAGTGCTTCCTCAGATTGCAGTAGATGAGAATAGTGTGCAGCTGCCTTTTCATACTGGCCCCTCGCTTGATAGACAAGCCCTGTAATCCATGAAAAATTCGCAAGGCTGCCGGCTACAACTGGGCTGAATAGGCCGTCTTCCGCAATGATTGAAGAGAACGTAATTGTGGCCCACTTCTGGAGCCCAACTAAAGCATCCGACTCGTGACATCTACACAAGGCCAGGGAGGCATGTCGCAAGACCTTCAAGACATCTTCTAAGGTGACTCTTTTATCCTTGGAAGATGATCCCAACTGATTTTTAAGATCCAGAAGTCTTAATACGCAATAATGAAGGATAGCATCATCACACTTCAAAGCCAACCCAGCATTGAGCATCGGTTCAGACATTCTAGAAAACCACTCCTCGCAAACCTTTTTGTTAGCTCGAAAGAACAAGGAGCTCTGCTTGGCCGGACTTGGTAAAACAAAGGAACCTTCATAGGCATTATAGACATTTTTCTTCAAGGCCTCAACAAATTCCAGCAGCAGACGCATCGGAAGCAAGTGCATGTCAGATGACCACATGTACATGCTGTCACCCTGCTTGACATCCAGGGTTAGCACATTTGGTATGTCAATTAACATGCGCTCCAAAGCAGCAAAAGTCTGGGTGGGACCGCCAAGATTAGTTCGAAGCCGAAGATTAATGCAATATCTAGCAGCTTCATGTATGCACCACCAGACTGCAGCTAGATTGTTCACCGGGCATATTTTGTCTAGCACTTCGTCCTCCAATTTCACGTCCGTTGGTAGATTGTTTGTGCCAACATCACCAACTAATTCATGTTGACTAGAAAATGGATCTCTTTTGCTATGGGAGCTAAAGACTAGTCGTTGTACCCAAGAAGATAAAGGCACCTTCCATCTATGAGAAATGTAACTCAAAATGGAAACAAGTTGATGAGAGTGTAGTTCTCTTTGAAGTTTCTCTACAGCGAGCACATGCCGCCAATCCATGTAGCACTTGTTTGCTGTCTTACTAGTTACAAGCTTGGAAATATTAACTCCATACTCAAGCAAACCACAAGAATAGACTGTAACAGGCAAAATGACAGACATCACCCTAACAAATGCATCTCTTACAGACTTATCTGGATCGCCAATTTTGTCAAGCGCCACTTGTGAGATGGAGGAGTAGCTTCCAGGATTAATAAGCTTAGCCTGGAAAAGAACTTCCAAAGAAGATGCAACATGAGATCTTACTTTAGACTCCCTGTCGTACGCTGAATCCAATACTGAATTGAGTATATCACTGTCAACAATGCAATCTCCATGAGTATCACGAAAATTAGTTGATACATCTGGACTCTTCTCCATCCTTAACACCACTGAGCTAAAAGTTCGGATCCAGTCAAGAGCTTCTAGTTTCACTGTCAGCGGCGAAGAAACTTTAAGCGCCCTTACAATGAATACACCATACTTTGTTGTATACTTTACTATGATATTATACATAAGATTCTTACTTTCATGGCTATCTCGACTTTGACCATCTACAGCTGTGCGAACTCTCTCACTAGAAGTTTTGGAAAGTGCACACTGGCTTAATAGTTCAACCTCGCTCAGTTTGTGTAATGTCCTGAAAATATGGAATTGCAGCTCCGGGAAATCATGAAAAGGAGCCTCAAATGGGTTGAGCTTCTCTAGGATAGCGGATGCCACTCTAGTAGCTCTCTCATATCTGAGAGTATCGAGAACATTCTTTTCTAGCAAATTTTTAGCAGCGTCGAAGGAAACAGGAGCTAGAAGCACCTGTAAATCAAATCTCGTCAAGGAAAGCAACTCACTTTCGGAGTACACAGTACCAGGACCTACATCTGACTTTAGCTGATCATCATCTCTAGTGACATCTAATGAAAGGGCACCTCGGCCACTGCAAAATAAATGAAGTTTTCCGAGCATAGCTTTTAACGACTCCAATTCTTTGAACAAAGACGCGATCGCTTGAGCGACCACATCCTCGGAGCCATGCTTTAGAAAGAAAAGGTAGGTGGCAGCTGAGTTAGCAACAACAAGGTGATTTGGATGTAAGCGCAGCTGAGACAGAGGGGAATGGAATTGCAGTAAGGTTCGGACGGAGGAAGGGAGGAGTCCCATATTCTGTAGAGACAGCAGCTGCAGATTGGTTTTGAGCGCTGCTTGCACCTGAATCGACGATGTAGATCCTCTCAAGCTCTGGAACAGCGTATCAGAGGCCAGCTCATAGAACTCGGCAAACTTCTCCCCCAGTATCTCCGCCAAAAGAAGCAAGCATCTTTGCGAATCTGCTGCCCATTTCAACCACCCAAACTTAGCGCCAAACATCGAAATGCACCCCAGGAGCCGAGGAGCCATATCCAAAAGCGGGACTGCCATCCGTTCGATCATGTTCATTTCGAGCGCGGCAGAGGCCGTGACCTGCAGAACCGTGAAGAAGCAAGAGAACAGAGCAAGCGACCGGTCCAAGCTCCTGCCGGCCTCCAGACCGGCGTCGTGAATCAGAACATCCATATCCCCCAAGAACTTGGCAAGCAGCCCGACAGAGAATTGCAAATTGCCGAACCAGTGCTGGCGGAACTGCGTGAAGCTATCCATTATCACACGCCGATCAGATTCGGACAGGTTGGGAACGAAGGCCCACCCGAGGAGCAAGTCGACGGTGTCGACAAAGTGCGGCCGGAAGCAGCTCCCAAACTTTACGGCCATCAAAGTGAGCAGGCCGAGAAGGCGGCGGAGCAAGCTGAGGGAGGTTCTGTCGTCTTCGAGAAGCTCCTGGCAAGCTTTGAGGGCGGGCGGGACGAGGCGCTCGGCGGGGCCAGCGTCTGCGACGTCCAGAAGCACCGTAAGGCCTTCCAAGGCCGACTCGACGGAGGAGGCGTCCGCATTCGCATCCCTGAGAAGGGGGAGAGCCCAGGACAGGAACCGGTCCGGCAGGCCCCCGGGCGGCGAGTGCGGGGCGGAGTTCAGCAGGACGGCGCACAGGGATCCGTAGGCGATGGCGGCGGCGCGCCGCACGGCAGACGACCTGAACAAAGTGGAAAGGTTTGCTTCGCTTTGCTTTGAATAAAATTATTCACAAAAAAATATAATAATAATAATAATTATTATTATTATTATTATTAATTAAAGGAGGAGGAGATGGGGTTGTTACTTGTCGGAGAGGAGCTGGGAGAGGGCCTGCGAGAGGAAAGGGGCGGAGTGGGGGAGGAGGAAGGAGTTGGGAGGGTAGATGATGGCGCGGTGGAGGGAGTCGAGGGCGGCCGCTCGTTCCGCATCGTCGTCTCTGCCGCCGCCGCCGAACTTGTTCTTCCTCTCTGCCGGCGATGCTTCGGCGGAGGAGGCCGAGGAGGAGGACGGGTTGGCGGCGGTGGCGGTGGTGGTGGTGGTGGTTGTGTTGGGCTTCTGCGAGGGGAGAGCGGCGGAGACGAGCGCGGCTAGCTGCTGATGGAGGTGGTGGGGGTGAGAGTGGGGGTGCCGTCCGCCTTGCATTCTCTCATGGCCTTGCGCTCGCCGTCGCCTTGCCGGCTACTGCTCGTGCTGTTGTGCCTGATTCTAGCCTCCTTTCCGAGGAGACGCAGGCACACACTCTTTTCGTCTTCCAAAATACTAAGCCTTCATTTAAATTTAAAGTTTATCATTATATTATTATTATGTTTTAGAACACAAAAATTGGCAATAAATATTATTTATCTGCTATTTCAGATTGGCTCCTAAAATATTATTTTCATTTTTATATTTTATTGAAAATAATGGGGAAGTTAAATTTAATATAGTCGGATGTTCAACATAAGATTTACATAGTATGTCTATTGCATGAAAGACTTAATATTTACTTGTAAAAATATTGTCGCAAAATAATCTTACCATCCGCTTATATTCATGGATACAATGCTTTATATTATTTTGTACTGACAAAAAATATAACAAAAAAAATACAAATTAATAAAATAATTTAGAATAAAGGTGGTTTTATAATTGGCTTTTATATCATGTTACGAAAAACAATACACAAATAATTTTAATAATAATACCAATTATTTTAATAAAATTTCGGATCAAAATTCCACACACAACTTAAATTTTAAACCTTGTTGAGATTGATGTAATACATGATTAAAATTGATGCAATGGTTAGAGTGTATGGGAGCTCGCAACTTTGTAATTTAGCCTTAAAAATAAGATGAAGCAATTTAATTATAGGGTGTGTTTGGTTCGAAGTCGGAGTCGGAATCGGAATCAGAATCAAAATAAGCTGGAATCGGAATCGAAATGACTCATTATCTAATTCTGTTTGGTTCATCACCTAAATCGGATCAGAATAAATCATTCCCATTGTCGGTGTTTGGTTCAGATGGTATAAAAACATAATCAAATTAATATACTAACATTATCTTTATAATATATTAATTTAAATTCAAATTAAATATTAAATATTAAAAATTTACATCAAAATTTTGAAATAATGTCTGAATTTTAAATCATTTTGTTTTAAAAGATTAAACTTTGAAGTTGAGTGAATAATTCAAAATATCAAACTAAATTTTAATTTTAATTTAAATTTTAATTCATAAATTTAATTTAAGTTTGAAATAAAATTGAATGAACTTTATATAAATTAAAATTTAATTTAAATTCAAATTCATAAGTTAGATTCGAAATACTTGATTAAATTTTAATTTTTAATTTAAGTTCAAATTAAAATTGAAAATTATATATTTAATTTTTAAATTTTAACTCATATTTTAATTAAAAAAGTTGAAAAAATAAATTTAATCTAAATAAATATCCATTCCGTCCGGATTCAATTTCCAATCCCGCCTTCTATGCCAGATTGAAAAGAGGGGCGATTGACCGATTCCCATTCCACTTGGGGATCGAAATCGGTGGGACTCCCACGTATCAAACATTCACAAACGGATTCACTTATTTTCATTCCGATTTCATGGTAAAAAAGAAGGGATCCAAACACGCCCATAGTCTCACCATAGCCTACATTGAAAGAAAATAAATTCATTTTATGCTACATGTACTTGCTCTAAATCTCATACTCACTGGGCTAAGAATTTAGACACCCAATGTTAATAAAAAAAAAAATTATAAATTAGCAAGACTAGCATGAAAATTTTAGCTTCGGATGACTAAAATTGCCCCAAATATAGGCAATTGCCCCAAATATAAAATTGAGAGTCGAGTACAAAATATCAAACTCTTAATCAACTTATACAGGGTAATTGTAATTTAACTTACAGATAAAAGGAAAATAGAGGTGGTTGATGACTTTTAATGAAAGCATAGTCGAGTTTGTTACCCGAACCGAAAGGGGCGGCCCCATCTATCTGGTAGTTGGGGTGGTAGCGTCGCCTCTCTCGAACCTGAGCCGACGTCTTTTCGAGCTCGGATCGAACGAGTTTGCCTCTGCCGCTCCAGGATCAGGATCGGGATCGGGATCGGGGGCGGGGCGGGGCCGGGGGGGAAGACGGAGAGGAGAAAAAGGCGGCGGCGGCGGCGGCGGCTGCTGGAAACCCTAGCAATCTCCGTCGAGAAGGGATCTGATCGATCAGTGCTACTGACTGACTGACTGACTGACTGACTAATCAATGGAGGAGGGAGGGGAGGAGATTCAGCAGAAGCGGCGCCCTTCAGAAGAAGAAGAACAAGAAGAAGGCCCCAAGTCCCAGCCCCAGCAGCCCCAGCAGCCCCAGCAGCAGCAAGGCGGCGGCGGATGGCGAGGTTGGGGCATCTCTTCTCTGTCCGTCTTCTCCGACCTCCAGAAGGCCGCCGAAGAGATCTCTCGAAATGTATTTCCGTCTCTCCTTTCTCCTTCCCCCTCCCGTCTCCCCCCTCCCACCTTCTTCAATGCTCGATCTCATCTTCGTCCTCGATCAGGCGGTTGAGGTTGCCAAGAATGCGGCGAAAGGCATCACGGAGATGCAGCAGCCTTCTTCTCCCGCCGCCACTGCCGACCCTTCGGAATCTGCCGCCGAGCACGATGCTTCCGACCTCGGCGGGGAGGAGAGCGAGAGCGAGAGCGATGGCGATCGGCTCCGGCGCTCCGCCCTCGACAGACTCGAGAAAGCCGGCGAGGATTCTCTCCTTGGCCAGGCAAGTCCATTGCTGTCGTCTGATTCTCTTAATTTAATTGCTGATTGGTGAGATAACAGTAGATAGCATCTTTTGTTCAAGAACTATTTGCTCGACTCCGTATGCTTTTATGTTCTCCAGGGTCTTAAAGCCTTTGACAGTTCTGTGGAGAGCTTCACATCGGGCACATGGACTGCGTTAGGTAGCGCTTGGAAGGGGGGTTCCAACCTTGTCCACATGTATGCCGCCTATTTCTTCCCTCTGCATCATCATCATTCGTGAAAAATATTAGTAATGATATGCATTCCCATGTACCAGTGCAATTCGACTCTTATTCGAGCAAGTTAACGCAGCTCGGCCTAATTCTTTCGGAGATTAGTCTAATTTCAAATTCTTACTCTAATTTTATGGTAACTGAACTTAATTTTGAGTTCTGAAACGGCTAGTACAAATCTTCTTGGATTTCTTTGATGTTTAATAGGCAGTTTTGTTGGTTTTTCGTTTCTCACCGGAAACCGTTTCTCTAACAAATGTCAAAGCTATGGAATTCGGATCAACCATGCTTTACCTCTTGTTACCTGTTTGAAAATAACTTCCAATGTGAATTTTTCTATCGGTGCAAGGAGAATCGTTCTGTAATATTGAGCACACTTCAGAGTGATATCATTCCATTTTCGAGTATCAGCCGCCACATCTTTCTTTGGTGGGAATCGATTTGTCTCGTTATTATGTTTAGCTTATTCACATCATGATTTCTGTGCCTCTCAGGCTGGAAAGTTCAGCTGCAAACCTTGCAGATACCATTCAGCAAGGTAGTCTGCCGGCTAAAGCCTCGTCTCTTGCACCATCTATTATAGAGGTATGTTTATGTGTAGAAACCTTTGAACCTGTTCCATCTTGCGAGGCTAATGCTTTGTGCGTTATATTGAATAATGCAGACGGGAAAGTCGTTTACAGCAAAGGGTATGGAAGTGCTCGAGCGCGTTGGGAAAGAGACCATGGAACTGCTTATTGAAGAGACTGGTCTCGAAGTGGAGCAGAGCCATGATGAGGTCGATCAGCAAGCTGAAGAGGAACAGTTTGAGGAAGTAACATTTGATAGATGCTTCTATATCTATGGAGGTCCTGATCAGCTAGAGGTACTGCTCTTTCTTCTACAATAATGCAGGGCTTACCATCTTTCACTGAAACCAATCTTCTTGTTTTCTTGGTTTTTTTCCTTTTTCCTTCTTTTCCTGTGACCGTTTGGGTGCCAGGAACTTGAAGCATTGTCAAGCCACTACGCGTTGTTATTCAACAGGAGGAAGGCAAAACTATTATCTGAGCAAAAATCATTCTACGACGGAAAACTTAAGGAGATCCAGCAGATCTTCAATCTAGGTACCGAATACGAGGAAAGCGGACAAGATTCGGATAAAGGAAAAGGCATTGAAACAGCAGATATTGACGGGGATGTGGAAATGAAAAAATTGCGTGACTCAAGTGTCAGCAAGGCTGCTAATATGGCTGCAGGGTAAGTGGTGTCAACTACAAGGCTTGATGAATATGGAATGGATAAAAGATGAAATATTTATGCTATGATATCTGGTCGCACCGACGATGATATCTTGTTCTAATATTGTCCATTGCATGTCTTTAGTTTTGTTGAGTTTATTTTGTAATGAATTATGGTTTGGCTATTAGGGTCTAGTCCATTTGTGGGCCTGTTTACATCAAGGATTTGAATATGAAAACAAAATTAATTTGAATAATCAATATTAGATTTTAGATTCATTATAGTAGATCCAAGAAAGCTAGTCAGTGTATCTGAATAATTGATTGTGTGGGTCACATCTAATCTCTTACCTGTTGTTTGGACCATTTGTTGAAACCTGCAAGCAAACCAATCCTAGTTGCTTAGCTTTAGATTTAGGTAACAAATTGATTTATGGAAAGAAGGCATATCACTTATGAAGTTTTGGATTGAAACCTTTGGATGGAATAATATGGTTGGATCATTAGATCTCACTGCTAGTCGGATTAACCTACTGGTTAAAATGATTAAGTAAATAAGTTTGTTTTGACGTGAAAAGTGAAAGAGAGGAAAATTGTCAAAGATACCTTCTGTTCTTATTTTGATGAGTCTCACTAGATTTTGACTAGAACGGAAGTTCAAATGTGATTAGGAGCTTCAAAAGTTAAGTGCTAACTTTTACATTTCTAGGTGGTCTCATTAAATTCTAATTATTTTTGCAGGTTCACATCTGCCCTAGGAGGTCTTGCTGCAAACGAAATCATGCAACGAACTACTGATAGACTAGAAACTCTTCATTCAGAGGGTGTTCATGTATGCATGAATATGATCAGCAGTTTATTTACACTCACATGAATAATGTTGCTGATGAAATTGCATTTATCGTGCAGAGACTGTCAGAGCTTTGTTGCTTTGCAGTATCGCAGCTCCTGACGCTTGGAAAGTCGGTTATCTCTAGTGCAAACAAAGCGAAGAGTGAGGAATCAGATGGAGATAATGAAAAGATTGACTGGCCTGAAGATTCTGTTCTAAAAGCTAAGATTATCAGATTCAAGGCCCAGTCCATGTCTGGGGATGTGGAAAGAGTTTCTAGCAGTTTCATGACAGGTGCTTTATCATTTTATAGATATTTTTAATCCTCGGCCTCTTTTTTTTCTTTTTATCTTGTTTTGTTACACAATTGGCTGTTTTGTTTCGAGTCGACAGGCAATAGTTGCACAATATACAGCACATTAAGCTGATTTGGTATTTCCCTCTCCCATCTTTGGTAATATGAAGGGATATTACTAAAGTAGAAAGCTATGCTGGTAACGAAATCCGGTTAGTAGGTAATGAATAAATCAAAATTAGGTTATCATTGAGAAAGAACCTGTCGGAAAAAGTCGGGGACATAATGTAAAATTAACATTTTAGTATTTAATGGATGTTTAAGTTTGAAAATGATCATAACATACACTCACCAAGCAGACAATATATTCTAAAAACACCAGGAGCAGCCATACACCCCCGGGCCTTTTTTTTTTTTGTTGATCAAGATGGACAAAGGGAATATTTTCACTGTTGAATGAAAAGGATTTTTCCCAGTAGGGAGATTTATTTTTCTGGAAAATTAAACAGAGAATGATGGTAATAGATATGCAAGATTGCTCGTCAGTAAGGTTGGTTTCTTGTTGGGGCCCCCTTCTATCAATAGTTGCAATGTTACTATTGCATTTCATGGTGCATGAAATGTAACCTTGAAAACATTTGAATAGCTTTAGATTGCATTTTAGCATTCAGTGAAATCAAGCACTTACAATTGGAGCATCTATATTTTGAGTTATTAGAGGACTTCTTACTTCGTTTAATGTTAATTTCATGTAGATGTATCTGCAATCTTATGTATCGCGGTTTTGTTCATGTAATTTCTTGGTTCGTATTACATAAACGATGCGGTGTGTAAAGTAATGCTATGCATGAGTGGAGAAAATGAAAAACAAGGATTGTAATGTTTGAAACTTGTGACGGAGGTTACCAACGGTTAGAATTAATCTTCTGTTCACTTTTAATTTTCAGGGATCTCGGACATAATAGAAGCTTATCTAGCAGCCATACAAAGTGCCTCCTCTGATAAACAGGATGGCCTTCCGCAGCAGAAGTCGATACAAGAAAAAGCTAATGCAATATCCTATCATCTCCGTGCTGATCAAACAAGTGCACTAGGCAAGATACAAGATGCGCTCCAGTACCTAGCGTATGTGGTTCTCTCTACGTCGATGCCAAGTGTATGATATTAACCCCCTGATTATAGTTATCTGCTCGAGTCATTCCATTTGCGTGCCAATAGTGTCTGTACATGAGCTAGCAATATTTCCTGCTTTGACATTTAGAGTTAGTGCGACCTTATTAGGTGATATTGAGATTACTCAGATTACACTTGTTTGTTATGGCTTGCCCTTTTCTGTTCTTTTCTTTTTTCTGTCTTTCTGAAATGCCCGGGCAGTATGAGCTGGCATTTTGCGCCCCCCCCCCCTACAAAATATCTCCTGATTTTGTTTCTCTTGTAATTTTTTTTGGATTCTTATGTTTTACAACCATACTTGGTGTAAGTTACATCATTTGTGTCTGATCAAATTATGGAATTTCTCCAAACGTCATTTTATTGCAGTCTAGCGTTCTGTGAATGCAGGGGGCCGCACGACCGTTGCGGTCAAAACACCCACAAATGCTTGAGACTATGCTTGTCATAAGAATTGGGAAGAGAAAAACAATTACAAAATGATCAAGTAGCCACCAAACAGAACACACTCTTATCGGTAGCAAAAATGATCTTGCCCTGTTGGTCCTTGCGGTATAATGGGGACAGCAGAAATGCAAAAAAAAGGGGTTTGGGGGCATGATTGCGTTAAATGAGCAACCAAACAGTGTAAATAATAAAATATCAAAAAGCTCCTGACCAAGACATCCGTGGAGAAACATGAAGCAGTGAATGATAATCAGCAGCAAACCAAATAGTTCTTCCAGAGATCCAACGTACAAACATGGTCATTTCAAAAGCTAAACACAGCCAAAGTTAAAAGCATTCATCTCTACAGCACCTGGACTCCAAATCCAGCATAGCAGCATATAGCAACTGAAACAACTGGAGAAATAACTATACACAAACCAAAGCAGTCGAGGAAAATATAAAAGCTTAAAACACATATTAAAAACCCATATACGGCTACTCAAAAATAGATATCATACAGCAGGTCTCTCGCCTGGTAGGTAAGATGGCGAGCTGCCATCAACCTGGCTCTTCTTCCTATGGAAAATCCCGCTGAGGTTAGGCAGAAGTGCCTTCTTCAAGGCTGCCTTACCGGTGGTCTTCTGGTGTCCTTCGCTCTTATCACTTGGATTAGCCCTCACTGGTCTAGGTGGAGATGCCACCTCTGCAGGTACTGGCTGTGCCGACTCGAGTATATGCGCAGCAGTTACTGCGGTCCTTTTCTGCTCCCTTTCCCGCTGTCTCCGCAATTCTAGCTCCACAGCCCTCTTTGCTGCCTCAGCCATCTCTGCCCTCTTCAGAGCCTCCTCTGTTGCTATCTCCATGTCCTCCATCTCCTTCCGAGCTGCCTCGAGCCTCTTAATCGCTTCATTCTCGCTCGCTTTAACGGCTTCCACCTGGGCCATTGCAGCTGCAACCTTCATCTCAGTCAGCTTCTCAGATTCCTCCACTTTTCTGCTCAAAGATTCAAACTCCTCTTTTGAGATTGTAATCTTAGCCCCATGCTCAGAAGTTGACGCTCGAGCTACATTAGCTCTTTCTGAAAGCTCCTTGATCTGATCAAGGGCCCTGGCCTCTGCTGCTTTCGCTTCTTCCGCGTCCTGTAGAGCTACCTGCAGCTTCTTCTCTGCTTCAGCTAACGAAATCCGTGCCTCCTCCGCTTCAACTCTTAGTTCTTCAGCACTTTTCTTCATCACTTCAGCTTCCTGTAATGCGCTCTGCGATTCAGAGGATAGCTGATGAAGGGCCGATATCAAGTCATCTGATGCCGAGGTTGCTTTGGACTCTGCGGCAACAGCTGCCTCGAGCTCAGCCTTGCACTTCTGAAGCTTGACGTGAAGGTTCCCTACAATACTCTCAGTTTCGGCATCCTTCTCTTTTAGCTCATCGTGCTCTTTCTTTACAGCTTCCAGTTCTGCCTTCAGTGATTCAACCAAACTCCGGAGAGAATTCTCTTCTTCTGCCACTTTTTGCAGCACCTCTTTGGCACCATCGAGCTCCGTTGTAACAGTGGTAACAGACTCCAAATCCGAAGCCTGAACTTCTTCCATTTCCTTCTGGACAGCTGCAATCTCAGCAGTTGTTTTGGCTAGCTCTGCTTCGAGGTTCCTGTGAACATCAGGATCAAAATCTTTCATCAAGGAAGCCAATTTCTTCTCACTTTCCTCTAATGCTTGTTTATAAGATTTACGGGCTGCATCCTTCTCAGAACGGATCTTGGAATCTTCTTGCTGGGCTTGCTCTGTAGCAAACTTCACATGCATAAGAGACTCATGCACCTCCGCAATCTCTTTGGAGAGTTGAGTCACCTTCTCCTTGTTGGCTTCGGTTAACTGCTTAGCTTCGGCTTCTTGCTGGATGGCCGATAGTTTGGCTTCCAACGATAGTTCAAAATCCTTCCTGAGTTTTCTGAGCTCCTGCTTTGCTGCATCAAGATCTGTAATGGCGACTGCATATTGCTCCCTAGCATTATCTAGCTCCTGTTTCCAAGCACCATCCTTTCCGGTACTGTCTTCAGAGCCAACATCTTCGAGTTGCTTGGTTTGGCTCTTAGCGGCTTCTGTAGCTTTAATTGCCAGTTCTTTGGACTTGTTGATTGCATTAAGCTTATCGGTCAACTCCTCAACAGTTTTCTTAGCTCTCTCTAGCTCGGCAAGTGCTTGAACCCTGGTTGTCTCAGCATTCCTTAGCTGTTCCTTGTACTTATTTAGCTCCTTCTGGGCCAAGTGAAGTTCTGTCTCATTGGCTAATGCTCTCTGTCACACATAATAAAAAATAAATGCAAGTTAGACCAATACAGTGCAGCAGCATATAAGCACAACTCAAGGAACAGAAAAGTCATGCTAGAGATGGGTTCAAACTTGTTATGCTATTTATGTATAAACATGTATGCTATGTATGTAGCTTCAAAGAAGTACTGTAGAGGGTACCTCTGCTTGTTGAGGCTTCGGCTTCCTTGTAGCTGCTTTATCAGCGGAAAATAATGTCTCACCAAATAAGCTAACAGCAGCTTTCACAGACTCAAAAGGAGCCCTTGTGTCTATCTCTCCTACCTCTGCTTTGGGCGAATCAGTAGCAGTAGTTTGACTTTGACGAGCTTTTACACCCATCTTGTTTTCCCTTTTTACTTATTCTATGCCAGTCTGCAAGAGTGACCAAAAATAATGTCAGTTGAGCCAACGGAACTAAAATGTCGTATACATACCCAAATTATGCATGATATAAGTACTAATAGACTTTGTTAATATCTCACGATTACATACAAGTATGAGAATATCAAGTCATATCCAGCAGGTATCTATCGGTTTTAGCACGTTCACTGATTCTTGTATAGATAATTGTAAAGACAGCACAAATTGTAAAATAAAACAATCACGTCAAACAGGCAAGAGTACAATATTACATGGGACATAGCTTTGGCAAACCATGTTTAGAATCACTATATTTTTTAAGCAAAACCTGTAGAACTAAGTTCCTCGCAATCAACAATAGTCAATACAATAATTCTCATGATAGATTGACTAGATTCTTTTTCTTTGCTTTTTTTTTTTCTTTTGTGTTTTTGAGGGGATAGACTACATTCATCCATCTTGATTAATGAAGGAATCAACAATTTTCACTTTTCTCCACAGTGATAATCTGTGGCACCTTTGATTTTCCAAGTAAACGAGTCGCACTACTATTGGTCCTAAAATGGTAAGCAAGCAACCATAATTCATCTCCATACAGCTTCAGAAATCCAATGGTCGAGGTGTTTAAGTCACTGTCCGATTGGGTTGAAATAATCAAGTATATATAATCAGTCAGCAATCCTGATTAAAATGTCTACACTATCTACCTGTCCCTCGTACCAAATATCTAGCTAAACTTGACTCCTGCTGTTCAACCCAGCAAACCACATGCAAATAGTTGAATAATACTTCTACATCCGCATTCAATAGGTTGCAATCTCAGAGAACAAACGTAACACAAGATTCTTGCACATCATTAGCAAATTAAGCAGGATTAAAGAATGAAGACTTTGATCCTTCCACCACCATCTCTGCGATTTCTTTTTAACTGTCAACTTACTTGACAGACACTCAGTAAGACTATTAACTATTGAGTTCAGCTAGAGTAACACTAAACTTCCTGTGTTTTACTTTCTCAAACAATGACTTAATGAAGCACAACAAAGTTATCTGCATCCCTACAGGAGGTTCCACTGATGAACATGATGCTAAGGAAGATGATCCAAATGAATGATGTGACCAAATGAATGGCTATGAATGACCATGTGAAAAATTGCAGTTAAACGCACGAGTCAGCAATGGCTACTTTTATACAAAAAAAAACCCGGACCTTTTTTGTTGGAAAAGGAAAACCTGGATCTTTTGGATCCTTCTGAACAGATAAAAAACCTTACAAAGTACATAAATATTTAAACAAAAGCAAAGATACAAATTACAAAATCATACTGGGAGGATCATACTCAAATCAAAGAAAAGATATTTTGATGAACTTCCCAATGGGAACTATTAAAATAATAGCATTGATTGACTAAGAAACCAGATTGAGAAGATGGAAAGCCCACAAAGATGAACCGGATGAGCAAATACAGCCAACGAAAAAATCCTTGTACCTAATGAAAATCATGCCTTCAAAATCAGAGTTTAACAAGTCCAGGAGTTTGCTTCTTAAACAGGATGAGTCATACATAAATGATAGGTCATTAGTTTCAAAAAACAACACAACTAGTGAAGCCACTAGCTTGCTTGACATTACGTTGGAGGCAAAAGGAAAATGTTATTGGCCTTAGTTAGTCATCCTATGTTTTTCTTGACACATTTATTATGTTTTCTGAGTCCCAAAATTGAGATGAAAGTCTATCGAACTCAACTTCAAATAGCCAAGATAACATTTAGGACTGATCAAGAATTTAAGTACCATGGTATGGGGCCGTGCTGGAAACTTGCCCACACGATGTGACACGGTACGTGGGCAATGCCAGTTACAAAAAATACATGTGTGCCGACACATAATGGCATGAAATATTTATTTTCTTTAGCAATAAATATTCTAACTGTTTTTTATATATCTTTATCAAATCTTTTGAACTTTATTGAGAAAATTACTTACTAATTTAAAGAATAGAGAGTTTTGAGCTGTGCTATCGGTACGAAGGCTGTATTATACTGATATCTTGTTAACACGATACGACACGATGGATACAGCCGAAATGCCGATCGAAACTTAAATCCTTGGGACTAATAAATATTTAAACTACATATATACGACTACAGTAGTACGAGGCAGGAACATGGAGGTGCACTATTGATTTGCTAGAATTGATTAAGCAAATTAACAATTTAACATCAACCAAGAATATCATGAAGGAATATATATATAGTGGTGGCTGGAATACTATTAATAGTATGCAAGTGGTGTCTACTATTAGGGTTTACTATTGCTATTTAGTGGTAGAATTATGAATCCAAGGGAAGGAAAGTGGATAGTAAATACTATTCATAAACTATTAATAATAGCCTAGCTCAACCCTATATATATATATATATACATATATATATATAGAGAGAGAGAGAGAGAGTGAGAGAGAGAGAGAGAGAGAGAGAGAACTAGGCTACTATACTATTAATAGCACCAAGTCATTGGTGCTATTAGGTTTTCGGCCCTTGGATGCAGGGATGCGCGATTAGGATGATAGTGGTGCCCTAAGGTTGAGTGGGTGGTTGATTGAATAATATGATCTAACGGGTGGAAATGATCAAAGGAATAGATCTAACAGCCGAAAACTTGGTAGCAACAACTTGGTGCTTTTGATAGGATAGTAGCTAGACTCCCTCTCTCTCTCTCTATAAAGAGAGAGAGAGAGAGAGAGAGAGCTGAGCTATTATGCTATCGATAGTAGAGGAATAGTGTTTACTATAGGTTTGTTAGTCCTTGGATGCCTAGGGTTTACTATTTGGTGTTGTATGGATTCAAGGCCTAAAAAATCTATAGTAAATACTATTCATCTACTATGTATAGTACAACAGCTGAACTCTCTCTCCCTCTATATATATATACACAATGGGTAAGACAATTCTTCTATAAAGTATAAACTACAGATCTCAATAAATGCTTTAGAATATCACAACGGCAATAACCTAAATAAAAAAAAAAAGTGTTTTCGCAGCCACAACAACAGTAGCACAGGTACAACTGCTTACAAAATCCAGAAATAAAAGCCCAAGAAGTTAATAGTGTAATACCTCATTGCGCCCACCTTTACACAAATATACAAGAAAAAAAAATGAATAGACTAACATGTAAATCTTTGAAATAGGCCAATTTTGATGTACATCAATAGTACTAAAGAAATCATGTCCTTCTGATCTTGTGATGCTATATAAAACTTCATAATCATAATTTTAAAAATAACCATTAGGCTAGGCTCTTGCGCCAATTCCCAAATGTCTGGCATGAAACGTGTCAACATCCCGGAGCATGCACGCTTAAAAAGCATGTAAACATAGATATATGAATACTAAATACATATATCAGAAGGAAGTTTTCAACTGTTAAATAGATGGAATTCGACATTTATAAATAGTATAAAGTCTTTTCACAACAAACTAGATAAGATGGTATGAGAGCTAATCAACTGTGCGATAGAAACTTAAACTCACTTACACAATTCACGCAACATAGAAACTAAAATTAGAAGTTTTTTTTTTACTTTGGATCAAATAAAAATAAAGTAAAATATGTGAATATAGACATTATGCTACAGTCCATTATAATCAAGACCACCAGGACCAGAGGGCGAAGGAGTAGCGGTAGGTAGAAGACTCAGGCGACAGGATGGGGGCGAAGGAGAATCCAAAGTGGGGCTGAACAAGGCGGCGGAGTAATCTGTTTGATGGGTCGGGTTGTCGGGAAACGGGTTCAGGTTGCCTTATTAGGTCATCCAACCAGATCCTCATCCGCTTTATAATTGAGTCTGGGCTTTACAATGACGGCCCACTCCAATGGCGAGCTAACTAGAGACACTACGATCCTGCTTACACAGAATCAGGGCCCAAGAGGGAGAACTGCTTGTAAATCATTTTTTATAGATTACACCCTGCCCTTGTACTTGTCCCATATTGGTCCTCAGAAAGTTATAGTATAAATAGTTAAATCCATACCTGTAATCAACAACGAGTGATAAATAAAAATCCCAATTCTCCCTTAATTCTCTTCTCCATTCTTCTCTACTCTTCTTCCTCCTCCCTCCTCACCTCTTCTTTATTTCACTCCCCTGTTCTTCTCAATCCAGATCTGAATTCACAAGCTTCCGATACCAACTGTTGGAGCCAAGGTTGGATTCCCATCATCTCCTCCACCGGCACTCCTCGATGCAAATGGGCCTCATCGGAATGAGCAGAGGATCAGGTATTAACGATCCATCATCTCCCTTGCCTTTCTACTCGCATTAGTGGTTGCTAGGGATCAGGTTCATAACAGAATTCTCAGTTTCTAGGGACGTTATGTGGTAATGTGGCATTGATCAACTCATTGGGATAGATGTTAAGATTGAATCCTCCGTATTTGGAGACTTTCTCAAAGATTTTAATACATCTGGATCTCATGAAAACAAGAAAATTACTAAAACCAATTCCAACAAATTCTCTAGAGTTCAGTCAATTTATGCACATTACAGAGAACATTCTTGGAGCATATACTAAAGAGATAAAGCACTTAGAAAAGATATCTCATCCAAAATTTTCCTAAGATTCAACAGTGCTCTACCCGCAGTCAAAGAAACTGCAATCCATCAAGATGGTTATCTACTAAAATTTTGCCAAAGCAGAACTCAAAATCGAATCGATGACAACAAAGGAAAATACTGAAGTAGGGAAAAAAAAAACATTCAGGTTAAAACCAAGAATAACCTATCCATTAGATAAAAGAAAACATCTAACTAATTCACAACATTCATGGCGTACGTCCAAAACTGTACCTGAGAAAAATGATTAAGTTGAAAAGTCCGACTCTGCGCTGCGTCCACAAAGTCAAAATACAAACACAGATCTAAAAAAGTGTTGACGCAGCACCAAATGCAGTGAAGGTCGCCAAATGGTATGAGGTTAAGATTCTAAGGATACAGGATAAGGGCCTCTAAAACTCTCATTTTTTGAAAAATCAAACCCTAGGCCAAAGGTCGAGCTGTATGTGGAAAACTAGGGCATATAAGCTACGCATCAACAGATAGCTAGGGAAAGAGAGACGACGTTGGTTAGGGTTAATCGAAGCATTAGGGCTTGCGATGGGACGGCGACTTTTTGATCAGAAAAGAAATAAAAAGAAGGAAAAGATCGTCAGAAACCGAACCGAGACATACGAAGATAAACAATCATCATAATCGAGAAAGAAGAAGCAAAAAAAGAAGAAAAGAAAAGAAAACGAGAATGGAAGGAAGAGGAAGAAGAGATCGAGGAGGAAGGGGAGAGGGAAGGGCGTCGTACCTGAGCTCGGTTTGGATTCTTGTCCTTCCTTCCTTCCCGCGGTCTAGGGCGAAGAAGGGGAGGGATGGAGACGACGGATCGGATGGGAGAGGAAAGGGGCGAATGTGACGGGGTCTAAGAATAGTAGAGGAGCAGAAGAGTTGTCGCTATTATTCGGGCTCTTGTCTTTTCTTTTGATTGCGAACCAGCAAGGCTTTAATAAGATTGCAACTTTCTCTTATTATTGCGCCAACAACAGAATTAGAATAAGAAGAAGAAAATTAGGGGAGGGAGCCGCTGAGCTGATCGTGACCGCGCCCACGTCTGCGTCTGCGTCTGCGCTCGCAGCAGCCAGCCAACCCAGCAGATTAGAACAAACAAACGCACAACACGGACCGGCCAATTAGATCCTGGTTTTATACCCGTCGGTCGTACAGCCAGCACCGACGCTGACTGTCTACACGAGGAATGAAGTCTACTGTATAAATAGCAGAATGCACTAAATTATTTTAATCAGCAAATTATCTTATATATATATATATATATAATATGATAAATATATTTTTTCTGAAAATTATGATAAAATTGATGAATCTTGAAAAAACTATTTAATTAATGGGAGATATCATATCAATAATAATATAACATTTATATTCTAGACTTTTTTCCTATGCAAGAATCGATTGCCTACGACCGGTGCATCTGTACATATGTGGCATGCACCGCAATCATCTGCCCTCAATAATTCGAGGAAGGAATTATTATTGCCCTCCATCCTCCGTGCGCAAACACTTGTTACAATGCGTAAAATTTAATGCTTGCCGGCATTTCAGAAATTAGCAATTGGAGGGTCAGTCTCATGTTTTCTTTGAGTCATGGATTTATAACCTGTTTGATGCGGCAGCGAACAAATCTCTGGCATCATAAAGAAGAAGAACTCAGTTAGCAGACAATATGACATACATGTCAACAGACTTATTACTGTCTATTCAGTACTTTCTTTATTAATTGGCCTATGGACTTTTATTAGCCAAGACAAAACGAAGACGAAGAAGGCCTTTAAATCCTGGTGAATCCAACCGGCGCACTCCGCACAGAACATGGTAGGCTCCAGCCCAAAGAAGACGGGAAAAGGCCCAGGAAATAAACTTGGCCCAAGTTCGAGGCAGTGTAGCATCGTAAATAACATGTCAAATCAGGGCCAGGCCACATCTGAAGTAAGACCCAACTAACCAGATCCCGGAAGCCCGTACGATATAGGAAGTAACCAGAAGATCAGATACCGTGAAGGAAAGGAAAGGAAAGGAAAGGAAAGAGAACGGAGGGTTATTTTCTGGGCAACGTGGCTGGCGCATTACCCAAAGAACTGGAGATGAGGCCGGCACAAGCACAGCCACTGCCCCTGGAAAAAATAAATAATATTTCCTTCTCCATTCCCTTGACTGTTTCTTCTTTTTCTTGTTTTTAATTTTGATTTTTTGAATTTTTAATTAATTCGTGCGGTTCGGTTCGGATAAGACGCCTGTGGCTGACTCGCGCCGCGGAAGAGACCTTCTGTGTTGATTCGTGTTGCGGACCGTGGGATGACGATCCGACGGTCGAGCTTCGATCACTATGCCCTCCGGATATGTCCGAGCCTCCTCTACGCTCTTTTATTAAGCACCACACAAGCATTACCAACCACCCGTCGAAGAAGCCTGACAAGGAAAGAAGAAGAATAAGTAGTAGTGAAGAGAGCGAAGGAACAGAAAAAAGAAAAAAAAAAAAAAAAAAGGAAAGAAGAAGAAGAAGAAGAAGAAGAAGAAAGTAATGGCGTCGCTGGGCATCGGTATCGGAGCGGCGCCGATGATGGGCGGGCGGGTGCTGGCGGCTACGGCGGCGACGAAGAGCGCAGGGGGCGGCAAAGAGGAGAAGGGGCTGCTGGACTGGATTCTGGGGGGCCTCCAGAAGGAAGACCAGCTCCTCGAGACCGACCCCATCCTCAAAAAGGTCGACGACAAGAACGCCGGAAACGGCAGGAAGTCCACCACCTCCGTCTCCGTTCCCAACAAGAAGAAGCCCGGCGGCGGCGGTACCGGCGCCTTTGGAGGCCTCTTTGCCAAGAAATAAATTTAGTACGAGTTTTTACTGCTTCTTTGGGAGGTTAAAAGAAAAAAAAAAAAAGAAAAAGAAAACAAAACAGATAGAGAGAGAGAGAGAGCGCGTGCGTGGAAAAAAGAGACGAGCACCGAATGAATTAGCCTCTCTCTATTCCTCAGCTTTGCTCTAAATTTTATTTTTAGTAGTTATTATGAAACACTGTATTGATTCTGTCCCAACGAATGTAAGATTTTTCCGAAATTTTCTTCATGTTATGATTATGCTAAGGAGTTGCACGAACGTCCTTCATTCATACATAAAGCTCACAGGCAGCTTAGCGATATCCTAACTGCTTTGAATCAACGTGGGTATGACAACCAGGCTGTTCAATTGAGATCAGCAACCGCAGATTTCCCACACAACGCAATTGAAAGCACCATGAGTACAAAGTCTCAGGCTCTGTTTAGACTTATGGACAAATAGCATTAAGAAAGTACGATAAAAAGAATAGTTTATTGAAAAAAAAAGGGCAATTTCATTGATACCCCTCCCAAAGTCTTAAATATCATAGAAATCCTTATAAAGTTTAAAATATGACCTATATCCTTAAATTTTAAAATAACTTATTTACCCTTAAGTTTCTCTTAAGTAAAAATGTATGGAGACCCCCTCAACTATATGCCATTTTCTAACAGCTCCCTAAACTTTTATTTTTTCAGGTGATATCCCATTAACTTTTAGTTTTTAAAAAAATTAACTAATTTCAGTATATAAAAAGATGAATAAATAATTATATATAAAAATTTAAATGAAAAAAAATGTTCAGGAATTATCTATATTTAAATTCAGTTATACGTTTGGTCTATATTTAAACTGAAGCTGAACCGAAATCCGAAACCAAAAAACAAAACCAAAATCAGATAAAAACATACTATATATAAAATATAATTTTTATATTTTTTAATAATTATTTATNTTTTTAATAATTAATATATATTAATAATTTAATTTAATATGTATATATTAAATACTCAAATTTAAATTTACAAAAAATATCTTGAAATACGTCTTAATATTTCTACTATTAATAAGAGATAAAGGATAAAAATGGTACTTTAAAAATTTAACTTCGTTTCATACAGTTCTTAACGAATTTTAACTAATGAAGGATATTTATGATAATTTTTAACATATTGAAGGATATTTGTGATATTATCAATTTTAGAAGAGTATTGATGAAATTAATAGTTTCTAGAAGGCCATGTATGAAATTATTCCAAAAAATCACTTCGTGCTGAATTATCATATGCCAGTAGGCAACCAAAAAGCCACCGCAATCAACTAAAAATAAGAAACGGATAAAAAGGATTGAAATTATAACAAGGAAAATGAAAAAGAGCAATAGCAACTGAAGAAGGAAGAAAAAAATAAAAAACAAAACAAAAAAACGTGACGCTCATGACTATCCATCAATATGAGAGGGGTAAAAGGACATTTAACAAATAAATCATCATACAGTAGGCCAGTCCGCAATACAGTCAGCTAGGCTGCTTTGTCTTTTGGTACATCCTCCTGTATATTCTCGCCCCTTCGAGCTCTGCATGTATTTCTCTTTCCGTTCGTGTTCCCATTGGGTTGTGTAAGAGCCACCCTTCGGCGTCACACAAAACATTCGAGTCAATATGATCGACATGTTCAAGCACATCAGAGTAGGCGTCGAATTGATCCCTCATGTCAGATGCCACTTCAAGCACGTCAGATTGTAAAAGAACCTAGCCAAATGAAAGACGAACATAATATGTCAGGTGCCATTGAAGCCATCCTTCAAAGTTAACTGCAAATCATAACTACTACAAGAAATTTGAAGGAGCACGAGCTCCTAGCACACTCCTAAAATACAGATTAGTTGAGACTTGAGAACAAAGAATGATAGCTCACCCTTCAGAATCAAAAACAAAATTAATGTAAAGCGCGTATAGTTTGAGCAAACGTGCGTGGAGTGTAAGTACTAAAATGCCCTTAACCCCAGCATGATGCGTCAGAATTGATCCCACGTCGGGTCTATCATGTTTACTAGATAGCGAAGGTGCGGGCCTCCGCACATATGGCACGGAGGGCAGCAATGGCTCGCTGACGGCACACTTCTCTTCCTCTTTTCTTATTCTCCTCCCTCTCTTTCCTGTGGTTAGCAACCATGCATACGAGGCAGTGGTATCACCAGCACTTTTGATTAATCATAACAATGTATCAAAATTCGATTACCAATGGAGACCCCACTCTGCTAATTGCGGGTTCTCCGCTAGTGTTTTCAAGATTTGTGCAAACTCGAATGAAGGACAGAACAGAAAAGGAAATCAAAAGGACAAACACTTGATAGTTATAAAACAACCATATCTTGTCGTATCATATAGGAAACAAAAAGTTTGATCAAGTGCATGAAAATCATTACTATTTTGGCAGTGAAGGTCCTTGACGAATAGACAAAATACACAAATACACAAATACACAAATGCACAAAACACAAACAGACACATTAAAGTTGAAAATCCGTGAAATTTGGTTCCTAGAGACTTCAAATACTCTAGATCATATTTAACAGCATCAACCATAGACTCAAATGTTATATCATTAAAAACAAAGTGGAAGCAAGTGGAACCACAAAGCGTGCTTCCAAAAGCATTCCAGCTTAACTCTAAAAACTATTTCATTTTATTTGTGGTGTCCTTCCCGTGTTGATGCCCTATTTTTTTCATATTGCCATGTTCCCCAATTTCAGTTGTCTCGTGTCCATGTAACTTAGGCTAATAGGCATTTGTGTATAGCTCCATATGTAAACAAAATATACAACCGAAAATATAAGGGAAGGATACCTTGACAATATGAGAAATCCATACCTGTCCCCCAAGAGATAAATTTTTCGAAATAGAATCAACTAATGGTGCTTGCACGACTCTCCTTTTGTGATGCCTCTTCTTGAAGTGAGGGTCTGGACACTACAAAGATCAGACATAGGGCCTTTAGTTAGCAAACTTTTTGAAGATATCCCCTGCACATTTAGAAACAAAAGAAGACACTTCGTTTGAGGATTAGAAAGTACACTCAAAAAAAATACCAGCTACTAGAAGGTAAATGACTGGCCTACAACAATCCTGTTTGGATAGATGAGTCCTAAAACAAATAGAAAAATAAGGGGAATGATGCTCCTAAACTTACCAGTATTGAAACCAATTTTAGAGAACCAGGATAACTTGACACTAGCTGATCAAAAGACACCGACACATTTGCAAACAAAAAGTAGCTGCACAGAAAGGATCTTTAGCATGTGAAATGGCTCGTAGAAGTTTCCCCATACAAAGATAGTGGATGTGGGACACAAGAGCTTACATATTTTCAAGACCCAACTCCTTAACCCAAAACTGTGAACGCTGAACTAACTGCAGCAACAGAGCAAGACTGAGGTGAGGGAGGAAATAGTTGATTAAAATGGAATATGCAAGGATTATTGTTGGCGAACAGAAAATGATAAGCATATAATGCCAGCATTCTCATATAAGCAGCATATTGCTTCATAATTGTGTCCCACACCTTCTGACGAATCTCCAATCCCAAATAATTTCTAGGTTCGACAGAATTTTTTGCAAGCCAAATAAGAAACCTGCCGCTACCTGGGAGCGAAATATTTGTTAGTAACAATGCCTTATATACATAGAGCTTTAGGCCAACGAGAAGGGGAAACATTTTGTTGTTTTAGTATTCAAACTACCACGCTAAGGACTCAGGAATTTAAACTAGTAATAAAATTGAGATGTTTCCCTGGAAGTTAATGCTTGTCAAAAAAATTTTCATTTATCAAGAAACTGCAAAAAAAGAAGAAGAAGAAATGCAGAACACGCACAGGTGGAGAAGAAGTGGCAGCAAGAACAATATAGTGGCCGGTCTAGGATTCGTACCACAGCCAATATCCACCATAAGTGGCAGTGTTGAGTCCCTGAAAACTTCCTTCCACTCCGGTACCTGCACTGGCTCCTAATCCCGCCTCATCAAGGAAAGAAATTATCAGCACAATTGTGATCAGAGAGGGGGAGAGAAGTGGAAAAGAAACAGGGATGATCAAGACAGCGAGCACTCACGGTGAAGGACGAGCTAAGTGGGTTCACATGTTGCCTGATACGCACGTGACCCATCTGTTCTTCTCCCCAGTTTTTGGTGTTAAAGGACAAGAAAGCTAGTAGTTCAAATCAATCATTTGATGGTACAGAAACACAGCTTTGCAAATCAAGAAAAGGCCAGCAAGAAAGAAAGAACACAAGAAAACGAGATGGAAAGAAGAAGGCAATATAACAAAAAAAAGAAAGCAATAAAAGAAAGAAAGCAATAACAAAGAAAGAAAGAAAGAAATGGGAGAGGGAGGTGTAGGAAGGGGTTAGATACTGACATTGGAGACTCCGTACATCGGTTTGAGATTGAGATCCGCATACTCCCTCTCAACCACATCGGGGCTCCTGGCCCCGCCGCTGCATCTTCTGAGGGATGTAGTGCTCTTGCGGTGCCTGTGGATACGCATAGAGAGATGGAGCAGAGGGCAAGGCTTTGAGAGGGAGAGGACAGGATAGCCCATGCTGGTGCTCCACTGGTTCCCCCCCTCTCTCTTTGAATCTGTTTTCCCTTCAAGCGAACAAACAACAAGATTGACATTCGACCAACATCAGCTCAAGTCTCCAAGTTTTACAGGGCATACATAGCGCTACTTTCCAATACGGGGTTGGGCCAAAAGAATATCTTAGGATCCAGGCCAGTGTATAACATTGGGTTGGGTGGATCCTATTTGCCATCAGAACTAATTGTTGGCCCAGTTTGCTGGGCGTTGTCTACAACTCTACATGCTTCAACAAAGAAAAATTTAGAGATAAATATGTTCGAACAAAAGTACACACTGCAGTATTTTTGTTCACACTGTTGTATAAAACAATCTAAATAAATTAAAAAGCTAACATAAAACTTTGTTGTAGACGTCAGAAGGTGTATAGTCGAACTTTGTTGCATAGATTATTGTTCTTAAAGCCCTAAAATACACAACTTTTACATGAAAAGAATTGGGTGCAAAGTGAAAGTCGACAATGTTCCAGAGCTACAATCCCAGCAGAAGTAATTCAGATGAGATCAGAGGATCACCTATCTAACTTTCGCTTGATAAAGCCACCTGATCATCAACTTCAGATCTGTGATGTAGATCCATGTGATCTAGTTGAGCAATATATCCAAATCTACGATTTTGTTGTCGAAGTAAGAAAGTACTGAAGGAGAAACGTATCAAATCATGGAGATATTGGAATAGCAGTCTAGAATTAGCAGCAGTGCAGCTAAAATTTCACACTCATGTTCACATTTTTTGTATACCTATATTTTTTTTGGAAAAAAAAACATAAATGAAGGACTCCACAAACAAGTATCTCCCCCCACATCTTAGCAATCAAACGAATAGAACAGAAAAAAATCATAAGTGAAGGAAGAAATCTACAAACAATTATAACATTCTTAAATTAAAAGACAGGGCCATAAAATAGAAACTATTAACATTAAGACATCCCAAACTTTTATAAAGATGAAGATACTAGAGATCTATTATTCTGAATATGATTTATGAGAATATAAGCACAGGAAAGTTCTAAAGTCATAGCTAGACAAGTTACTATGGTATTTTTCTGCCTAAACTGTGATTCTAACTGCAACAAAGCTCACAAGTAACTCAACAGGGAGGAGGGCAGGAGGCTTAATTACCACAAGAAGAATAACCGGCGCCGCTGATTCAACTAGAGCTTCGGTGCTCAAAAGGAGAGCTAACCCTAGATATCGCCACCACCTCCTCCTCAATTTTGTCGTCCTCCTCGCGAGAGAGCGGGGCGCCGAAGTCGAGAGTGGGCTGAACGAAGTGAGAGAAAGCGGATGAGATAGAGAGTGGGTAGATGTGGGGAGGCCGGGAGGGAGAGAGAGAGCGGTCGAAGGTTTTGGGTTTTACCGAGCAGTCGGCGTGAGGGAGCGAAGCGGGACTCGGCAGGGATTAGGAGAGAGAGAGAGAGAGAGAGAGAGCGCGCGCGCGCCCTGAGAGCGGTCAAGGGAAATATTAGATGTAAAATTGAAAATTTTAAAGATTACTGCCCGTATTTGATTTTTTATTTTTTAAGTATGTAAATAATTTTGAACTTTCTATAATTATATTTGTATTCGTATCCACTCGCATTCGAATAGATGGGAATGATCAAACTTCGTTGTGCTCAAATCTAGCCTCTCAATCTTTTTTCTATACTCATCGACATTTAATTTAATTAATACATTCGTTTCTCAAAATCATCATAACATGGGTTTTGCTTGAATTTGTGAAGCAATGCGTTAGGTCCGGTGAAAAGAAATACGAAAGAAAAATATTTCATTAATTTCATACATGATATCACACCACACAATATCATACTACTTGCCAAACAGATTTTCAAAATCACTTCAGAAAAATCACTTTTATTTAAACTCCGCCAAACGCTCTACAGCTTTTAATCAAAATTACTTCTCAAAACTAAAATCACTTTTTCAGAAGCTATGCCAAACAGGCCCATAGACAATTCCCATGTGCTTTCTTTTTGGTCCAGCACATGCAGCCTGCAGCCTGCAGCCCTCAGTATCTAACGGACTTACAGTGTTGGTATAATAAAAGTGTTAGTAGAAACTTTTTCCATATTAGTAGTGAATATCTGGATTTATATAACTTTGGAATATATAAGTAGATGGGTTATCGATGGAAATATGATCTTGATCCCAATGTTTTCTAGTTCTTTAAATTATTTTTCTGCAAAGAGTAGCTTAATTGTTTCTGAGATTTAAAAAACAGATATATGTAGCCACTATCAAAATGAGATATACAAACATAATTAACTATGAACCAAACAGCCATCCACCTTTCACAGCACCAACTGGACAGTAGGAAGAACATCAAACATACTGTGATGCAGTGCAGACCCAGGGGCCATTTAACCCCCAAAGGTTGTACTCGTTCCAATAAGCACCTGCATCAATTTCAACCTGAGCTTCATCAGACGAGACTCTGTCTCGATTAAGCTTGATTGACCATCACATATTCAGAAGTATCCTATGCAACATATTTTTCTTAAATCTGTATCTGCAGCATCTACAAATTTTGTGCGACGTGTAAGAGACAGTAATTATGTTTCCAATCAGCCAGCAGAATACCAGCAAGAGTTGTTGCTATTCTAGGACAAAACAAAACAGTTGCCCTCAATAAATGCCCTTGCTATGCTTGCAAGTCTCAGCACTAGAGAGAAAACACTAATTGCAACAATCAAACTCCCAAAATTGCATAAGCAAGATAGAAAAAAAAAAGGGGGAATAAAGGGAAAGGGGCAGCGTCCACAGGTCTAACTAACTACTTTCTCCTGGTTTTCCTGTGTGATTTTCTCAAGCTCCTTCTGTCCGGCCGATATGAGGCCCTTCACAGTGTCAAATGCCGTCAGCTTAATGCTGGAAATTGTCAATTTGTTAATGAGCAATCAGATGAAAGCAAAATGCTAAAAACAGAATAAAAGTAAAAATGTAGCTATCCACTAGAGTCCAGATTAATTGCTAATAAGATTTAAGAAAATGAACCTGCTATTTGGCAGCGTTTTCAGTGCATTGGGCACAAAACCTCTATACAACCCGATTAATCCATCACGCTCCACAATACCTGCTTTTTGCATGACAAGAACAATACTTTCCTATTAGACCGACAGAAAGAGCATACTGCAGATGATTGCATACATGCGCTATGTGCTGTAGTCATTCTCCTTTAAGCAACTAATAAGTGCATGTAATATAAAATATTGCTAGAAGAGAAATAATGCTTGTCTACAGAGGAACAAATCATGCTATGCTGGCACATAAAGAAGAGAAAGTCAATAACATACTAATTAGAAAAAGGAAGAAAACAATAATCCTAATGTATTGGTAGAATATCATTATACCAGTTATTTAGAAATTTAAACCAGTCATGTAGCTGTGTTCAAAAATAAAACAAAGACTATATCAATTGTGTGTTTTGCATTGTTTCGAAGACAAAACGTAAGCTAACTACCTTATTAAGCTTGTAAAAAACAATGCAACCAACCGACTGGATCAAACTGAAAGAGGGTTAGGTTGCTTGGAGAAGATACATTAATTGAAGTAAAAGGTCGATTTAATCCATCAAGGAAGATTATATAAGAATATGATTTTCTAGAAATTTTACAATGGTGTACAGGTCCCACATGTAACCAAATTTACAAAATAGGAAGCACCACCCTAGTAATTAAATTTAGGAAGCACCTCTCCACATCATCCGGCAACAAAACATAACCTTTTTTTAAAGTCAAGTTTATTACCATACTTATGTGAACGTAATTTCCTGTGGTCATTTCCTTCTAAACATCACCTTCCTTATGGTCTGGGCTTCTTAGATGTTAACCAGAGGCTTTCAAAGACATGGTGTGATTACTTTTTATACTAAGCAAGAATAGAGAGTCAAATTAAAAGGTCCCCATAAGATCTATCAGGTTGTTCACATGCAGATGTGAGTAAAGAAGTGAAGGATCGAAAATAGTATCAGGCCAAAACCTAAAAGCTCAAGCCTTAAGATTGAATGGGTTCTGATGGGTTAGTTATATACTTGGGCTAACGTGGCCTTGGGGCTCCCACAGCACTCATGTGGAAAGATCGGCAATTTACCTGGAAAAGCATCAAGAATAGTATTGTACGGTGAGCCTTTCATTTGCATCTGTCTTCTTACAGTGTCCAGAGGATAGCACATTAGTGTAGCAAGTGTCGCTGACACAAGAGCAGTCGCAAGAGATGTCTCTGGTCTCCTCTGATATCTCTCTGGTAGAGATTTCTTCACCCTACAATAAAATGCAAACAGTACCATGTATATTTGGAACCAAATCATGATTTCCTCTATAAAATCTATTCAACGAAGAAAGTAACCTCACAAGTCAAACATGCAGAAGTTCACAGCAATATAAGGTGCTATCCCAATAAGAGATGGACCAAGACCACCATAGAAAGATGCCAAACCTTCTTCTCTTAACATGTTTAGGGCGACCTAGAGAGTGAGTTATTCATCAGCGTATATGAGTGATTCATCATTTTATATATAGGACAAAGCAAAAAATATTCTGAACTAGTCATTCCTACCTGAGACATTGTCCTGCTTCCAGGTTCAACTGCAAGCCTTAGCCGCAGGACATCCAACGGATATGTTACCTATTAAACAGTAGAAAGTGTGAGCAACGAATAAATAAGACACATGTTATGGTGGCAGAACATGGCGTGCGATATCCATATACAGTACTAACCACCAATGACAGCATACACATAAAGCAATAGCGTTGTATCGCATGTATATTTAAGTAACACTTACAAGTGTGGAAGTCATTCCAGCACAAGCACCTGCAACAAGTCTCCCAAGAACAGATAGTTCTCCATCCTTCTTCCTAAAAAGTTTCTAAAACAGATGAAAACATTTTAAGATGGAAAGACAAAACTTGTTTGTTAACCAGATAAGCCTCTGAATGAAGTGATGCTAATGAAAAAGGGCTTATTTTCACCTTGTAAACTTCATATGAGAAAAGCTGAACAGCACTATACGGAATAATGCGAATGACCTGAAGGAGTTCATGGACAACATTCTGAATCCAAACCATTTAAACCACATAAAAAAAAGTGGCTAATATCAAAAACCTGGGGAAGATTGCCTTTCCAGTAACCCTTGATACCCTCGTCCTTCCCAATCATTGTAATAGCCTGATGAAAATTTCTTGCATTAGACTAAACATCTAAATGCGCGATACACTTGAAGAAGTAAATATTTCGCTTATCCATTTTCTATCAGCATAAAGAAGCAAGCAAGCATGAGGCTTTCCTAGGAAATAGTACCATTGAGATCTTACAAGAAAAGTAGTTCAAAAGAACTAAATAACGTTAGAGTAGTACCAAGATTTTTGATTTTCAAATATTCATTAAGAATGCCGTTCAAATTGTTTCATCACCTAAAGACCACTTGCTACTTTTATGATTTCTTAACTATCATAACAGCCCAATCAAAGAGTTGTGATCTAGCAAATTGAACTTTTGATTCTAGGGCACGCGCTAGTACATTTTGTCCCTGGTGACAAACTTAAAAAATCTAGTCGCAGGAACTCAAGATTTCTACAACATAAACCTGAAGCTGTTCTATCCACTATTATTTCAAGTACCATATTCGCCATAAAAAAGAGTACATGTTTGCATTCCTGATATCAGTCAAATAAAAACACGCAACATGTTCGATCATGTAAAATCAGAAATTCACAGCAGATAGCCCACCGGCAACGGAACGGAGTAGCGACAAGAGAGGCATTAATAAAAGACAAGTGATGGACTTAGCTATTACCTCAACAAAACCAAATCCCTTCTTCCCACCGCCTTGGGCCGCTCGCAAACTGTGGGTCTGCAAGTAAACGAAATGAGAGGCACCAAATCGGATGGCCGCCGCAGCAGCCGCATGAAAACGGCTAAAAGAGAGGAGGAGGGCCCGGGGAATGGATACCTGCATGAGAAGCTTGACGCGGTCGAGCGGGGCCGTGAGGGTTTTGGCGGCGGCGCCGGAGATGGCCCCTGCTGAGAAGAGGGCCACGCTGTTGGGGACCAGCGCCAGCAGCGCCAGCGGATGCCTCAGCAACTGCTGCGGCGACGGAAGCGGCGGCGGCGGTGGCGGCAGCGGCGCCACCTCCGACTCCTTCTCCCCCACGCCTCCGCCTCCGCCTCCGCCTCCGCCTCCGCCTGCTGTGAGGGATGCGAGGGAGAAGGAAGGCAACGATGCCCCTCCGGAGCCACCCTCACTTGTAATAACGGCGGAAGGAGGTGGGAGGGGGAGGGGGATGGGGATGGGGATGGGACGCCACTGTACCACGCCTTCGCTTCCGCCGCTCATGGCGCAGGGGACCTAGAACCTACACACCACTACTGCCGCGCCGACGCAGGGTCGACTCGATTCGGCGGAGAGAAGATTGGAGAGTGCACGAGGAACCGGAGAGCGACGGGAGAGTGAACCGAGGAACGAGATAACGAGGAAGCTGCTCGGCATAGGCTATTTTCTATAATAATTTATTATATATAAATTAATTTTTAATGTACAGAAGATTAGTCAAAAAAAAAAAAATCAATATGTGAGAAGCTAAACAAATAAAAAAACATATATGCTGGTTAAATAATCTGAACAAATTTTT
The DNA here is from genome assembly GCF_001540865.1 of Ananas comosus. Classification (NCBI taxonomy): domain Eukaryota; kingdom Viridiplantae; phylum Streptophyta; class Magnoliopsida; order Poales; family Bromeliaceae; genus Ananas; species Ananas comosus. The sequence goes on from NC_033621.1 coordinate 11,605,755, forward strand.
GTTAAATTTTTTCATATGCAATTTCTAATCAAATTGAATAGTCTCCTTGTGGATATATAGTATGATACTCTTTTATTTTAGTTGCTCACCGAGATATTACAAAATTTGAAATCCGGATAAGATGCAGAATAAGATACCTCATTGTTGTAACTGCAGTAATTTTTTGTTATAATTATTCATATGCTATATCCAATCAAATCATCATCCTTAGATAGTACAATATAATAATATGGTAGTAGCGTCAATGATTTTGTCATCAGGGGCTCTATATTCGCCTAAGAAGAAGGGATGACTCCATAGATATATTCTCTTTGGAACGTTATATGAGCGAGGGGGTCGTATCCAGTCATTCAAAATTCAAATTTAATAAATTTTAATTCAATCATTTATTAATTTTCAAGAGGTATACTTTCTGGAATAAGAAAACAGATTAGAGCTCATTAGTCCAGATTTCTCTCCCATTGACCAGGTGCTCTGGTAGTCTGGTAGGACCAAAGGCAGCAAGTTGCCGTTCTGCCCTGCATATGTCCATTTTTGTGGTCATTATTTCCGACTGTTATTAGACTAAAAGGCATTATTCGAAAATTTAATTAGTATTAGTGTAGAAACCCACGCGATGCGGCGGATAAAAATTTTTAGTAAAAATTTTTAGAATAAATAAACAAATATGGAACATAAAAAAGAAAAAGAAAAATATAAGTGTATTTGATTGAAAACATTACATATTTTCTCATAAATGATAGATTAAGAGCCACTAAAAAAAAGAAAATAAACGTGAGTAAATGAAACGAAAAATAAAAAGTTATTTGAAAAAATAAAATAAATATAATTTTTTAGAGAAGAGAAAAAATGACTTAGGCCCCCCACCTCCCTCAAATTAAGGAGGTACATCCATATAGGATTTAGACATGAAAATTTATGTATAGGTATAGATTACAGGTTGCGTACCGTTTTTAGACTAATAAAAGGCAACTGATGAACCGGGCCGGGTAAGGGTGCAATAATACAAAATTTTATTTAGGAAATAATTAATTAGTATATATATGTATTAAGATGTTGTTGGGCCTCATAGATCATATATTTAGTTTGATCAAGCCCAAAGATTTTTTCAGATATTGTTAGGCCTTATACAAGATCCGACAAGGCCCATAATTCACCTAACTCCTCGGCTATTCATTCATCAGGAAGCACCGTCAAAGTACCTTTACCATGGGCCATGGCCCATGGGGCTAGGGCTAATATATATACCAACCCCTCGGCGAAGGAAGCAGAGATAGGCAAGGACTAAAATCATTCGATCGTAATATTTCTAGTTAGTCACAAAACTAAAACTCTCTGAAATAGTATTGAAATTAAAAGTTTTATTACTCATGAGGCCTAGCAGACAACGACACGAGAAATTGAACAAGCTTTAAAAAGTATTACGAATGACTCTATAAACTATAAATAAAATCCATATTAATCTTCACATGCATGATTAAACTGCTCCTTAGTGAAACACATAGTTTGCTGGACTCTGTTCCACCTGATTAGCATAGATCTCTTTTGAATTGAACACATTTTCTCTATCGCCATTTCTCTGCCCATTGTTTTCTTAGTGGGTCAGGCCACCATAATTCGGCCCGACATTTTTGTTGCTGAGCTGAATCGAATATTTACTATTGGGGCGGCTTGAAACCTCAACGGTTGGGCTTAGTGGTGAAATATTGTCATAATATTTACCAGCTTGAATCGGAGAGGGAGGGGGTCTATTTTGAGATTAGATTTATCAAATCCATTCGTCAATCTGTGTGTAAGCCGTTTAATATCTCTCTCACTTATCTGTTTTATATTACTTGATTATTGTTTTAAGCTAATATGCACACCATTATTCATATAGTCTTATTGCTGAAGAAAATTGCATTACGCATGGTAGGAAAATATGGCGAAAAAATATCCTGTTTATTTATAGTATGTAATATTGCTCCTTGCATATTGGAATGAGTTGATTACAATATATTTTTTACGATCCCATAAAATATATAGAGACATAATTTTTTTTCCGACTTCATTTTATTCATTAGCGTTATTAGATAGGTCTTAATACGAAATGAGCGCATACTATAAAATTATTCTATATATATAAAATATGGAATAGTCAATGGTTGATAACAACTAATAAATCAGCAATTTATAATTAAAAAAATAATTTAGTTTTAGCTAACTATAAAAGTATATACCATATATTCATATATACCATTGAAATAAAGAAAATTCTCGCAAGCAATGTGTGGGCCAACGATTTGCTGTTTTGAAAGTCTCAAAGTCCATATCACGCAAGAATAGTTGGGCAGGCCTAGTAAAGGCCTGGGTTTCGTTGTCGCTTATAGGTCTGGGCCTCGCAAATTTGTCATCACATTGCGCCTATCTAAGATCATTCGGATGGGCTTGGGTCTTACGCCTTCCATTTGTTCCTTTAGGCGGGAACCCAAGGCAACCCCAAATCTCTCGTTCAAAATGTTATTGTTTCCTCAATGCGCCGTCTCCTTTCGCCCTCGGATCGCTCGATTTTTCCAATCGAGAAACCCTCCCCTTCGCTCGCTCCATTCCTTCAATCGAAAAACCCTAGAGCAACCCTCTCCCTTCCCCTTGGATCGCCCAATTCCTCCAATCCACCAACCCTAGAGCGAACCCCTCCGTTCCCTCCGATCTTGCTCGATTCCTCCAATCGAGAAACCATTGGGCGTACTTTACTTAGATTGCTCGATCCTGCTCGTGGAAACTAACTCGATTGGAGGCTGAGAAAGTTTCTTACTGGAGCTAAGATTTCTAAACGGAAGAGGTAATCAATCTACCCGTGTTTGTCGATGTTGAAATCTCTTTAATTCAGCTTTTAGTTTTATTTTCTGTGCTACGGTTTGTTCTACTTAGATTGCTTTATCATGTATGCGGAAACTCTCTCGATTGGAGGCCAAGGAAGGTTCTCATTGGGGTTTCTGGTGGGAAGAGTTAATCTATATTTTCGTGTTCATTGATTGTGAAATTCCTTAATTCAGCTCTTAGTTTCACTATTTGTTTGGCCATTTCATGATTTGATATCATTTCTTGTGATTTAATGATGAATCCATGTTTTTCGGGTTTTCGTGTGCATCTTTTTTAGTATTTCTTTTAGAGATTATGAACCGTTCATTCAGATACCACTGCTTTCTCTCAGAGACCACGATTTCAGATTCACATCAATTGCTCAACTAGATCAGATGAATGTAAGGTCCAACACTAGCATGGATCTAAGATTGGTGATGAGATTGTCTCGTCAAAAGTTAGATAGGTGACCCTGAAATCCGAGCCTAATTACTTCAGGTGGTGTAATCTGATTTCTTTTCCACCTACTTCACATGTCTGATGTCTCTTCATGACATATCTGCTCAGCACACATTTTTGAAAAAAAATGTAGACTAATCGATCACCAAATGAGTCGATAGGACAGCTGCTGACTCTTCTTAGAAAATTACAGCAGAAGCACAACTAGTCAAATTTAGTTATAATGACAAGGATAATTTTCCTCTTCTTTATCTTTCCTCTTCCTATAGTACAGACACTGTATTTGTAGATACTTTCTAACAAAAGCATTGCAGAGGACAAGAAAAGTAAGCATCAAACTTGGAAACTTGAATCAAAATTTACCTTTCTTTTCAGCCACTTGGGAATTTTCTCTTTTTTTTCGTCTCGTAGTTGTTTATGTACATTTTATTTTTTTAAAAAAATTCTATTCTCGTCACTATTTTTCTGTCCCTTTTCTTTTTGCATTTCTTTCACTTCTTATTTTTGATTTTATGTTTTAATGTATTTATATCTCTTAGTCTAATATATCTGAGTATGGTCTTCTATTTATTATATAGTTCTTATATTTTCAATGCTTGACTGCTCTTGTGATTTTTAATAAGGCATTTTTACTACTTTTTTCTCTTTCATATGTGCTTTCTACACTCTTCGGTCCTAGTCAAATTTTCTTTTTGTGAGGTTTTCTTTTTTCTTATTTTCTCCTTGGTTTTCCCTTCGTTGTTATTTTAATTCTCTTTATTATCAGATGTCTTATGATTATAAGTGTCTAAGACTTGTTGTTACTTTAATTTCAGATGTCTTATCATTTTAAGTGTCTAAGACTTTCAATATTTCTTTTTGTGCTATTATTTTTCTAAATCTTATAGCTACAATCTGTCTGCACTAGTAGCATTCCGCAGTAGTATCCGAGCGTACACTCTTGGTTAGTACGTATGATCAAGCTAGGGCTTTTCTATGCCTTCATTCTTTCTTGATATAACGATCCACTATAGTGTTGCCACTAGCAGGGGCTAAGTTTAGACGATGTCCTCTTCGACAACCATTATGCATGACACACGCAATCTTTTCACCATTACTTTTCAGATTGTTATATTCTCATACCTTTTTACCCTCAATTGGAAAATCCTCGCGATCTTCTCCTTTGTTATTAACCTGTAACTTTAACATTTTCAACTTTCCCATACAAGCGAATTAGGATTAGGAGATCCAGCAAAAGATGTTGGGTCATTCTTGCTACAGATAGTAATAGTATATAGGATAGAGAATAAGCTAGGTACTCAAGCCATTGAATCTTATTACGAGAGGGTTTAACTGTTGACTTTCTGTTTTATTACTTACTGCCTGGATACAGTTGTTTGAGTAAAGTTAAAAATGTGCTATATAGGCTGTTTTGAAACGGGCCCCTCAACTTCATCTTTCTTGATCAACACTCCTTTAGCTTCTTTCTTTTTCCCTTGAATTATTCTATTTATGCAAGTTAAAAATTTTGTTAAATTATTCTATTTAGCAATTAAGTGTTAATTGTTTAAGTTTCATTTAAAAAAAAAATGTAATGGACTCACTAGTGACTTCGAAATCCTCAATGTAGTGACTAAAATCATGCATTCCCAAATCAAAAGTTAGGGGGCGTCATTAGGGGAGAAAAAAGTTAAGGGGATCATTTCAAAATGACCTATTGTTAGGAAGTCTCCATCCATTTTCTTCTTGAGTAAATAATCAAAACCTTTTTTCTCCAAAAAAAAAAAGAAAAAGAAAAAGAAAATTCTTTTTGTTCATAGTGTGTGTTCTATGTGCCCGTGGCATTACTTTTCCAATACTATTTCTATTCTCAATTTAAGCTGTTGAGTTCTTTGAATGTTTGAGGCGCTCCTTTCTTTTTGTCCTTGTATTTTTCCCGAACATGACGGGAGGCTAGAGAAAGACTACTTAGAGTTCATTGATCTTGTGTTTATTTTAAACTTGTAGTTGGTTGATTGAGGGAATTTAAGCATAATATTGTTAAGGAACAAAAATTACTACATTGTACTCGTATATAAATTTTGGTTTTGTTATAGTTTTGCTGGGCACACTGGTACATGCCCTTGTGTATTATCCCTTTTGTGCATGATGTAGTTCTTCCTCTGATCTCTTGTTTTGTAACTTTCCAAACTCTTTTCTTTTCCTACTGCAGTCTGTGTATATAAAACATAAGCTGCATATTGGTTCTTAACAACTATCCGAGTGCTTATTGCAACTGAGTGTCACCTAGGTTATATGGAGAAAGATGAAATATGTAGGTTGACTCATTCCAGGCGTTAGAAGAAATTTGCTCTATAGCTGACCAAAAGCAGGTAAAAGTAACTTCGCCTTTGACCTTTTATTATATATTTTGATAAGTGAAAGTGATTATACCATGCATGTGGGCATATGTTTCATCTTAATCTCTTGTTGCTACATATAGCAGTGCACTTTCACATCATGTTGATGGTATCTTTCCTGTTAAAGATGCATTTTTGCATACTTATATCTGATCTTTTTCTTTTTTATGTCATTCTCTCTCTCTCTCTCTGGTTTCCCTTTTCCGTTGTAATGAAAATTGAGGTAGACCTTTTCTAGTTGATTGGTAAACGTAATCAGCTTTTCTTATTTCCATTTCTGGATACTTATTTCTTATATGGTTTGAATTGATTTGCACTGATTTTTGTACCTCGAAGCTCTGAATTGCTAATTAATATGTAAATGGTTAAAGCAAGTACTTGGTATCTCCCTCAGTGTAGGTTCATCTCCTCCATTGCATTTTCTATGTTTAATCCCCTCTTTTTACCAATCTTCATTAAGCCAATCTTCTCTTTCTGCTCTTCTTTTTTACATCTATTTCTTTGTTCGTTCTTTTATATTTTTCTTCCTTTCTTTTGATGTACATTAGGGAACCAAAATTCAAACCTTTATATGGGCCCAATCCAGATCAAAGTCCAAGTCCAATCAGAATTGGATCATATGTACTTCAACTGGCAGAATCCCAGCCCAAAATGAAATTCAACCCAAATCTGAGTTGAATGAGATGGGCTGCACAAAAGTACTATATTGGCTCTAGTGTAGCCCAAGTCTAAAGCCAAATCCACAAAATCTTATGGGCTTATGGGCTTATGGGCTTATATGCTTATGTGTTTAGAGCTTAGGGTTTAGGGGGGTATAGGGTTTTGTGGAAATGGCAAGTCAATTCGAGGAATTTATTACCCAAGTATTCAGTTAGTTTGTATCTGGGTCGTGTTATAAATGCTTTGGCTACACCTATTGATGGGAGAGGGGAGATTTTAGCTTCTGAATCTCAGTTAATGTCCCCTCAAATAGGGCTTATTGGGCTTATTGGGCTTATTGCTATTGATTCTATATACGTAGATGAAAAAATATGTATCATACTCTAGACTATTAACGAATATGTATCCTGATCCTTCTCTATTAAGTATTGGTTTACACACCATTTGTCTTTCTGCCAGCAGCTTATTTAGTGGTCAGCCAAAGTCTCACGGCGTCTAGTACTCTTGCCCCAACTTGATACCCTAGCATCTAAATAGGGACTCTTCCTTAATTTACTTGTGCTTGGATAACGAAGGAGCATATATAAGCATGAATCTTCTTACTGCACAAAAAAAAAAGTGGGTTATGCTACTTTAATTTTGTTCTTTTGCATCTTGATACATTTTCTTTTGAGTGGTTTTTCTATCTTTGTTTAATGATTCTTTGCTGTGTGGCAAACTTTTACTGAACTTTTAATTCGACATAGGTTTCACTGTCTATATATTTTATTTGGCAACTTGAAAATTTTTTGAATCAAGTCCAGATTTAGCCTATGGTCTAATTCTTAATTTTATTTTGTACCTTTGTTGTAGCTAATTGAAGTTATCATTCTAAATAGCATTACTGACTTGTTCTTATAATTATTACATTTATTATTGTCATTTCAACAGTATATTATTATAAGCTTTTGGCCGTTGGATGAAAAGATGTGAGGTTAGGATGATAGTGGTCTTCGGTAAGGATGGTATTGGTCTCTTAGGGTTGAGTGGTTAGTTGATTGAATAGTATGATCTAACGAATGAAAATAATAAAAAAATTAGATTTAACGGCCGAAAACTTATGAGTATAAAAAAATCTATACTCATAAGAGTATAGTAGCCGAATTCATTCTTTTGAATTAATTTTCTTTATTTTTGTCTCAATTTCGACGTCATAATAATTTAAGGTTGCTATTGTTCATGGCATGTACGGTTGCTATTTCCTTTTAATTCACAAATGTGAAAAAATTGTTAGGCTTGGAAAAATCCTTTTCTTTTATTTCCTTGAGTTTTCTTTTGATTTTTGGCCTGTTGCAAATTTTTTGTTGTTGGGTAACATTTTATTGAACAAAATGAAGGAAATACTCTAGGTTACTCCCTTTTTCAGTTAAAATTTTGTTTGTGTTTNGAGAGAGTAGGTCTTGTATGCTATTAGGAGTATGGAGGCCTCCGTACTCCCAAGCCGTTTTCGATGATGGAGCTTCTGAATCGATGATTGGCTCCGTTAGACTTGATCTCAAAATTAAAGTATCTAGAAAATAAATTTTGTGATTTTTCAATATCATTTACCTTGCTATCGAAAGGATTCAAAATCAAGGGCTGAAAATAAAAATCTCACAAAAAGTGGTGATATTGCATTAAAATTTTTTATCAGAGATATTGATCTTGCTGTAAATAGTATAAAGAATTTTGTATCAAAATTTCATCTGATTTGAATACTTTTACACAGTTAAACTTGCAAACGAAATACATCAACCATTAAAAATTATTGATTTTGAACCCTTTTGATCGCTAGGTAAATAATAACGAAAAATCGCAAAATTTATTTTCTAGATATCTCAAATATGCTAGATCAAGTCTAACGGAGCCGATCGTCGATTCGGAAGTCCCATCATCGAAAACGGCTTAGGAGCACGGAGGCCTCCGTGCTCCTAATAGCACACAAGACCTACTATATATATATATAGAGTAGGGCTAATGTGTTAGGAGCACAGCAGCTCTTGAACTCTTAACTTCCTAAACATCCATCAATTTTGATGGGTGGTTAGGATGAGAGAGAGAGAAGGGAAGTTGGAGAGAAATTCAAAGAGATGATAAATTGAGAAACCAAATTTTTCTGCAATTTCTCCTCTCTCTCATCTAATTTGATGGGTGGTTAGAAAGTTATGAGCACAAGGGTTGCTGTGCTCCTAATAGCACAGTAGCCCTGCTCTCTCTCTCTCTCTCCCTCTCTCTATATATATATATATATATATATNACTAGTATATGTTCTTTTCTATTTTTATGTATCCTCTATTATCATCGTATATCTTCTTTTTTATTTTTATGTATCCTCTATTATCATCGTAAGTTTATGTGCTAGCTTCATAAAGGTTTCTTTTATACCGATATTATTAGATATTTAAATTTGCCAATCTTCTTCCCTTCTGTGGATTACAACATCTATTTCTTTTCGTTCTCCAGTGTGTTTTTCTTCCTTCCTTTTGATATGCGGAACACAAAGCTGAACCTTTATGTGGGCTGAAGCTTAATCAAAATCTAGAAATGAGTCCACCTCAAATCAGAAATGATATGGGTTGAACACAGCCCAAACAAAGCCCAATTAATATTCAACCAAAATCAGAATTGAATCATGTGGGCTTCACCTAAAGCTATATATGGGCTAATGTTTAAGCTCGAACTAAATTCAAATCCAACTCAACTGTATGAGTTGTACTCTCCAAAATCTCAGCCATACTCTAAACTGCTCACCAAAACTATATATGGGCCTAAGATTGGCCTAAGCACAAAAAGGGCTGTATGTGTTTTACTCTCCAAAATCTCAGCACAAAAAGGGCTGTATGAGTTTTACTCTCCACAATCTCAGCAATATGAATTGTATGGGCTATAAGGGCTTAGGGCCTTTAGGGCTTAAGTTTTCTAGAAACAATTTGTGAGTTTTTTGATATTACCTATTAATGATCACTGTCACCTTATCCATCCCTTTTCCTTTTCTTCTTCTTTTTTGATTTCGGCCTAACCTCTAATGGTCTTCAATTTTGCCTACACTCTATTTTATCTCTTTGTTTGTCTGCTTTTGCCTTTCTTTTACTCTCGTTTTTGCTCGTTTATTGTCTTAGGCAATTGAGTTCAATTCTTTAGGACATCTAAAAATTTACTATTTGTTCTTGCAAATTTTTTGTTGGTAACATTTTGTAGAACAAAACTAAATATTCGGGATATCTCCCTTTATAAGATAAAATTTTCTTTGTATTTTTAACTCAATTTTGTTTTCTTTTGTTATTTAGTTATTTTCTTTAACTCTTTGGCCTGGCTAGTTTTGTACTCTCTTATTGTTCTCTTTTTTTTTTTTGTCAATGTTTCTTGTATTATTGTGTTTAAATGCTAAACCCTAAATGATAACATTTTTGAGTTTCAATGTTTTATTTTTTCAATGTTTCTTGTATTGTTGTGTTTAAATGATAAAATTTTTTGTATTGTCTGTTTTGTACTCTCTTTTTTTTAACACGTTATTTATGAAACATTTATATGGGCCTAAGCTTGATGAAAATCTATATACAAGGCCGACTCAAATCAGACATCAATCATATGGGCCTTACCAAGTTCCAAATATGCCCAATCCTTATTTAACCCAAATTTGAAACGAAGCATATAAGCTTCATGTAAGTTATATATGGGGCCAAGGAAGTAGCCCAAGAGTAAGCCCAAGTCCAACCCAATTATATGGACTTTACACAATCCTAGCTCACGCTTGGGTCCTTTAGAGGCCTTTCGGGCTTTGCGGACTTTAGGGCCTTCAGGAGCTTACTCTTTTGAATTTTATTTGGTGTAAGACCTTGGGGCTTGGGGCCATGGAGCCTTTTAAAGGCCTTTCGGGCTTCAGGCTTTTAGGACCATTAGGGGCATTAGGATTCTGGGCTTTAGGGTACGAGCTTCGGGACTTAGGCCATTCAGGGTTTTAGGGTTTAGGGTTTTAGGGTTTAGGGCATAGGGTCTAGGGCATAGGGTTTAGGGTTTAGGGTTTTAGGGTTTAGGGTTTTAGGGTTTAGGGTTTTAGGGTTTAGGGTTTAGGGTTTAGGGCATAGGGTATAGGGTATAGGGTATAGGGTATAGGGTATAGGGTATAGGGTATAGGGTATAGGTTTTAGGGTATAGGGTATAGGGTATAGGGTNTATATATATATATTAAAAATATTTATAAATATATATAATTATATATAATATATATGTTAACTATATATAATAATATATATTATGTATTTTAATTATATGTGTATAGAGTTTTGGTTATTGGGTATATTTGCTGGCCCACAAAACCAAACCAGCAAAACCCTATTCGAATTACTCTCTCTTCCTCTCTTTCACTTGCTCACATAGTGGCTTCCTCTAAATTATTTTTATTAATATTATACTACCGTGTTCATGCATTTATTTTGTATGTTGAATTGTTAGATATATGTTTGTATCAAATTTTAGATAATGTTCTATAAAAATTAAACTACAGATTGTATGATGTTAAGAATTTCAAATGGTTCGTTTAGGGCTCGAGCTCGTTTGACTTGAAATTAGGCCTGCTCGAGCTCGGCTTGAATTAATTTCAAGGCGAGCTTGATCCTAAATTTAGGCTTGAAATTAAGTTCAAGCCAAGTTTTAGCTAAGGAAAGTTCGATCAAGCTCGGCTCATTGCCATCTCTATTATAAACCCTCTATACTCTCTCATAGGCAACCTACAAGACAATAATTATTCTTTTTCTATAACAATCTCCCGGGCAATAATGTTCCATATCCTCTCGTAGGCAATAATTATCTCGAGGCAATAGTTACTGAATCTCCCGCCATTGCAATAATGATTTTCTCTTTATTGCCTACCTCTTAGGCAATAATTACTCATAAAGATTCTCTTTCTCTTCCCTCTTATTTCATCTTGCATATTATGTATCTTTCTGCGAACGGACCTACAAATCCCCCACACTGTGGCATCGTTCATCTTAGGGAAGCGCCTTCGGTCCAAGGCCAACTATGCTATTAGAGAGGCATTGCCAAAATTGAGCTTTTGGCGTTTGGAGGAGGCACTTCAACAAACTTTGCTTGAGTTCTTCTCCTCTTCCTCCTGCTCCAAGTCACTGCCCCCCTATTCTGGCTGGCTAAAGCTGATCCGAATTGAGTCCCGGTCTGAACCAGTCTACCACCACCACACTGTGATCTGATCGCCAAGTCTCTCCCAATCCCTCTCGAAGAAGAAATCGAGCTCGATCCGGAGCTACATTCGGTTCTGGATATTGAAGGCCCTCCTTTCTAGGATGCTCGCCCCGCGAGCTTCGTGAACTCGATCTCCGCCGCCTAGGCTGGAAACCCTCAAAGCGCCTCTTCTTTGTTGCCGAAGCGACGAGCTGGCGCAAGCCGGTGTAGGCGTGCTCCACGACATCGTCTTACCCACGATAATGATTTAGCAAAATGCCGTTGACCTAGCGCGGGCATCCCCCATGATAGCGACGGTGGCGAAAAGATCAATTTGTGCAATGTAGTTTCCAAGAGCCTAACAGCAGACAAAAAATAGCAAATTGATTCGAATTGTATTGTAATATAACGAACATCTAATTCATGAAGTTACGATGTATGTTAGCTTAGAAAGCCATTGGAATCATTCCGGCGAAGTTCGGGAGCATTCGGGTGCTTCGGTGCGCGTAGGGCGCAAGAACGGAACCCGAAAGGCTATGTTGGACCATGGACTAAATCCAGCATTAGCGTGGATGAAAAGATGATGAAAACATGTTCGAAAACATGTTTGCAGAGTCTCGGTTCGATTTGAAAAGAAACGGAGGTCAAACGAGCGAAAACGAGCGAAAACGAGCGAAAACGGAGTGAAAAAGGATAAAGGCTGAAAATACTGAAAAATTGGCTAAGTCTGAAATTCTGGCCTTTCAGGGACCGGTCTCTCACTGCTTGGGACCGGTCCCAGAGCCCCGAAAATGCCCAGTTTGGGCTGATGCAAAAAGAGAATTGTTGAGGGACTTGTTGGCATTTTATGCATGAGTTATGTGTATAGAGAGGATTAGAACCTCTCTCTCTCCCTCTCCCTCACCGTATCACACCAAAGCCTCCTCTCTCTCTCTCTAGAAAGGAAAGGAGAAGAGAAGAAGAAGAAGAGAAAGAAGAAGAAGAAAGGGAAAAAGAAGGTGAAGCAAGTGGAGAGCTTCCCTCCATCATCTTCTTCTTCACCTTGGAGCAAACCTAGAGAGGTAAGCTTCTTAAAGTTTTAATGGTAGATCTTTAGGGTTAAGTTCTTATACTCTAAAGATGATTTTAATGGAATCCTAATTTGCTAAATAGATGAACTATGCTTGATTCATGAGACGAAATGGAGAATTTTGCTAGAGTAGCATCTAGGGCTCCAAAAAGGGATTTTTGTAAATAGTTGAGTTTGATCTCAATTGACCCTATACAAACCTAATTGGGGGTATAACGAACGCGTTGGTGCGCTCGGTTCGACAATCCGACGAGTGTACGCGAAGTTATTAACGAAACAGTCTGTTTTGGTACAGATAGCCGCAGCACNAGCTTTTTCAAGGGCTCGGATCTCAAGGCCATCATTTCAAATCGCCTCGTACTGTCTACTCCTCTTAGCCGTCCCTTTACATTCTTTTTGTCTCTTTTGACGGCCACGATTTTCCATATTCTTTTGTCTCTTTTGATGCATTAATTAGGTCATTTATGGCCGCCGTCTTTTCATCATTAAAGCTTTTTTCAAAATTCCCTCCAATAGCTTTATTACTCTCGTGCTTCGTTTTCCTTTCTTTCTTCCTTTTTCCTCTCAATTTGAAAATTTCTCCTCTCACACTTCTTTATCTTTTCCCTTTCTATTCTCCTTAGCCTCCCAATTTTCTTTCAATGGCTCCAATTCCTCATCTTCCTTCGTCTTCTTCCTTTGACTATACTCTCCTCTGACAATATGTCTAGTCAGACCCTTCTCGGCTTGTACTAGGCTCTTTGTTTGTGGATACCCCTATACCTGAGGATTTTTTTTTCTCAACTGATGGCCTTCCTTTGATGGCTGATGTCATCCATCTGCCTTCTTGGTCGACATCGAAATCATCGGGAAAAAGTCTGCGGTCTTGGCCTAGTGTTTTCGACACCTATTTGGCCTGGTTGGACCGAGTTGAGGAATCTTACACTGGACTTTGGCGCGAAGTTGGAATTTACGACACCATCCAACTTTCGAAAGTTTCTCCTCAAGCCGACAACCTTTTTCTAGCTATGACTTTATATTGCTGGTCCCCTATTTCTAATACTTTTCGTTTTCCGATCGGGGCCCTACACCCCAACTCTTCTTGATGTGGTGGTGATAGTTGGTCTTCGTCCTCATGGTATTACCCTTTCGAGCACACACCCACACACGCATGGAGTAGAGAGAGAAACACCTCTACCTCTTTCTAGATATCTCTCTCATCTCTCTAAATATCTCTCTAAAAATTGGAGGGTTGGTGGAGAAGATGCTTGCGAACGCGTTGGAGGCGACGGATCGGGCTTTCGTGCGGCCGTTGGAGCGGTGTGTTGTCGTCGCGGCGTTCACATTGAGGTAAGCTTTTAGGATTTGGCTTAATCCTTAGTTTTAAGTGTTCTAATAGCCTCTAATGAGCATTCTAAACATGTTTGCTCCATTTGATTTGGATTATTTAGAGGTTAATTCATGTTAGGGCTCAAAAATGCAAACTTTCAAAATATGAGGGTTTGATCTCATTTGACCCTTCGTAAACCTAATTGCTAGGTAACGAAACGCGTTGGCGAAGACGGTTCGGCAATCCGACGAGCCGTTACAAAGTTATTAAAGAAATGGACGTTTAGGCTTTATTTTGGGGGTTTTTGGATTTGAGGGCTTTGAAACCTTTTTGATGGGTTTGGAACCTTTATATAGGTTAGATTGGAAGACCCTACCTTCCATTTGAAGATTAAGAGAGGGTTTTTCACTTGAGGTGAGTTTTTCCCAACCCTAGCTTGAGTTGGTTAATGATTGAGCTTAGCGTCATTCGTTTCGACTAGATGACACTTGTTTTCATACCTTTGGAGTACTAGGGGTGTGGTGGATGCCTTCGTCGTGACAAACGAAAGCTTTCGTTGACGACGGTGGGTTTGGCTTCGTGGAAATGGGGCGAAATTGCCCCTATGTTCTTTCTACTTGTTGTAAAATATTTTTAAATTTATTTCTATGCTAAATGAAATTTATATGAATTTTAGAGCACTTAAAATGCATGCCTTGTGTATTTTGAAAATTTCACTATATAGTAGAGCTATATGAGTAGAATGCATGCATATGGAAAAAGTGTTTATTTACAAGTGAAAAATACATCACTTATGAGGATTATGACTTGGAATATGTACTTTGGAACATAGTTGCCATGCTCTGGCATAGAGAACAAGAGTGTCATCAAGGGGCACTTGAAACTAGTAAACTATGAAACTGCAACATAGAGATATATTGATAGGCCACTACTTATCCGCTACATTCCATGTTAGAGACATGATGACATAGGGATAGGCCGTTGAGATACTTGACACATTCCATGTTATTAGACATGAGGACTTGGTACTTGCGACAGATCGTTTGACTACTTGCCATTGTGCTCATTCGCACATGCTTGTGAGGGTCGCTCCCTACAAGCCGGCACTCCGAAGATAGCCATCGCGATTCATATTCACCGTGCGGGATTGGGCGTCGAAGTGGATTGCCGTGGGACAGGCTCATTCCTAGGGTGGGGATGATGACTACCACGGGGCCATTAGGCTCGGCACCGGCCAGACAGCCTACGGGTGGGTCTCAGGGCCATAGACAGCCTTCGGGTGGGTCTCTTCAGATTTGACTTTGAGTATTCATTATGACATGTGGACAGATGATGACTTAGTGTACTACTTGGACATGGACCAGAATAGTAAACAACAGAACTTTACTATTTCGCATTGTGAACAGTATGATAGTTGGACACTTTTACTTCATGCATAGTTGCTTCATACTTATGCTAATTATGCTAAGTAGAGATATCATGTTGTAGTAAGTTACATTTTTACTTACCTTTCGCTTTTCTACTTTTATAGTCACTGACATCTTTTGTAGCTTTGGGCCTCGTGGTGCATTCACTGAAGTCAGTAATTGCCCACTGGGAACTATTTTTAATAGTTTTCACGCCCCTGTTTTATGGTTTACTTTTCAGAGCCTTCGGCACCGGCGGAGGCACGGGATCGCGGCAAGGGGATCGCTTAGCTAGCTAGCGAGGAGCGGTACTTTGCCTAGGTGGTTTACTCTTTCTTTTTGTAGTTGAGAGAGTGAGAGGTTTTTGTATCCATGTATAGAGACCACCTATGTATCTACCTATAGCACTTGTATCTGGGATTTCCTTGTATCACTTTATGTTTTATTTAGTGGATTTACAGTTTTATCCTTATCCCTTGTTGTAGCATTTAGACATTTATTATGCTCTGATACTCCTAGATGTCTTTTATTATTGCTTTTATTATTGTTGTTTTTAGACGCCTTATACGTTTTAGACGTATGGCGAGTCTGGGCACGCGCTGGGCGGGCTTCCGCTGGGTCCCGGGGCATGACATAAGTACATGTGAACCTTGGTTACTTTCAATGACATGTTTCTAACGTAGTTGAACATAGAGAAAAGTAGAACCATAATGGACATGTATGTTAGAACCCTATTATTGTGTGAATGTGAGAGTTGGACTTGGACATTAGTAAACAAAGGCGACATTGACAATAGAGACATTAATATGCATAAAGGATACAGTTGTTAAACATAGTTTAACCAAGAGTGGCATTGGACCAATTGACATAGAGTAGCATGATTAAATAGGTAGAAACCTATTGTGACATTGGCATTGTGACTAGTGGCTATGAATCCTCAAGTTGAGGATTGATCGATACTCACGATAAGTCTTGGCTTGAGGGAGGTAGCTCCTCCTCGGGCAGTGTGCTCCGGAGTTGGTCACCACTGGGCGTAGTAAAGTCCCCCCAGAAGACGGTCCCTAGGGAGGTTCGAGTCCCCCGCTATTAAGGGATTTTGGGTTGTGAGTTATTGGGGTTAACATGGTTAACCGGTAAGATTGGGTCAAAGCCAAGTGAATGTACAGCATTATGTGTTACGGGTTTGGTATCCCAGCTGAGAGGATTTAGGGCTGAGGTGTATGTGAGACGTCCATCACCTCGAGCCTAGTTTTGGTGCAGTATTCCGCAGTTGATTGACTCGAGACCGAGTCAGGTGGTTAGCTTGGCTAGGGTAGAGGAAAACCTTAGGGGCAAATAACCAATGATGTAAAGTGATAAGATGTATAAATTATGAAAAAGCTATGGATAGCATGATACAAAGTAAAATAATTTATTCTACTTGTATAGTTGCATGATTCGCATATAGCATGGCATTATTGCATTCGTGAGGCAAAGCATGGTTTTATTAGTTGCATAATAAAGATATATATCTATCTGTTTATTGAACTAACTTGCAGTTGCCTCCCTTGGACCTATTGGTCGAGCTTTTTCCTTGGGTGGCCGTACCCACTAGGAACCATGGAGTTGGTTCTCACCCCACGTGGTTTTGGGGTGTTACAAAGGTTCGCACGTGAGCGGCGTGGCGGCGCGAGGCGAGGGCGTAGTTCCATAGTTAGCGCCCTACAACCGAGACCAGAGAAAGCGGTACCCTGAGTCGGCCTTACTTAGGAATGCAAGAAAATGAAAAGGATCAAGTTGTAATAATATTATTAAAGCTAGATTGTATTTGGAAGCTAAAAAGAATGTATTATG